>NC_040913.2:58170584-58484569 GCF_004126475.2 Phyllostomus discolor | reverse complement strand
TCTCTTTTTGTCTTTAATGTTTGGCAATTTAATTATGACATGTCTTGGGGTATGCCTCTTTAGGTTCATCTTCATTGGGACCCTCTGTGCATCCTGAATTCACATGCTTTTTCCCCTCTCTCAGTTAAGTTTTCTGTCACTATTTTTTCAAACAAGGTTTCTATCCCCTGCTCCTTTTCTTCTCCTTCTGGTATTCATATGATTCAAATGTTGTTGTGTTTTATGTTGGCCTGGAGTTCCCTTGAGCTATCCTTATACTTTTTTAGTCTTTCTTTTATGCTGGTGCTGTATCTGTGTTATTTCTTTCTACCTTGTCTTCCAGCTCACTAATTCTGTCCTCTGCTTCATCTAGCCTGCTTGTGATTCCTTCTAGTGTATTTTTTATTGCAGGTATTGTATTTTCTTTTCTTTTTGGTTCTTGTTTATAGTTTCTATTTCCTTTTTCATGCTGTTGTAGTTCCCACTCAGTGCCTTGTACTTGTCACTGAGTTTTTGAGCATCTCTATAATCATTTTTTTCTATATCTGATAGATTGTTTGTCTCTATTTCCTTTGTTCTTTTATTAAGGATTCTTCCATTCCTTTCTATTGGAGGTTCTTTCTGTGTCTCCCCATTTTACATTTCACTTTTTGTTTGTTTCTACATCTCAGGGTTCTCTGCTTTGCCCGGCTGTCTTTGTGGGTCGACTTCTATGGTAGGAGTTATATGGGACTCAGTGATACAGTTTCTTTGGTCTCCTTGTATGTATGCTCTATGGAGTCCTTACTTATGTCTTTGTGGGCTCCCTTGTTGTACTTGGATTTCTTTTTGGTGGCTTCTTTGTTGGTGGTTTCTTCCATAAGCAGGTTTACTAGTAGTCCTGACTCCTACCTTGTCTTGTATGCTATTATACAGGTGTTGGTTAACAAAGTAGTATTACAAGACAGCTAAAACAATGCCATCAAAACCGCACCACCACCACCACAATATCAGTTTTGAACACAATTGAACTATGATTAATAAAGGTGAAGAGAGATTGTGGATATTATAAGATATGACACAGGGACTATGGGATGACTAAAACAGGGGAAAATGTTGTTATATGGAAAGAGGGAGGAGAATTGATAAGAGTTGGGATAGAACTGAGGCAAAGAAAGGTAGAGAGCAAAATTTCAAGAAAATGCAAAAGGGCAATCAATGGGGTAAGAAGAAGGAAGAATATACTATGATTTTTACAGTAAACTTGAAAAGGTTCTGGACCAATGGGAGCAAAATTGGAGAAGAACCACAGCAGATTCGATAGCTATGACAGCCGACTGAAGTTTAATAAAGGTGGAATGGGATTGAGAATATTATACAAAAGCAAAAAGTAAATATGAGATATCTACACTAAAGAAAAACTATTTTGAGAGGATGGGGGAAGCAAATTAATGAGTATATGGAGTAAAGCCCAGGCTGACAGAGGAAGAAAGAAAAGAAAAAGAAATGAAATAAAATAAAATTCCTCCCTCAACTGGTCAGAGGCAGGCAGAAGGCAAAATGGTGTAAGCAGTGGGGAATATTTCTATGAGATTTAAAGTACAAACAAATAGTGAACAAATATGAGTTCTGCTAGAAAAGTACAGCAGTAACTGATATTTCACCCAGTTATCCACTGTTCATAAGAGGTGGAAAAGAAAAAAGACTCTTATGAGAAGGAAAAATGAATGTGAGCTGACTTAAGAAATAAGAGCACTTACATAAGGTTAGATAGAGGAGAAATAGTGAGTGTAAGGGATAGGAACATGGTGCAGTATGAGAGAAAATAAAGCTTACAACAATTGTAATAAAGTTCAGGAAGATGTAGAAATGAATTTAGACCAGGGATGGGTGCTGTGTAGGGTTTGGAATAACAATAACATGATTATACATACACACACACATGCACATACATACATATATATACATATATATGTGTGTGTATATATATATATATATATATATACACTGAATAAAAAGAATAAAAAGTAGAAGACCAAGAGTAGTGAATTATTTGGAATATGATTGAAATGAAAGAAGAAAAATTAAAATGCAATATGAAAGGAAAAAAATAAAAACATGAAAATAAGAGAAATAAAAAACATGCAAGTTCTAATGAGGGGCAAGGTGAAATTTGTCTCAGTTGTTGGTGTTCACCCTCTGACTTCTTTCTTGATCTGTCTCTGGTTATGTCTCAACTTCAGGCCTTACTATCTTACTCTTGAAAGAAAAAAAAAATTGGCTTTTTGTTAAGCCTGCCTGTCCCGTTTTGCAGGGTTTCCCAGCTTCTGCACAAGGTGGGGGTTGGGCTATGAATGTTTTCCCTCTCCTGGTTCCACAAGCATGCATGCTTAGTCTAGGATTTAATAATAATAGGTGCCCAATTTCTAGCCCATGCCCTCAGAGTACTATGTGGCCTTCACTCTCTACTCTGAACAGTTGTGCCAGGTTGGTACCAATAAACCACTTTGCTTTGTAGCCCTTTGATCAGTCCATGAGATTGTACTGACTGGGAGCAAATCACACCTACAATCTTTCCCTATTGTCCCAGCAGCTGCACAGGCGAGCTCCCTGCCTAGTGTGCCTCAGTACCCCTTTTGAAAAAAGTTCCTGTTGGTGCCACTACTGCTCAGATCCATTGCCCCGCTTTCCACACTTTCCACACATTCTAACTCTCTGGCAAGTCCAGAGTCTATCTGGGTCAAGGCCAGTCACAGCCCACTCTTCTCCTAGTTACAGGTGCTGCTAGGATCCTCCTCACTGTCTGGCACTGTCCTGGACAGCGACTGCCACCCCAGCCTCGGTGTGCCATGTCTATGTGCACTTGTTGCTTTTTCTTCCCTCCCCACCAGACATCTGCATTCAGGCCTTTCCTGGCACCAGGTCTGCAATTTCCTGGCACTGGGAGGGGAGAAAGCTGCTAGGCTGCAGTCACTGACCTGGCTCTCCTCCAATGTCCCCAACAGCAGCCATGGTTTCTGGACTCAGGCCTGGAGACATTCCCTGATGGCCTATTAAACCTCCCTTCCGCCCATTTTGAAGCATCCTCTGCACTGTTTGGCTTCCAAACTTCATATCAGCTAAGATTCTCTTGGCTGTTCATGTGGTTTTCTGGAAGATGGACTAAATGTCCTCGTTGGGTGCATAAGCAAGCGGGCTCAGCGCCCCTACTTCACCACTATCTTCCTGACAGTCTATTCATGTGTTTTCATTTGATTAGTATTCTATGTTTTTTATTTTATTCTTCCCCTCAAATTCTAAAATACACCAACAGATATATCAAACTTCCAGCTATTTCCCCAAATAAATACTTTAGAAAATGCATGACATCACTATATTTGTTACAGTTTTCGTCATTTACTATATTAGATATCTTTCCAGAGTATGTTAGATCTAGATATTTCTTTTTTAAGTGAATATTCATTTAGATGGCTTTTCTTTTATAGGAAGCAGAATTAAAACAAGCATTTATTACATTTAATTATTCATATTGGGTTTTCTATAGGATTGATTTCACAACCAAGAGACCTAGGTCAGAGAATATGCATAGTTAACAATTAATTGAATTGATTAAATTTGAGAATCAACCATGTACTAGCTAGTTCTAATCACTATTTGAGGTTCCATAAGGATACAGTAGAAGACATTATAGTAGAAGACATTGTTTTATGATGAAACTATATGGTAGGTAGATATTATTATGGTTCTCCTCAAAGTTAAAAAAAATGAACAGTCTCACCAATGGTTGATGATATTGTGAAACTCTCTATACCATGGCCAGAGTTACTGGTAATCCTTTTTATTTTTTTTAATCTTGAAAATCTGATAGGAAAAGAGAGGATCACCATTACTATTTTATATTAATTTCTCTCAATCATAAATGAGATTTGATATAGTTTTGTATATTAATTGACTAATTGTATTTCCTCTAGTTTTTGTTCAATAGTATGATAAATATTAATATCAGTTTTTTCCTGACTCATAGCAGCTCAATTATATTTTTATGTTTCAATTAAATATTTTAATGTTAATTATAATATCACCATATAAAATTTTTCAAATAGTTTATCTATACTATTTTTGGCCTTTTCACTTTTTTCTTATGGTGTCTTCTCTCATAAGATATTTTCATTCAGTTGATTTTGGTCTCAGAATTATTACTTTTTTTAAATCAGTATATTTGATTTTGTTGAAGATCCTATTTGAAAATCTCTGATTTATATAATTCTATGTCTGCCTTTTAATTTATTCTAAACACAAATAAACATCTAAATGACATTTTTTTCCCAGTGGAACTAAAACTCTTGTAATTACCTCTTAGTGTTTTATAATAGATACTGTATAAATACATTTTATCACTAAAATTTCTAAGACAACTCTACAGAGAGTAGTTCATATTTTGTTGATTATGTTCCACTTATAGGTGAGATCATGTGGTGTTTGTCTTTCACTGCCTGACTTATTTCACTTAACATAATACTTTCCAGTTCCATCTATGCTGTCCCAAAGGGTAGGAGTTCCTTCTTTCTTTCTGCTGCATAGTACTAGGCAAGCAAAATACAACCAAAGACATTGAAATGACAGTAACCAGAGGGGACGTGGGAGGAGATAATGGGAGGTAAGGGGAAAGGATTTTCAGGAACAACTATGAAGGACACATGGGCAAAACCAAGGAGGCGTGGAACCAGGGGAGGGAAGTAGAGATGTCTGGGGTGGGGAGGAGTGGTGGGGGGTAAATGCAGACAACTGTAATTGAACAATAAAATAATAAAAAAGAACAAAGAAATAAATGTTGTTTTACAAATTGTAAATAAAAAAAGAACAAACTGACAGTAACTGGAGAGGAGAGGGGAGAAGGATAATAGGGGATAATAGGGGGAGGGCCATTAAGAAACATGTATAAAGGACACACAAACAAAGCCAAAGGGAGTAGGTTCAAGGGTAGGAGGTGGGGATAGAAGGGGTAGAGGGGCATGGTGGGGTGAAAATGGAGACAACTGTACTTGAGCTTAAAATAATTAATTAATTATTTTTTTAAAAGAGTTCATATTGCTTGAATCAATCAAGAAAGTTATTCAAAGAATTTATGAAAATGTTTCCAAAGGTTTTTAAATACTAACTTCAGATTTTATTATTACTCTCAAATTTTAATACTCTTTATGGTGGCATGACATACTGGTTATTATTTTCTCAAGTAATGTAAGACATTTTTAAAGGTCAACAGTGAGTATTTGATCAATAATGTGGCTCTTTGTAGGCATAATGCTGAGATTCTAACATGTTAGTTAAAATAAAATAAAACAAAACAAAATAAAATAAAATAAAATAAAATAGACTTTTTTTATCAGTGTGACAGATATGTGAACCTTGACCACTAACAAGGCACAACTAATTACTGATATAGTTGCTGAAAAAGGATTCTGACAGTCATAATGTATGAGTAAATTTGTCTTGCAAGTGACAAGTCAAACAGAGGTTATTGGGAGTATTTCGCACTGCAAGTGCAGTGGGTGGGACACAAAAAGTGTCTGTTATTCATTTTTCTTTGCTGAAGTGGAAATAGTCTACGATCATGTCAGCCTTCTGAGTCTTTCATGTATGCTCATACTGTTTCATTAAAAGTATCAATATTTCTTTCTACAAGTGTTTTCAAAAGGATTTGAAAAATCCAACTGTTAGTTTTCCTCTAAAATCCCTGTTTCAATTCTTCAAATCTTCAGGATTTGTCTTGTAACATAACATTTGTCTAAATTACATACATTTATATCATGCTTTAGTCATGTCCTTCCCCTTACATCAATGAGATGTAAGTCTCACAATATTTGGTCATTGCAACATTTCCTTATTATGTTTCAAATTAAGAAAATTTTAAGTCATATGAAGAAAATTGGACATCATTTTGCTATAAGTAAATGACTATATATTACATTTATGAGTGTGTGTTTTAATAAGAAATTATTGTCTACAAAGCCTATATTCAGAGTTCATATTTTTATATTGCTGGTTCAGGCTTTTCAATGCTAAAAAAATAAAACAAAAAATTAGGTAGGCATCAAAGTTTTCTAAATCTTCCCAGTTCCACAGTGTTAGTAATATTCACTAAACATTAATCATTTAATAGAAAATTTTAATAATTAATTAGTACAAAAAGATCATAACTGAAACTAGTAGGTTAATTTTCAGTCACTATAAAACCAAAGCCATTTAAAAACTATAAACAGAAAGCAGACACTGTGATAGTAAAATGTGTCCATTTTGTTCCAGCCTACATCATATTAATTGTTAAGCAAGTTCTCTACCTATTTTGTGAAGGTTTATTTTTGTAAACAGAGGGAAATGACTTGATGGAGAGCTACACTTTGTATGCCCAGCATGTACTACATCTTGCCTAGAATGCAATGATAACCCAATGTCCCTTGCAGTATGAAGAAATTACTATAAACAGGCATATTTTACATAGTGAAGAAAATTGTCCACTTTATAACAAAGTAGAAAACACATTTTCCAAGCCTCAAAGAGGAGTTTTTGGCATTGGTGGTGATGTCTGAGAGGTATTAATGTGCTGACATGGGTCACAGTGCTTGTGATGGTAGCTCCTGGGAGGAGGGCAGCTGAGCCAATCTGAATAATGAGAGGAGGTTTGACCTTTTTAGAATGGGCAAATGAGAGGAATTTCAGACATAAAAATGAAATCTACTATCTTTAAGTTCTTCTTTAAAAGTGTGTCCTGGTAGGTGTTATAGCTCCCATCCCCAACCACACTTACATTCTTGTGTGTTTATGGTTTAGGAAGGATGAGGTATTTCAGAACATATTTAAACCTGTAATTTGTACATGCAACCACACTAGTCATTAGCATATATTATATATGTAGGCCATTTACTTCCATCTTTTTTATTAAGTAAGCTACTTATTTATCCAGAGAAAGCACCCACTAGTAATTTTATTCTTGGTATTTGAATAGGATCTGCTCCATAGTAATTATACAATAAATGTATATTCGAGATTAGATATATTTATATCTATTCATTCTACACCTGACACCTGCAGTTGTTAGTTTTGTGTATCAATTTGACTGGGCTAAAGGATAACCAGATAGTTAATAAAACATTTTTTATGGGTGTGTTTGTAGACAAGATAAGCATGTAAATAAATAGACTGTATAACAAGATCACATGCTCCCTGATGTGGGTAAGAATCATCCAATTCATTGAGGGCTTGAATAGAACAAAATGGCAGAGAATGAGTTAATTTTCTCTCTGATTTAGTAGAGAAATCCATCATCTGTTGTTCTCAGACATTGATGCTCCTGATTCTAAGCCTTTGAATTCAGATTAGGATTGACACTGTCAGCCCCTATATCTCAGAACTTCAAACACACTATATTATATCACTGACATTTTTGGTTCTCCACTCAGGGCAGATTGTGGGACTTTTCAGCCTCCATAAGTCCGAGTGTATACACACACACACATGCATATATATATGCACACAAACATATACATGTGTGCATATGCACAATTCTGTCCAAATTAAGTCCAGCCATTGTTTATATAATGAGAACAGTTTGCATGACATCAATGTATCCTGGCAGCCCAGGAGGGTGGATGGAGTGTGAGTGTGTGAACAATGATGACTTCACTGCACTAGTTAGTAGGGGTGGTAGATGCCCTTGAGTGAGCATGTGTACTGTGTGGCCATCACATTCAAAATAACTAAGCAAGCAGAGAAACAAACCTGCATCAAATTTTGCATTGAAGGTAAACATTCCTCTGTGGAAACGATTTGGATGATTCAGAAGGCCGCATCTATGGGCAACTGGTGATTGTCAGCTTTATCACAACAATGTGCCTGCTCATGCATCACATCTTGTGCACAGTTTTTTGGTGAAACATCAAATCACCAAGGTAACTCAATCCCCCTACAGCCCAGATTTAGCGCCCTGTGACTTCTGGCTTTTCCCAAAACTAAAATGACCTTTGAAAGGGAAGAGACTTCAGATGGTTGATGAGATTCAGGAAAATACAGTGGGGCAGCTGATGGCAATTGGGAGAACTGTGTGAGGTCCCAAGGTGCCTAATTTGAAAGGGACTGAGGAGTCATTACCCTAAGTACAATATTTCTAGTATTTTGTATCTTCTTCAATATATGTCTCAATTTTTATTACATGGCTGAATACTTTCTGGATAGATCATTTTATTTATATATTAGTATAAAAATATAAACAACATAATGTTTATAAATATTTATAAACATATATTTATGTTTATAAACATTTATGTTTATAAATATAAACATATATTTATGTTTATAAATATAAACATATATTTATGTTTATAAATATTATATCTAATGTTTTATTGAGAACCCTGACTGATACAACTCCAAACAATATTTAAAGTGTCTTACAAACAAACATAAGATAAAAAATAGGGATTACAAGTTGATAGGAAGAATGGAAAATAAAAACGTGAAAAATAAGATTATACTGAAGCAGAATGAACAAATAATATATTTAAAAACCCAAGTATATGTATTTCCTTTATGTATATCCTACTTTAATGTTTATAAATCCAAATTAGCCTGCCCATAAAAATAAAATATGCAATACTTGCATATTTTTAAACTGTTTGCATATTTTCCAGGTGTTATATATGTCATGACAATATTTTAGGCAGATTTTGTTTTCAGTTCATGTATCACTATGTAGTGACATGGAAGGCCCAGAAATGTTTCTGGACCTCACCAAGAGTAGCAGCTTGCCCTCTGGCCTTATAGAAGGAGAATTAAAATGAAGGATAAAATGAGCATGACTGGGTGGGTGATTAGGAAAAATAGAGAAGAGAGAAGAGAATGGAAAGGCCATGGATAAATAGAAAAAGTAGAGAAAAAATGAAACTAGAATAATTATCTATATATTTTTTACTTTCTGGGATATTTTTCTATAAATAATATTTCTGAAAATTTAATATTCTTTCCTTGGTATATGGCCATAGTTTCTTAGTTTTATAGAAAGCCTTGTTTACCTGTTGATACAGAGTTTTCTTCTACTTTTTCTGAGTAACTATTTTCTTTGAATATTTTCACCTAAAAACCAATTCCTTCCAATAATTTTTAGAGAGATGATGCTATCTTGCTCAAAATTATAAAAATATTCATGGATGACATATGGCAGATTTACTACAGATATTTATAATGTTTGTTCCTGAAACCAAATTAAATGTAAACAAAAATAATAACACATATAATCATATAAGAACAAAAGAATAATGTAAACTTCAGAAGATAAATTTCCAAAATTTCAGTAAGAAGGGAAGTTGGTTAATGAGGCTAAGCTGGACTTAATATGCTCAGCAAAGTGCCAGAACCCCAAAGAGTTGTTGCTTAACATACAAGGTACAACTGAAGAACTTCATATAGAACATTTAGCATTTCAATCTGATCACATTTTACTAAGCAGAAATAAGGTAACTAAGTTATCATACATAATGCAAAAAAGAAGGTTTACTTCAAAAAAATTTGAATAAAATGTCAAGAGAAAACTAGATTACTTAGTTGTACACCCCACAATGAAGCTTTTCCATTCTTACATATAAGTGGTCTCCTTCAGAATGTCTGGTTCTGTTCTAAAGCAAATGTGAACAAATGTTGAGCTTTGTCCACATTCACAGTTACTAGTTTACAATATTCTATAGTCACATTTAAAATACCTACGGGAAAACACAGTTGATCATACATTTAAGGAAAGCTTGAAAACAAAGAAAAACTAAGTCTTCAATATACAACAACAAAAAAATACACAGAGATAAAAGTCAAGAAAGATAAAGAAACTAAGTAAAAGTATTCAAATAGTATGTTCTTTTAAAAAATGCAGAGACAACACATTGATAAATTAAAAGTAGAATGGTATGAAAAAGAGGAAACAAAAGATCTCTTAAAAACAAAAGATAAAACTGCAAAGTTAAAATTTCAGCAAAAATTTGGAAATATAAAATTTAGAGACAGCCTGATTTATTCAATAAAAGGGATTCATGAAATATATGAAAAAGTAAATGAAAAATCATAAAACCAATAAATTGATGATCCAATTAATAAGATGAGTTCCCAAAAGGGAGAAACATCTTGATGGAGGAAAAGAAATTACCAAAAAAAATTGTAATGAGAGAATCTCTCAGATTTAAAATGACATAAATATTTTTGAATTGCATAAGGGTTACTGAATAAAATGAGAAGAAAGCCATACTTAGATACATAATTTCAAAATATCAGAATACCTAGGGAAGAGGAAGAAATTAAGAGTTTTCAGGCTATTCTCAGTTTCATAGCATTCACCCAAAACATGCTCAAATCCTAGCTCCCACTAGTTACAAAAGTAACCTTAGTCACCTTATTTGAAAATAGGAACTTGGCAGATGTAGTCAAGTTAAGAGGACGTCATAACTCATTAGTGTGAGTGCTAATCTAATGACTACCTTCCCCATAATAAAAGGAGGATTTGGACATGAAGACACATAGCCACGTAAGAACAATACCATGTAAAAAAAGAGGCAATGTTTGGAGTGACACAACACAGGTCAAGAAAATGGTGTCTCCCAACAACATGCAGAAGAAGCATTACCATGCTAACACCTTGACTTTAGACTCCAGAACTATGAGAAAATAAATGTATCTTGTTTTAGGTAAACTAGTTTATGATACTTTGTTAAGACAGCCCTAGGAAATTAATAGCCAGGGTGTCAAGAAGTGGGAATTGAGATAAACTTGAAAGTACAGATAAAGAAATTGGAATTGGACATTAGTCAACAATGCTGAGTGATGTGATACAAAGAGACAATGTCTTCCAATTCTAAACACAATGTTTCTCTATCTAGAATTCTCCACTGAGGCAGTTTAGGCAAAATAAGGATATTTTCAGAAAATCAATGATTCATGAATTTAAATCCTATGTACAATTTCTTACTTGAGGATGTACTTCAGACAGATAAAATTACATCATAAAATGAGAAGACATGATGTCTATAAAACAATGCTCCATATTCAGGAAGCAAATGATGAGAAGTTTAGGACAACTGTGTACAGGCTTGGAAAGATAGAGATCATCAGAAATGAGAGTCTCTTGGGGAAAAAATAGATTTGTTAGTATGCTTGAAATGTTTAAGAAAAGTTGAAATTGATACCTTGATAGTGAAAAGAACAAAGCAAATGGCAAATAGAAACTCTCAAAGACCAAGCACAACAAGAAATAATTATAATATAACTCACATGGTATTATATAAATATATATGTGTATATTTTATAGTTATACATGTATATATGTGTGCCCATATTGTTTTAATTATAAAAAATGAGGCAGCACAATTAATTAAGTAGATAAGTCAAAGTTCATGTGTTAATATGTAGTAGTAAATCAATTATTTTGTGCAGTTTGTAAAGACCAGACTAAGAGAAAAGGATACCTGTGTGCATGCACTTGGTCGAAGATTTCCCAAATTGTCATGGAAACGTTAGAGAAAATTTGAAATAATTGGATGTGCGCTGAAAATATTCAACTGGTGTTGACATAATTTTTTCTAATGGTTCAATCTTGTAGTTTTCTACATGATTTGAATTAGATATAAATCCAGGGTCTTAATGAGAAAGGGTCAGAACATTGCCTTCAAGTTTATAACAAATGGTTTACACTGGGGAGATTTAGAAGCTATTTCTTTGGTTCACAGTAATCTGTGGCTCCAAGATGGTGTGATTTTCCTGTATTAACCGATTCTATTGAACTTAGATCACCTTTCATAGAATATCAAAGATCTTCCTTATATCCTTAAGTTGAGTTTGGATGCTCAGTGATGCAGGGGATAATTAAAGTATTACAGAAAGAAAGTCCTGTTAAGATAAAAAAGAAAAATAAAAAAAATCCTTCCCCTTCTGAGTCCATTGGGGTCTAATTTGAAATCTGAGTGGGCATGTTGGGGTGTGGGTAGAAATAGAAATATGTAAATAATCATGAGGCAATCCAAAAAAAGTTTTTCTGGTTTTACCAAGCTTCCAGATGAAGTCTTATATGCAGTAATGTCCAACATGATGTCAGATAATAGCAAGCAAAGGGGTGAATTGGTTAGATAAGGGATGAAGACATCACACCACTAGTTGTTCATTGGCATTGGAGAAATCAGAAAGTTTGTGTGTGCTCTGGTGAAGGCATATGTGGCTGATAAAAGAAAACTAAGTAGGCAGAGACCTGGGATGGGGTTGCATGTGATTAGCTGTCAGCAGCAGTGGTTACTATGTCATATCAAGAGATGGATAAATACACTAATCTCAGCTGATGGCAGTAAGGAGACTATCAAGGCAGTATCCAATGACAAGGACTAAACTAAAAGAGAGCACTAAACTACCTACCCTTAACTTGTCGCTAGAAAATATGATCAGATTTTCACTATATCACTTTGAATATGAGAAAATGCAAAAACTTGTTTGGACTTAGAATAAACTGAAGTTTAACAAAAGGAGATTATTTAAACAAGATAAAAAGTAAGGGATACATCTAAATTTCTTTTCTACTAAGTAGCCTGTGGACTTATAAGGAAGATTAAATGACTTCTATAAAATGAAAAAAAATAAGTTGACTTTGTATATCAGATTAGTGTGATTAAATTTGTGACATTGTCTAGATTATAATTTGTATAAACTCAGTTAATAGTTTTAAACAAATGACTTTCTCTCTGTTAACAC
The DNA here is from genome assembly GCF_004126475.2 of Phyllostomus discolor. NCBI lineage: Eukaryota > Metazoa > Chordata > Mammalia > Chiroptera > Phyllostomidae > Phyllostomus > Phyllostomus discolor. The sequence goes on along the minus strand of NC_040913.2, from coordinate 58,471,846 downwards.
TACTTAAAAGGTTACAATGATAAGATAAATGAGGAAAAGGCTCAATATTTCTTTTCTCTCCCTTTGTTATTATCTGTAGTTTATAAATCAAGCAAGAGAATTGACTCAAATTAAGACACACTCAGAAAAAAATAAAAAAGGTCTTCTTTGTATATAGTGAGAAGTTTAACTGGCCAAAAGTAGATGAATTGACCTTTGGAATTCATACTGAATTTAGCTTGTTATCTAGGGACCCTTCTTGAATCTTTGAAGGGGGCCAACTCAGTTTCCATGTGGTACATACAATTGTAAATAAATATTACTAACTGAACCTACAAAGCACATCCATTCATTTTGATCATCCTAACAACATCTTAAATCTAATGCTTATTTCACTTTATTGTAATAACCCCTCTAGACAAATTTAATGTCTTTTCTTAAAAGAAGTAAGACAATTCCTCATAAAAAAGTACAAAAAAGAAAACTTACTAAAATTGCTTGTAATGTATCAGTGAGTCTTAAAGTCTGCTATGTGATGTAATAAATTGCCCTAGAAACAAATACTTAATTTACACTTAAAAATGCCAGCACAGTCTAAGTAAATGCAATGATTGCCTTATCCATTATGGTAACATAACTAAAATAAACTATCAAGCCAGAATAATTTACTTAAATATTAACAACCTGCCTGTGAATAACAATTACTGCCCTTAAGTTGTTTGTTAGGAAATGAGCCTTTAGGAACCCAAAAGTAGATGGAAAGGGGGCCAAAAATTAGATGAGTACTTATTGCTGGAGTAATTCTTTCTCTATTAGGAACACAACTACCAACTTGACATGCTTATAATACAGCTGCTAAAATGCTGTGTACTGACAACCAAGGCAATTTTCTCCTGAGACATTTAAGGAGCTAATCTGCCATAAATTCATTCCTACAATTTATCATCCATTAGATGATGGAGATAGAGTTTAACCTAAGATTATTGTTTGAGTCAAGATTTGTAAAAAGAGAAGGGAATGTGCAAATGTCTCCACTAGCTATTAGAACCATATTGTTATGATTATGAGGTACAAACAGTGCCATACAGGAATTCATTAGAGGTTTTGTGGTTTTTTTCAACTTGTAATTATTGTAGTAAGAATTTTACAATGCAGGAAATATATCTCAATATCATATTGTTTTCGGTAAAAAAACATAAAAGGAATTTCTATACAAATATTTCAAACAATAATGCCAAAGAATAAATTAAGTTAAAACAACTGAAAATAGTATTTGCAGAGACACACTAAAAAAGGTCCTTCTATTTATTAAAAATCTAAATGAGACAACTGGCATCATCCAAGTCTAAATTCTTTATGTGCTGCTTCAAATTCCAAGTGATTACCAAGAATCACTCAGACATATTTTAACATTCGTTATTAGCATTTTATTAAAAATCAGCTTATTAAAAGCTGTACGTAGGTATTTTTCTCCAAAAGCAGAAAGTTTGTACAAACCCATAGGAGGTAGTAAAGATCATGTTTTCTATTCATATTGCTTTTTCCCAAAGTTGCAAAATATGGAAATACAGAAAGATAACCAATAATATGCATAATCGTGTATGGATATTTCTCCTTTCACAGTGAGATTTAAAAAGAAAATCTTTAAAATATTCACATCGGATTCCATAGTCCCCCAAATGGTATTTAAAAAGTAAAATAAAAAGAGTATAGTTCTGACACTTATTTATGTGAGATAGTGTTATAATACAATGGCCAATATGTTTAGTTCACCCAGAATTGAATTTATGCTACAAAATTTTCATATCTACCTTATACCTATTATTATAAAGAATCTGTCTTTAAACCAAATCCTGCTTACAGTCAGTAATAGCCAAAGGGCAGCTATAAATCAAAACTATTTTAAGTATGTTTTGATACTTCTTTTACTGCTTTGATATCTGATTTTTAAAAACACACAAACACCCTGGCTGGTGTAGCTCAGTAGGTTGAGTGTGGGCCTGTGAACCAAAGGGTCACCTTTCAATTCCCAGTCAAGGCGCATGCCTAGGTTGGGAGCTAAGTCCCTGTTAGCGGGTGCATGAGAGGCAACCACACATTGGTGTTTCTCTCTCTCTCTCCCTCCTTACTCTTCCCTCTAAAAATAAGTACATAAAATCATTAAAAAAACTTAAAAAAAACACAAACAACATATTACAGAAGCTAACTAGACTTACCTCTTAGCTTGTGAAATAAATATTATCCATAGACCCATAACATGCTTACTTGTTATGACTTTCTAATAGGAAAAAAGAAAGAAAAGCTCTCAATTATGAGCTTTTTAAAATGAAGATTTTACTCCTCCAAATGAATAAATATTTTTTTTTATTTTTTGACCCAAATCACGTCCTACCTAAAACAGTTAAAAATTTTTTCTGATGAAAATATCTTCCTTTTCTAGGTAATAATTTAGTAACCTTGATTTAGTCAATCAACATTCTTACAAGAATGAGATCATTTGAATCTGTTTTATATATTGTAAGAGTCCATATAAGCAGCATATGCACAGAGATCAAATCAAGGTTTCCTACTTTTCCTCCCTATCATTTTAAAAAGTGATCAATTCTGAAGTTTATGGAATAAATTTCAATTTGTACCAGCAGTAAAATACATCAGTGTCTGGCAGATATATAAATCTATGAGGTTAACTAGGCTATAAAAATGAATGCTGAAGTGTTCATTTCTCTGTCTGCTTTACTACCAAATGATTCTCTTTCCCAGTCTGCCTATTTTATTACCAATTTCTTCAGAAATAAAAATTTATAAGTAATTTTTAAAGAAATAAAAACAGGAAAACTCAACTGCTACCTATAAAATTTGTGAATATAGCAAAATAAGCTAATTGGTAATATAATTGTATATAAGGAGCAAAAATCTTTATTGACATTTATGTACATTTAGTAGGAAATAAAGCTGACAGAATACAAGTATTTTCCATTATTAATTTTGTACTTCAATTTCTATACTCTGTAGAACTGAAAGGTTCTTGAGTAAGTGAAGATGAAAATAGTTATCTGAATACTAAATGGCTTAATCTCATACCACAAATAACTATGAGTTATAGAATTTTAAAATTGAATTTTACAGAAGAGGCATTTAGTACACATAGGAAAGAAGTGACTGATTTTTTATTCTAACATTTAATCCCTAACTTTGAACAAGTATTTTGGGTATAAATTCTCTTATTTCTTAAATAAATAATACTTATATTATATTTTGGGTGCATATAATGTCACTTTTTACTCATTTGAATTTTTTTCTTTTAAATAATAATATGGTCATTTGTAGTTCATGGAACATCCTCTTGCCTCCATTTCTCAGCTGCTTCTAGGTAGCTACTTCAGTGTAATGTGGTTAATTCTGGTAAATTGGTGATAAATGGAAGTCATGTGTATTATTTCTAATCTAAAGCAAAGAAGAACAATGAGAGTTCTTGCCCTACTATAACAATCTTGGAAGTCACATCACATATTAGAGAAAGCTGCCCTGGGGAGTCACCCAACTTTCTCCAGATTTTGCATGAACCAGTGATAAATATGGTAAGCTTTTGTGGTTTGCTGATTAAATTAATACTGTAGCACAGTTTAAGCCATCCTAAGTCACTCCACGAAGTCTTCTGTCAGCTTTCTTTTCTCTCTTTCTTTACAAGAATAATATATTTCTTTTATTTTGTATAAAGCTTCATTTTCTCAAGCTTTATATTTATAAGGGAAGTAAACTGTGAAAAATGCCACTAAAGTTTTTGGGCATTATCTCAAACTCAGATATACAACACTATCCTCATGATTATCTCAAGCATTTTTCTTACAAGCCTGAATGTTCTGCCTTCCTATCTCTTATAAAGAAATTAATTTATATCCATTATCTAGACCTTTAAAGTAGAACTAGTTAAACATCAACCTATCTCCTCTTTTGAGCTTCATACATCATCAATGGCCTACATTCAATCACTTCTACTACCATACTGTCTCTTACCAGGTCAATTTCAGATGTCTCCAGTTTTTGTCAGCTAAGAAATTGGTAGTAGCTCCATTCAGACCTGGAGTCAATTTGAATTAAAATAGGTGAAAAGGTCAGATACAAGAGCTGGTACATTTTAAATCTACTTATGTTTGGTCATATGTTGAGTATATAATGTATTTAAAACTTGACCTACTCACCAGAAACAGTGGCTTTAACCAATTCTGTTGAATTTGTACAAACTATCTATATAAACTTTATGCTTATATTTGCTGGATATAAATGCAGTTTTATACAGGACCATTTAACGAGGCTTCAAATCTCTTTCCAATTTTTTTAATCCTCCCTCTATGATGGAGAAAAAGGTGGCTTGATTCTATTCTTTATATTGCTAGCTGTTGGCATTCTAATCCAAATAAATGGCCTATATCATTTAACTCATTTAATTTAAATATTGCCACCATAGTTTTCCTTGTTGTGTCATTGTTTTTTCAGAGCGTAATCATTGTTTACATAAACTATAATAATTTTTTATTTTCTTATTTCACCCAGTACAAATTTAATATTGCTAGTAAAAGTATTTTTTGGACTTTATAACCATGCAGCTCTTGTGAACCACACTACTACTTAGATGCTTAATATGATATTGCACTCTCTTATGTAACACCTAAGGGGCTTTATAATCTAGCTCAACCATAAATTCTAAATTGTACATTATATATGCATTGTTTGCTTCACTTTTCATATGTAAGTAGGGTGACTATACCATATAATTTATTATAAAAACTGGGATACTACTGAGAAAGGGAGTAAAACATAGGGATAACAAATATAAATCAAATATAGTCCAGGCAAATCAGAAAGTATGGTTAACCAGACACATAGTTTTTATCTGGCCTTATAATTTTCTACTTGTGAATAATGGATCCTTCCTCCTTTTAGAATGATTCTCATTGGAATACTATTCATACTTTAAATTCAACCATAAATGTAACATTCTTTGTATTATTTCATCCTCTAAGCACTAAATGTGTTAGTTAAGTCTTTTAGGTTGAAGATGACAAAATGTCAATTTAACTTAGACTATTGGGAAGTCCCCAGGTGGACCAAGACTCAAGGATGAATAGATTGAATTGTGGGCTCCACCTCACTGAGCTCTGGTCATTTTCCTTTTAACTGTGGCTGGGTCTTTTATTCAGCAACATGAGGGGAACATAGTTTCAGGATGTAGTAGCTTATGTTGTCAAAAATGGAAATCTAGAAAGAAAGAGATGAGCCTTCTCCCAACATTTATACAAAAACTACAAGGAATTTTATTAATTTGTCTTAGACTTTCTATATATTTCTGTATACTACAGTGGCTTGGTCATCTATGTTATATTTTCATCTTAACATCCAAAAGGACAGGGGACACCATAATTGACTTCCACCATAACCACAATCAAGGAAGGCTTTCACCAGAAAAATAGAAATGGTATATTAGACAAATGAAAAAGAGTCACTGGAGCAAATAGTGATTTGGTGGTAAAAAAAATAGATCTTTTGTTTGGCTATATGTATTTGAATCTTCACTCTATGACTTGGCAGCTACCTCTCTAAGCTTTGTTTTCTTATCTATAAAATCCACCATTTGGAAGAGGTAATTTATTTTAACAACTCAGAGAATAAAGCATATTTGTTATTGATATCACTAGTGTCACCACTCTTTCTTTTCCTCTTGATGTGTCATTGATCATATTGTGCTTTTTTTAAATAAAAATATATTTATTATTGTTTTGTATTATTATTATATAATATAAAAGAATATTATTATTCTTTTGTAACACTATAAAGTTCTCACAATCTTCATCCATATCTTTTTCATCTTCTTAAGCCCATGACAACTAGCATGACACTCTACACAAATTAGTTATATCTATAATATATCCCTTTGCACATGATAGATACATAACTCTTAATTGCATTTTGCCTTTTCATATAGCATGTACTGCACATGTTCAACTTCTTCTCTGAGAAGTGGTCAACTCTCCTGAAACCAAGGTTCTTGCCTCATCTTCTTTATCTCTCAAAGGTGTTAAGCAATGCATTATATACTTTAGATATATAATAAGCTTTTTAATAAACTTATATAAAATATAATGTACATATCATTGTAGAAGAGTTGGTCATCATTCTGTCCTCCCTTTTATGGAACTCTTGCCAGAATATGTATTATCTAAGCTTACAGAGAGTGCATTCCTTCAGACATCCTGTGATATGTGTCTGTTAGTTCTGTACCCTGTGTAGATGATGTTAACATGTTTTTAAGAAAAAGAGAAACAGAGCATTATGGTAAGATCATTATAAATCTAAAGTCATTTAATTTTTAAAAAATTTAACTGATATGTGTTCCTATTTTCATTTAAGGAAAACATTTTTCTAATTTCCAAATTCCTATAGTCTCCTTTTTTCCATTCCCACCATCATAAAGCTGCTAACACTCTTCTAATTTTGATGTGCTTAAAGGAAAAAAAAAGGGGTGAAGAGTTCATGCCGTCATTTTTATATGCCACAAGTAAAATCACTCTGCTTCTTTTTTCCGCACATGCAGAAGTATGAAAAGCTTCTCAGATTCCTGACAGAACTGTCATTGTTTACTATTAGCAGTGTCATGGTTGTGTGCCTTGTCATTCTATACAGCAGGGCATGGGCTGGCACCCTGCCCAATGCTGATTTGCAGGAGGAAAACCTCTTGTCTTATTTTCTAGAGTAATTCCTGGGGAAAGTGTGCTCCCTAGTGTTAAGAATGGCTTAATGGCTAGAGGGTTTCAGCTGACCAGACAGAAAAAAATGTGGGATATTTATTTCTCACCATTCTTCATTTACACCTTGTGAAATTCTCAGGGTGTCCATCTCTCTAACTAGTTTTGTTGCAGATTTGACATTCCAGTACAAAGAGATATAAAGATAATTCGCACATACCAGAGATCACCTGAATATTAGATTGTTTTGTAATTTTAAAGGAGGTTGACATCTTCATGGAAAACAGTAATTAATAATTATTCAATTTATGTCCCAAAAATAAAAACCTTAATTTATTCTCCTTTTTACTTACTTGCTTAAAAATTGTATCCATAGTGGAAGTAAAAGATTATCCTTTCTGTTTATTATTATATAAAATAAATGATTTTCTTTTGTTTCCTTGTAACTTTTGGTAAATACTTTACTTATGTGAAAATGAAAGAGGTATTATATGATTAAAAAGTTAGTCATTAAAAGGCAAAAATAGAGGCAAAAGTAGACTGTACACTCCACTATTGTTTCTTTTGTATGTGTGTGTTTCTAATAGATATTTAATTCAAAGTATTATCACTGAAAGATTTATTTTGCTGGAATAATTGTAGAATACAGCTTCCAGAGGTAGAGTTTTACTTTATTTTTCTTTAGTTAAAAAACATCTGTCTCATTGTTTTAGAGTCTTTTGAATATTATTTTTAATAAATAGGCTGTTACTTTGTCTTTTGTGACCTGTATATATGCATTTTGCTTACAGAGTAGTTTAAAGATGGAGTTTCAGTTTAACACTTGAAAAAATTACCTCTACATTTCAGCATTATGGTTTCAGTGTGTTATGTAAACAACTAGAAAAAGTAGAAGTTAAAACAATCTCGACAAAAAGGCTAAGAATATTTTTAATTTGTTGTTAGCCAATTATTATTTTAATAATTGGCTAATCATCTTTAAAAAGCTAGTATGATAAACATCACCATTTCCCAAGATTCATTAGCAAATGAATTTCTTCCAGGATATACAATACACCTTAATTTAGGGAATTTAAAAATAAGTGATATCAAATACTGATGGAGAAATGTTAGAAATATCGTTGTTATAAAATGAGGAGAAAGATGGTTTGTTCTAAGGTAAATATTTTTCCTAGGAATATGAAATAATAATTACTTTTATTTAAAAAAAAACCCTGAGAATATTAAATAGCATCCAGGTTAGTGCAATATTTTTGAGAATTAAGTGGCTGGTTCTCCAGAAATAGGAACAAACTTGAAATAATAAAGTTCTACTCAGTCTCTATGACTAACCCTAGTTTGTGCAAGGACCCTAAAAAAAAGACACAATAAAATTAATTCAGATGAATTCTTTCACATTTAAGACAACATAGCAAGTAGAAAAAATACCAATATTTACTTGTTAAATTTTGAAACAGGCCAATAAAAGAATGCCTACAATTTTTATTTTTTACTGTCAGAGTTATTTATGCAGTTATTCATAAAGGCTCTCTCGTCTTTTGAATTTTCAGTAACTTCTCAACAGTTGTTAAAGAATTTGTACATTATAAAGCAGTGTGAGTATACTCAGATGGAAACACCTAATATTTTGATATTAATAAAAATACGATGTTATTTAAGAGTCTATCAAAGTGAGAGGCAACTTTTGCATGTGGAACTTTGTTAAATGTTTACCTGTTTACAAGAAGTTACTGAATCAGATCATTTTCAGCTATAGCTGTTAGGTCTAAGAATCTGTAATTTGTGAGTTGGAGTTTAAAATAAGGGAAACTTATGAACAACACTGTAATTAGTGAATAAAATTTTTGTTTATTCCAAAAAAAAACAAAAATAATGCTTTCATCCTTTGTCTGGCTCTTGCCCCCCACAAAAAGTTACATCAATGAGTTCATGACGGATCCTGAGAATACTTAAAAATCATACATCTATAAAATTAATTCTTTTTTTTTGCTTAAATGTATACTTTGTGATATGTGTCTAGCTTGAATTTTTGTTACCTCTTTTTTCATCAATTAATATTGTAGTTTGGAGGGTCACTTCCATGGTAGCCTTGTTTCTCAATTAGAGATAATCACTGTAATTAGACAAATGGAGATTAAATATAACCTGTATTATGAAAAATGTCTGCATTGGAGGAGGTGAATTTTCTAATACTTGCCTAAGAAGTGCACATTCCCCACCAAAGTTACATAACAGAAAAGCAGAGGAAATGAATGTTTTCTGTAGGTACACACATACTAAGAGATGAAAAGAGAACTGCTTAGCCAAATAGCTCAGCTTACTCTTTAAAATTCACCAATAAGATATATGCAATCTGCCTAGTGAGAAGAATTAAATGAGGAGTGGTAGAGAAGCCAGGGCAGTTGTTCTAGTTGAGTTGGCTCCTTGTGAATTTAAAAACACATTCAAAGAAACACAGTCTTCTCCACTCTCAACAACAAAACATCGTGATACAAAACTGAGATTGAGCCCTGACTGGTGTGGCTTAGTGGGTTTGGACGTTGTCTTGCAAACCAGAAGTCTGTCACTTGGAATCCCCATGATAGCCAAGCCTAGGTTGCCCCTAGGGTTGGGGGCCTGCGAGAGGCACTCAATGGATGTTTCTCTCATGCACAATGTTTCTCTTCCTCTCTTGCTCCTCCCCTTCTCCTCTTTCTAAAAATAAATAAGATCTTAAAAAAAAAATGGAAATCACTTGGATTTCATGAAACCATTAAACTTTTTATTTAAATATGGCCAAAGATATTATATGATAAATGCTTTTTGGTGTAGAGACTTCCACAAATATTGTTGGAGACTCTTTTAAATCCATAACAAAGTCAGAGAGGACTTATACATGCTAAATATATTTTACTAAAGCAAATTAATCACTTGACTATTATAGATTTCTTATAAGTTGGACAGTCTCACTAAATTCTAGGAGAATTCAAATGGCATAATGTAAGAGTTAAAGAAAATGTCTTTGTATTTTATTTTCAGTTTCACTTATTTTTCAGAAAATGCAGTATTTGATATTTAGGTTCATTGTTTCCAAGAAATATACTGAAACTACCATTTTCATTTCCATTAAATGTCTATAATCCTGTGTGAAAATTCTATTTTCTTTTTTTCCTGTCCAACATTTCAAGTAGCATACATTACAATTTTGTTGTAGATATTAAATCACCTTAAAATATGATCTGCATGTCTATGCCATATCCATATGATGCCATGGAAGATTTTTGCCAATAGTGAAGTTGAAACTGTTTAAATATTTCTTGTCTGGGAAAGACAGTTTTTGAAATTAGGCAATAGTATATGTTTACTGACATGGACCAATTGGCCCCAGCTGTAAGGAAAAGACAGGTGTAGATTATAAACAAGGCTGAACATGTCAATTTCCAAATCTGAGATGATTTAAAACTGGGAAGAATAAGCAATATATAGTTGATGACAAGATTGAGGCTCAGGTTGTCTCAAAGACTGGAATGCTGGATGAACACCAAGAATTTAAAATTTGATAAGGATGAATCTGAAGTCATGCCATGGGTTTCAAAAAAGAGAATAAAAATACAAAGTAGTGAACAGTGTAGATAGTAATTCATGGTTATAAGATCTGACTTGGATATAACTCAGTAATCACCAACAGTGCCAAGAGGCTGCTACAAATAATATGTTGCATTAGTATAAACTGAATATACAGAACAATGAAAAGAATAGGCCTCTTTTTGGAATGTTGAGTATTACTACCTGAAATCCTGGGACTGATGGGTGAACATGAGTTTGATGTGTAAAGATACCATTTTATAGAAAACAACCTAAAGCATTAGATTGTTAACTTGGAAGGAAGAATATTTTTGAAGAAAGAAACACAATGACTAATTTTCAGTATATAAAGGCTTTCAGGGAAAGAATAAAAAGTACCTTTGTCCTAATAGAGTACTTCAAAGAAAAGAACTAAAAATTAATAATTTAAATAATAATTTCAGTATTTACTGCATATGTGTACAATTAGCATTGTTGAAAGAGTTAATGACCAAAGAATATTGTCATACTTCAGTTTATGAATTAATAAAGCAGTCTTTCTAGTAACATAGTAAGTTTTCATTCACAGAGTGAGTTCAGGTACAAGTTTATTAATGTTTCAAATTTAATTGATTTGGCCAATGGATTATTTCAATACCCTTCCTTATTTCTTCTGAGACTTTATTCACTCCTATAATTATTTTTCACTGAAAATTAGTTCTATATAAGTCCATGTCTGTTTCCATTTTTTGAAGTGTCTTAGAAGGTATGCCTAAAATGAAGAAAACTAACTCTCCAATAAAGGATTCTTAGTGACTGGTAATTTTAAAACAGCTAGAACTAACTAATTAAAATTCTAGAAATCTTTACTATGAAATATTCAAAGTCAAGGGAAAAAAAAGATGTTCCCCTATAATTTACCTACCATATTTATGTTTTAGCAGTAGGATGATACAGCTCATGATATTTTGGTTGTGATTATTTGCTTGTGACATATCATTCAAATGTTTGACTAGTGTTGTCTCTTACCTTATCAGCACTGTTCACCATAGCCTCATTTGCTGTGCATCTTTAAAATCTGTCTTCTCTCCTCCTGGTCTAGGGTTCTCTTAGTACAGAGGTTATGGGGTAAAATATTTGTTTCTCTCTACATTAAGAGAATGACTTCTTTCTAACTTTGGCAAAAATACACGGGGGCATCAGCAGGTTAGTAAAGGGTTAAAGTTAGAAAGACAAAATCTGTTTATAAATCTGGGATAAAACTCTTTAGGTTTTTCATTGTTAACAGTCAAGTATCATAATGGATTAGACTACTTTTGCAGTGGTCCTAATTGGCCTTTAAGATGGCTTATACAATTTATTTGAATGTGCTAAGTTTGATAATATTTTGGATATCCAGAAACTGCCTAAGGTGGAAAAGGCTTAGGTATACATAATTTATGAATTGATTATCATGCTATCCAGATAAACTTCTATGGCCTGGAGGCTATTTGGGTGTTATCATATCAAGTGAACCTCATTGAAATGCATCAACATTCTCTTTCCAGGTGCATGGTTTACAATCCTGCATGAAATATTTTAAATTGAATAACAATAGTGAAATAATGGAAGAAATGTGGATAATCATTAAGGAACATAAAATAATATGCTGAACTTCCATGTCAAATTAATTTTGCTTAATTTTTCACATTAGATAGTTAAATATCTTTAAGTGATTAAAATATATCACTAGTTTTGCTAAAATAAAAGTAATTTCAAGCATAACAATTAATTTGGTGAATTATATATAAAAACAAGTTTACAAAAAAAGAGAATGTGTTTATACTGAGAAACAGACATAAAATTAACACTCAAAATTTTTGCTTTGAGGAAAACTCCCTGATAAAACTACACCTAAGTTCAAATATGGGGAAGAGAAAAGAATCACTTTATTCTCTTCCTAAGCCCTTCAGGTGCCAGTGCGTAGATAAACATTTAGCTGGACTTTCCTGAATGACAAAAAGTAAAGTCTCTTGAAAAAATATGTACAAAAACCAACTCTAAAAAAATGAAAGAAGTTATAAATTTTTATTTTTTTAGAATTTGTACACTGAAGAAAGAAATTATGGAAGGCACAAACAAGTGGAAGCATATACCATGTTCATGGATTAGAAGGATAAACATCATCAAAATGTCACAACTACCCAAAGCAATTTATAGATTCAACACAATCCCTACTAAAGTACCAATGACATATTTCAAGATATACAACAAACATTTCAAAAATTTATGTGGAGCCATAAATGACCCAAATAGCATCAGTAATCTGGAGAAAGAACAAAGGAGGAGTCATCACAATATCTGATATCAAACTGTATTTCAAGACTTCTGTAGTCAAAACAGTCTGGTACTGGCATAAGAACAGACACATAGATCAATAGGACAGAAAAGAGGGCCTGGAAATAAACCCAAGTCTGTATGGTCAATTAATATTTGACAAAGGGGGAAGAAGCATAAAATGGAGTAAAAATAGCAACTTCAGTGAACAGTGTTGGGAGATATGGACAGCTACATGCAAAAAAAATGAAATTTTTCATTTAATTTCAACATCAAATTACATCATACACAAAAATAAACTCAAGGTTGGTAAAACATTTAAACATAAATTATCACACCATAAAAGTCCTAGAAGAGAACACAGGCAGGAAAATCTCAAGATATTCTACACAGCAATATTTTCACCAATGTGTCCCCTAGAGCAAAGGACAAAAAGTAAAGCTTAAACAAATAGGACTTCATCAAAATAAAAAGCTTCTGCATGGCTAAAGAAAACTTCAGCAAAATGAAAAGGGAACCAACTATATGGGAAAACATATTTGCAAATGATACCTCAGACAAGGGTTTGATGTCCAAAATATATAAAGAACTCATATGACTCCACTCCAAGAAGACAAACAGCCGAATGAAAAAGTGGGCAAAGGACCTGAGCAAACACTTCTCTGAGGAGGACATACAGAGAGCCCAGAGACCTATTAAAGGATGCTCAGCATCACTATCAGAGAGATGCAAATTAAAACCACAATTAGATACTACTTCACATGAATCAGAATGACCATCATAAACAAATCAACAAACAACAAGTTCTGGTGAATTTGTGGAGAAAAGGGAACCCTAGTGCACTGTTGGTGGAAAAGCAGACAGGGGCAGCCACTATGGAAAACAATATGGAATTTCAAAACAAAACTAAAACTGGAACTGCCTTTTGACATGGCAGTTCCACTGCTAGGATTATACCCTAAGAATCCTGAAACACCAATTCAAAAGAACCTATGCACCCAGATGTTCACAGAAGCATTATTTACAATAGCCAAGTGCTAGAAGCAACCTTAGTGCCCATCAGTAAATGAGTGGATCAAAAACCTGCAGTACATTTACACAATGGATTCCTATGCAGCAGAAAGAAAGAAGGAGTGCCTCCTACCCTTCATGACAGCATGCATGGAACTGGAGAGCATTATGCTAAGTGAAATAAGCCACATGGTAAAAGACAAATACCATATAATCTCACCTATAAGTGGAACTTAACCAAACAAACAAGCAATTAAAATATAACCAGGGACATTGAAATAAAGAACAGACAGTAACCAGAGGGGAGAGGAGAAGGGGATAATGGAGGAAAGAAGGGGAAGTGTCATCAAGGAACATGTATAAAGGACACATGGACAACACCAAATGGAGGGGTTAGATTGAGGGTGGGAGATGGGAGTCAGTGGATGTAGAAGAGTGGTGGGGGGAAATGGAGACAACTGTACTTGAACAATAATAAAAAATAAATTATACATTTTTAATTTATTTCTTAATATATTTTATTGATTATGCTATTACAGTTGTCCAATTTTCCCCCCTTCACTCCCCTCCACCCTGCCCCTCACCCACATTCTGCCCCCTTTAGTTCATGTCCATGTGTCATAAATTCTTTAGCTTTTACATTTCCCATACTATTCTTACCCTCCCCCTGTCTATTTTCTACCTACCATCTATGCTACTTATTCTCTGTACCTTTTCCCCCTCTCTCCTCTTCCCACTCCCCTGTTGCTAACTCTCCACATGATCTCCATTTCTGTGCTTCTGTTCCTGTTCTAGTTGTTTGCTTAGTTTGTTTTTCTTTGTCTTTTAGGTGTGGTTGTTAATAATTGTGAGTTTGCTGTCATTTTACTGTACATGTTTTTTATCTTCTTTTTCTAAGATAAATCCCTTTAAAATTTCATATAATAAGGGCTTGGTGATGATGAACTCCTTGAACTTGACCTTATCTGAGAAGCACTTTATCTGTCCTTCCATTCCATTCTAAATGAAAGCTTTGCTGGATAGAGCAATCTTGGATGTAGGTCTTTGCCTTTTATGACTTCAAATACTTCTTTCCAGCCCCTTCTTGCCTGTAAGGTCTCTTTTGAGAAATCATCTGACAGTCTGATGGAAACTCCTTTGTAGGTGACAGTCCCTTTATCTCTTGCTGCTTTTAAGATTCTCTCCTTATCTTTCATCTTGGGTAATGCAATTATGTTGTGCGTTGGTGTGTTCCTCCTTAGGTCCAATTTCTTTGGGACTCTGAGCTTTCTGGACTTCCTGGAAATCTATTTCCTTTGACAGAATGGGGAAGTTCTCCTTTATTATTTGCTCAAATAAGTTTTCCACTTGTTGCTCTTCCTCTTCTCCTTCTGCCATCCCTATGATTCAGATGTTGGACTGTTTAAAGATGTCCTGAAGGTTCCTAACACTCTCCTCATTTTTTTGAATTCTTATTTCTTCATTCTGTTCTGATTGGATGTTTCTTTCTTCCTTCTGGTCCACTCCATTGAGTTGAGTTCCAGTTTCCTTCCCATCACTATCAGTTCCCTGTACATTTTCCTTTATTTCACTCAGCATAGCCTTCATCTTTCCATATAATTTGTGACCAAATTCAACCAATTCTGTGAGCTTCCTGATTATCAGTGTTTTGAACTGTGCATCTGATAGGTTGAGTATCTCTTTTTCACTTAGTTGTATTTGTTCTGGAGCTTTGATCTGTTCTTTCATTTGGGCCTTTTTTTTTTTTTTTTGTCTCAGCGCACCTGTTATGTAGTGAGGGGCAGAGCCTTAGGAATTCACCAGGGTGGGTCAACCCAGTTGCTGGGTTGTGACACTGTATGTGGCAAAGGGGTCTGAAAGGGAACAATGGTGCTTGCTCTGCTCTCTGCTGAATTTCAGTCACTTCCCCCGGCTTCCCGCATGCAAATTGGGCCATTCTGGTGCAGATTCCTGTGTGGTTGGGTTTGTGTATGGTCTAGAACCCTGTGGGTTTCTCCAACAAATTCTCCTATGAGTCTGGGAGTTTCTCCTGGCACCTCAACTCCCACAGGTGTTTTCCGTAGGTGTTTGGAGACTTTATTTCCCAGCACTGGGACCCAGGGTTAGGCAGTCACTCTCCCTCTCCAGTTTTACCTGGTTTATCTGCACACAAATGTGTAATGATTTGGTCTACCAGCCACCTTGTGAACTGTGCCCCTCCACAATTGGCTGCCTCGCTGGGTCTGCCAGCTGCTGCCTTGTGTGCCCAGGGTTCACAAGCTACCACTTTGCCATGCAACCACTCTCTGCCTGGCCGCCCAACTCTGCCCCTCCTACCAGTCTGGATGAATGTGTCTACTTTAACTCCTTGGTTGCTGGACTTCCATACAGTTCAATTTTCTGTCAATACTGGTTGTTTTTGTTTCTAAATTGTTGTTGTCCTTATTTTGGTTGTGTAAGGATGCACAGTGTGTCTGTGTATGCCTCCATCTTGGCCAGAAGTGACAAATTATATATCTTTATATTATAAAATTTATTAAACTCAATTGATAAAAATTAAACTATTCAATATTTGGAAATACAAAATAGTTGCCATATTTTATGCTTCCACATTATGAACTATAGAACCAACATCAGCAAGTGCTTGCTAAAGTAAGGGAAAACAGCATTAATAGTCCAACTCCATTCACATGTCAGTTCCTAGAATGTCTGTCTGAGCCTAAAACTGCCTGAAAACTGTACAATGCAAACTTAAAAAAACAAGGCTCTCTAAAATCAAAATATCCAATTTCTTTTATAACACATGAAATCATAAATGCTTCTATGAAAGGCTAACAAAATAATATTGGCTGAACTTGAGATTTCTTGTTACTTTTATTTTTAAATTGTTTTTGAGGCTCTCATCATTCTATTTGTGAGGTTGACATAATAAACTCTCTAAGGCAAAGCCTATTAATACTGATGAAGGAAATATGTGATTATAGGGTTTAGGTAGAGGATTTGTTTAAAGACAGAAACCTACATTTATACCAAAAAATTATCAAATATTTACTTACCTGTACTATTCATTACTTACACTAAAGGAAACTATTTGTGGCTGACATCTAAAGATAATAGTTACACATGTTTTTACTTTCTAAGAGAGCCCTAGTTTTGTTTAAAAGGATAATATGTGTTGTGAACATGTCACACCTCCAGCCAGACTTGCTTAAGGTTAGGAATGATTATTTGACCCAGTTTAGGCCAACAGGATGTAAGCAAATTAAATAAGTTAAGATCACTTACTGTAAGCCATTGCTTTTTGAGATAAACCAACTCTGCAGGCATATGCCTTTAATTTTGTGTTTGTTTTTTGTCCTTTCTCTTTTTCAGCCTGTTATACTGATGAAAACTGGAAGTTAGTGTGGACATAGACCACCATAAAGAGAGAATAGGCTTAAATAGCCATACAGAAGATGTCAGGATTATGAATGTGAAATATTCTCCTCCTGTGGTCATTTCTATGTGAGCAGTCTTTGTACTTTTGATACCTGGTTGAGTGGCAGGAAACTGTTGGCTTAAGCCATGATCCCCAAAGGTTTCAGCTTTCTGGACAATAAAAACTAGGCTATTTTAATAAATTTTTTAGATATGAATACTTTGATACCTTAAGCTTTGGGAATGACAATTTGTTTATAGATGGAGGTGACAATTCTCAGGAAGGAACTGAAAAGAGGTAGTATAAATAATATCATTGCTTTCAGCAATAATAACAAAAATCATTATTTAGAGATATATATGGATACAATTTCAGTTATTTTTTAGAAATGTTAAAAGATCTGAAAATTATTTGAAAACCAATCAACTATTATGACAAAGCCAAAGAATGAAAGAGTTAAAAATGCAAGAAAGAAAAAGAAATTGGAGAAAAATTGAACTTACCCTCAAATTAGAAAGTGGTTGGATGTCATAACCTATTTTTTATTATACCAATAAGCTTAAGCATTTTAAGAATGAAATATGTAGTACTACAAATAACATATCAAGTAATATAGTCTAAGGACCACCTATCAACAAGAAGCATATAACCAGCTTTATTTAAAATTCATTTATTTATTAATAAATTATTCATTTTATTCATAAAGTTTCTCTTCACATATATTGAATATATTAACTTTGATCTTCTAGACCCTATGGATATAGTAGAAAACCATAAAGGCAACATTTATACTGTCATTGAGCTTGTATTCCATGGGGAAACTAAGTTAATAAATAAGTAAATATTTTATTTATTTTAACAAAAATATAGATGCTGTGGTGACATGAACAAATGAATGCCATCAGAAACTTGTGCAAAACAACAAATTTCCTATTACTATCATTGGAGCATTAGTTTGTCATCTCAACAGAAGATGTTATCTACCATATGGCAAGCATTATAAGACATCAACAACTTATAAGAATAAACAAAAACAGCTACTACCCAGAGTAGCTCTCATCCCAGAGGGAAGAGAGGCAAGTAGTAGTGAAAAAAAAAGTAAAATTCAATAAGACAAAGACAATCTTTTATTCAACAGAATACCTTGAAGGGTAATTTTGATGGTCTATAATTAAAAGGCTATGTGACAAAGAGAGTTAATTTCCCATGCAGAATAATATAAAAAGAAATTTGGAGTTCTTCGGGGAATCCAAAGGCATCAGTAGATGAAACCAACAGGATAAGGAATACAGACTCAGCAGCGGTGGAGTGCTTGAGAAGTGAGTGGTACTGGGTGAAGGATGTCTCACATGTCAATTTAAAAGATGTACTGATGTATATTAGCAGTTAATATCTCAATTTTCTCTAGCATAGTCATCTTGTAACTTAAGTACATTACATTTACTTGTTGAAATACAGATTTGGTGGTGTTACTCAAGAGTGTTTGATTTAGGTAGAAGCAGAGTCTGAGAATTTATGTTTCTAACATGCCCCCTAGTAATTGATACTGCTGATCCAAGGAGCACACTGATTTTGAATAACCTGAGGTTCTTCTACAGTTTTACATCTTCCCTCACTTTCCATATTAATTTAAAGCACTTCTTCAGTATTTTATATTTTTCTAGTCAGTCTATATTATACAGCTCCTTAATACATTTATACTTAATATATATCTTTGACATTGTTCTTCAGCCATTTTATTAACTTATATGTATACATTTAAATTAATTTCTAGATTTATTTATATATGCATATATAAATTTTCTTTCTAGCAGAATGGCCATCTATCTGTGTAGTAGTTATCAGAATAAAAATATGTATAAATACATATATGTCATAGGCATACTGTTAGGAACACTTTCAGTATGCCTTTGCTTTTCCTATTGTAGTTAATTTACAATAATACATGCATTATATTATCAGGTTAAAAAAATGCTTAGCCTAAAAAGTAAATAGATGGATACTGCAATGAAATACAAGGTCTGTCCAGAAAGTATCCAGCCATGCAATATGAAAAATAGAGACATTTGTTAAGGAAGATACAAGACACTAGAAACATTGTACACAGGACAATGATGCCTCAGTCCCCTTCAAAGTCAGCATCATTGGACCTACACAGTTCGCCCAGTGGCCATCAACTTCCCCACTGTATTTTCTTGAATCTCATCAACAGTCTGAAATCTCTTCCCTTTCAGAGGTGATTTTAGTTTTGGAAAAGGCCAGAAGTCTCACAGTGCCAACTCTGGGCTGTAGGGGGGATGAGTCACCTGGGTGATTTAATGTTTCACTAAAAAAGGTGTGATGCATGAGCGGCCACATTGTCGTGATGAAGCTGCCAATCACCGGTTGTCCATAGTTGTGGCTTTCTGAACAATCCAAATAGTTTCCATGGAGAAATGTTCAGACTTAATGCAAAATTTGTTGAAGATTTGTTGCTTGCTTGCTCATTTTGAATATGATGGCCACACAGTACACATGCTCACTCAACAGCATCTACCATCCCCACTGACTAATACAGTGAAGTCACCATTGTTCACACATTCACTTTGCAGTCTATTTTCCTAGGCTGCCAGGTTATGTCATTGTCATGCAAACCATTCTCATTATATCAACAATATTTGTACTTTTCCAAGACAGACCTTGTATATTGAAAATTGAAATTAGGCAATCGGACTTGAAAAAACCTGTGTAAACCACCTTCTACTGACCTATAGATGAAATCATTTCCTCTTAAATCTTGTTTTAATTTTTATTTCCATTTAGATGTCATCATTTTTAATCCATTTTAGAATAGTTTGGGTTATTTTTTTTTTTTTTTGGTTTTTCCTGTTTTTAACCAAGACAAATGAAAAGCAACAATGAGAGCTGAGAGAATGCATGCCCTTTGTTTCTTCTTGGCTCACCAGCCTCATATGGGAACAATCTGCCATCACAAAGATCTTCATTTGTCCTTCTCACTTTTAAAAGCTGCCATCTACTTAATAACAATAATATGATAGGTTAAAAATAAAGTACATGAACACACAAAATTAATTTCTAAATGTAAAACCTACTTGAGGAGGCAGTTGTGAAAATGAACAAACTTGTAATTAGTAACTAAAGGTGATATGAATGTTTGTGAAGAGATGTAGTATGACATAAAGATTTTACTATTTGGAGACATTTATTGACCAAGACTCTATGGAAACTTGTCCTTTACATGGACAGGAAGGAGAAAGTAATGCCATTCTCAGTCCCTTTGTCATTTTAATGTTGGTATCACAAGCCCTTTTGTTACTATAGGTAGTTAACTAATTATTAATAAAAAAAGGAAAGCACAGGGAATAAGACACTGAACTTAATAAAATGGGAAGCATAAACCTGTTTACTTCCCCAGGAAGCTACAGCTTCACAACCCAGGGGTTCATAGCATTGCTCTACCAAGGGGATTAACATTCCTCCCTTCCCCAGTCTGGTGTTGGATTGTTGGGGGAAACAGAAGGAGGTAAGTGCATGTGCATTAGAAATCAAAATGGCACAGGGGGAGGTGCTTGACTATGGAGACCTATCAGTCTAGCTAAGGGGTGGACCCATCAAAAAGCCCAAGAAAACTTGTGAAGCTGATTGATACTTTTGAAAAATCACTTGGTCCATCTCAAACACAAGTTAATATAATCCTAGGGGAAAAAAGAAGCACTTTCTGTCTGTTTCTGTCTCTGTCTCAGTCTCTGTCTCTCTCTCTCTCAGAGTGGTACCTTCCCCATGCATTTGCCCAACTCCTCTTTCCCAGGACCTCGAGACCACTCTGGTTTAGCAGCTACTAAGGCCTGCAGCAGACTATGTAGGCTCTGAAGGACTCTGCTTTAATATGAAGCAGAATATCTGGACACTGGCTTTTGTTTTGGCCTTGCTGAGGACATGGTTGGACTTTTTCCATGGTGGAACAAACAGAGTGGGGTCACAGGGGCAGCCTTCCACATTAATAAACTATCTTGCCACACCTCAACCTCCCATTCATAGCTTCTTAGAATGATTTCCTTGCAATTCCATGAAATATCCTGATTTCCACCTACAACACCTTTGTTTTATTATGTTGGTATAATATAACTCCATGGCTTTCTGAAGTATTTGTTTTATCATTGTAACTTCACATGTATTTAATTAACATTAAATATATTTAAATGCAATATATTTCAGAGATAATTATTTTTAAAATGCTAACACTGGCAAACTGATCATTCAATTGATTTCTTTCTCTATTCTCAGAATTGAGAATTTTTCCTAGATGCATAAAAATTTTGATATGTGTATGACCCCATCAATAGGAGCTTAAACACTGATATCTATGCTTGTTAATAATGATGGAAATGTTCTATTATTTGGAAACTAATATATATTGCAAATAGGAAAAGCCTACTCTAATAAAATAAAAATAAATTTAAAATAAATAATGAAAAAATATAGAGAAACCATAAAATTAAATTTTGGCAGCCAAAATGTCTAAAAAAGGGTTCACTTTGTAAAACTTTAAAATAGAAAAAAATACATTAATTATCAAAGTCTTCCCAGAATCTCAGGATTGGTAGTACCCCAAAGATCATATTATATCTTCTAACTTTTAGTGTAAATCCCCTCCACACTATTTGTAACATTTTCAGATTTGAGGATTCACTGCCATTCATTTTACAATTTATTGTTACCACTGAAGTGAATGGCAAAGTCGGATGTATGTGTGAATAAATGAATACACTGTTGTATTTTCCAACTGTAGCAGAAATTATTTATTGGTGCTTCACCTCCATTTCTCCCTGTCTCTCATAGAAGAGGTCCTGATATACCCTTTGAGCCTACATTTTACTTCTAGCCCAATGAATAAAAACAGCACCCAAGATATAAGGGTAATTATAGCATTTTCATGGGTGAATAATTCAAGGCATGTATCTTAATTCAGACCAATGAGAGCAAGTGAAGTTTTTCTCTGAACTTCTGGAAAAGTTTGTGCTTGCTCAACTTTTAACCCTTTCATAAGCAGCTCTGCCTCCATCCTGCCAGCTAGAACCTTTTATAGATATGTGATCAGATATTGCTGTAGACATTGGCTACCAGATGGAAAATCCAGACATTGTCAAGAAGGTAGAGCCTAGAGAACCTACGGAATCCCTATTATTCCCTGCAGCAAGTCCTGGAAATTTAATTTTTGCTTTATTTAAGCCAGTTTAACTTGGGTAAAAAAATGTAGTCTAATGTGTTCTTGAAAAAAATTAAAAGTATGTAAAATACAAAATATATTATCTGCTTTAGTCTGATTCTATCTACATAAAGCCAAAAGTCAAATTCCCAATGACACACGTACTGATAATATTCTTCTACATTTTTCATGTTCTGTAAATGTGTTTCTTTATTTGTAATTAAGCACATGATTTATTGGCTTACAATCATTGAGCATCCAATTGACATTAAAAATCCTCCGAGTTAGCATGCTAACAACTTAAACTCTAATTCATTTATATTATGTTCATGAGAATCACAACTGAATCACCATTTGCCTTTGTTTTTAGTTTAAAACAAAAGAACAAATATGTTGGAAAACTATTTTTAAAATGAACAAACATGTTAAATAAATAAGAAGGTAGCACTGCAAAATTGTGCTTTAGGCTGTACTGTTCAGTTGGTCTACAAAGTTAAATGAGTTTGTGGACATAAGTCAATAAATTTACTATACTATAAATTCATTGAGGGCTAAGACAATATTTTTTTCCATGCTAGTGTATCCTAAGTGTCTCTGCATTTGCCTATACCCTAGAAGGCACACAAGGTATATTTATCTAAAGAATAAATGATTTTCCAAAGTCCTGATTGAAAAATTGAATCTTTCATCAAGACTAATGTATTCTTTATTTTAATAGAGAGGAACTGAAAAGTGCGAACAACTGGTGTACTTGGAGTTATACATTTTGCCATGAGAAATATAGAAGTTCATAAAACAAAATATCCATCAACTCAGTTCAATACCCAAATATTTATTTAAACCTTTCAACTATTCGGACTAAAAACATTTTATTAAATGAATTTGACAGAGCATAATGTAAATAAGACCTCTGCTTTTTCTCCACCCCATTGCCCTTACACATTTTCTATGGCATCTTTCATTTTCCTCTGCTCAGTGGCATCTCTGATAGTTTGCATAGATTTTACATCCCTTTCACAAAGTAAAAACTCTTGTGCTTCCCTCTTGAGCATTTATAGTGCATATCACATACTTATTTTGGCTAGTGTAAAAATATTTATTTTTAAAAAGTATTACCCTTACTCTTCCCAGACCTGCTTAGGTATGGCATCCCACAGATGAAAAAGCAGCCCATGGGTAGCTTCTGTTTTTCTTACTTGCCTCCTTCTACATTCAGTAGCTTCTATTTCTGACCCCTCCATTTGACAGACAAAGGAAAAGGAGATTAGAAGGCAGAGACAAAATCTTGACAGAACAGCACAGTGGTGCTTCTGCCTCAATGCCTTTTGCGAGTTGTGGGTATGTCCTGCTAACTCTTAATTACATAAGGTGTTTGGGTGGGTTACTCTGATGTCTACCACTGGGAACTTTTTGGTTGGCATTTGTATGATTCCTTTTAATTCCTCATTCCAGGTAAAAGCACTCAATAACCTAAATGACAAACCTCACAATCAATTTACTCTGAGATTCCTCTTTAACTTTATCTAGCCTCTAATTGATCACATAGTGCTATGGTCTACAGCCCTCAGTATTTAATTAATCATTATGTAGTATTACTCATCTTCCTTGGGTTACTTTTTTCTTAAAGCATACTTTGATCTAATATTAATATTTCTGTACAAGATTTATTTTATTATCCTGGAATAATATTTTTATCTTTTTATTTGAAAATTTTTATATTTTATATCATTTTGATTCCCCTGTAAAAAAATCTAGATTTTAATTCAATCTAAATATTTATATCTTGTAGAGTGTTGGCTTTGGTTAATTATATTATTTTATATTTTATATTTACCATCTTTATTTGGCTATTTTTGTAAGACTCTGGTTTTAACTTTGAGGTATGCACATTCTAGTAGAAAAGATGGACATGTAAACATTGCTTACAGCAGTTCCCAATGCTTTTCTCTTTAAGACTATGGTTTTGCAGACAATTAACTGTGAGCTCAGAAAGGCTTCAAAAGTTGCTTTATAAAACTACTCTTGGTAAAACTGTGTGTTTCACATAACCTTTAAACCATTTTATAGATGGAACTATTGTGTCCCCCCAAATTTCTGTGCTGAAATCTAACTATCAATATGAATGTATTTGGAGGCTAGTCCCTGTGGGAAGGCAGGTTGTGATGGGGCCGTGATGGTGAAGTCCTTATGAATGGGATTACTGGCACTATAAAAGAGGCCTCAGGTAGCTCTCTAATCCCTTCAAACATATAAGGTAAGAGTGAAAAGACAGTTCATATTAATCACGAAAAGGATCCTCACCAGATATCAGATCTGCCAGTGAATTAGTCTTTAACACAGGGTCTTGGGTTTCTAGTCTGCAGAATTGTGAGAAATAAATTTCTGTTGCTTATAAAGTACCCAATTATGGTAATTTCATTATAACAGCCAAAACACACTAAAACAACCACCTATAATATGTCATGTGTAGCCTTATAATTGAGGTAGAGCATTCATTCATCTTACTTCAGGGCTTTAGAATTTTCTGTTCTTTAGTTGAAAAACACCTCTATAAATGATTAAACCTTATGCACCTTATTTATATGCACTTCCTCTTTCTTTTATGACTTTGCCCAAGAGGTCTTCTCTCATCACTTTCTATAATCATATATCTGTCTCTTTTCATCCTTGCTCCTGTCTCATTATCTGATAACATATCATTAACTGAAATTATGTCTCATAGTCATTTGCTTGTTTATCAGTAAATTGTCATTCTCCTTAGTGGAATAGGTTTCATGAAAGCAGAGTCCTTGTATCTTTTGGCCAACCTTATAATCTTAGGTACCTTACAGATATCCAGTGTATGGGTATAAATGAATGAATAAAAAAATCTCAAATTTATATTGATTTTTATAATAACACAGGTTTTACCATGTGTACATAAGCTAGATGCATTGGGAAACTGTTAGAAAAATAAGCTCCCTAAAGTAAATATTTATTCTTTATTGCATTTTTATTAAACACTCTGGAGTTAAGCAAACTAGAAAGTGGAAATGGTGCCATAGGCCAAATCACACAGTATATTATACTTGAGGGATTATAGCCAGAGAATGCACTTGTCTGTTCATTTCAAAACACTATCCCAAGACTTTGTTCTGTACACTTGGGACCCTTTAAAATTTCAGAAAAATTTTAAAGTTTCAATATGTTTTGGAGGTGATTTTGAGGTTTCATTTTTCCTTATATTCAACATACATTTTATATTCTATTTGGAACCATAACTTAAGTTATCTGAATATCACCAGCATATTAAATAGAGAAAACTTTGGCTAATTTTGATAGATTGCCATTTAATTGTGCAGACATAAGGAAAATTAGGCACTGCACTTTTTATCTCCATATTGGCTAACTCATTAAAACTCTCCCTCAGTATGCCTAGTAACACCACCAGTCATAAAATTAGTGAATTTTATAATAACATTTCCAGGAACTTTTAAGTGTATTATTGTAAATAATATTTATTTAAAATATGAATTTAAACATTTAATTGTATTTGCTTCCAAAGGCTATAAAGATAAAATAAATCAATGAGAGAAATTATCAGAAAATAACATTTAGTCCACATGAGAAGAAATTCAACAAGTTAACAATATTTAATCTCACTGTTGGCCAAAGTCATGTAAATTATAATACTTAAAATTTATTGAAAATGTATTGTGTATGAGATATGGTTCTACAAACTTGGCATGAATCACCTATTTTCAGACTATAACATGCACTTTTCTCCCCCAAATTTGGGAGGAAAATAGGGGTGCATCTTATAGTCCAAATGTAGCTTACCTGGCTCACTGTGGTGTGGGGTAGGGTGGAGCAGGATCACAGGTTATTCAATATTTTACCACATTCTTTGCTTCAAAATTTTTTTCGTATTTTCCTCCTCTAAAACCTAGGTGCACCTTATGGTCCTGTGCATCTTATAGTCCTAAAATATGCTAAATAACTCAGTCATTATAATAGTTTCATTGAATTAGCATCATCATCATTATAATCTTCATTTTATCAATGAGGATTTCATGGATCATAAGTGGTGAACTTTGTACATAAAATCAGGAGATGCAGGTCTCAGACAATACACCCTTATCTATTATGCAATCCTTCCCTGCTCAGCTCTATCTACCTCTGTCTGCTTGCACAAATGCCCTTATTAAACTAACCATTTGATTCCCATACATTTGAGCAAAAGAACTTTTGCATTTATCTCAGAGAAATGAAAACTAATGTTTACCCAAAATTTTGTGCTTATCGGCTTTGTTTATAATAGTCAAACATTGAAAAGAACCAAAATTTATCTTAATGAGTGACTAAAAAAATGCGGTATATCCATCCATACCATGAAATATAATAATACAAATAAATTAACTATTAATACACTCAATAATTTTGATGGCTCTTTCAAGGACATTACATATAAAAAGTTAATCTCAAAAGATATATGTGAATCACACTGTATGACTGCATTTGTAGAGCATTCCCACATGACAAAATTATAGAGAAGAATACATTAGTGGTTACTGGAGATTGTGAGATGGTAATGGAGGGTTGGTGTGAGAGAGTTTTATGGGAAAGAACAGTTTTATATATTTTCTTTTTAAAAAAGATTTATTTCTTTGTTTATTGTTTTAGATAGATGAGAAGGGAGGGAGAAAGTGAAGAAGAGAAACAGCAGTGTGAGAGAGCAATATCAGTCAGTTGCCTCTGTATGTGCACTCTGATCTGGGGAGCTACCCACAATCCAGGCATGTGCCCTGATTGGGAATTAAACAGGCAACCTTTTGTTTTGCAGGATGACACCCAACCAACTGAACTACATTGGTCAGGGCCAGTTTTATATCTTGATTTTTTTGGTGTTACATGAATTAACACAGTGATAAAATTGCACAGAACTACACATGCCCACACCACGTGTACACACACACTAAGTACAAATAAAGCTGGCAAAATATGAATATGTTCTGCATGTTGTACCAAGGTAAATTTACTGGTATTGACCTCGTACTATAGCTATGCAGATTATTGCTATTACAGGAAATTCTGAAAACAGCATGCCCAATCACCATCTAGGTAGTTTTGCAAATTTCTACAGATTCTTATGTATTTAAAAGTAAAAAAGTTAAGAACAAAATCTTGGGTCTTGGTGGACTTTGCCCTCACATTTTAACTTGCATTTAGTCACTTAACCTCCTTATGCCTATGTTACTTCTTTCAAAAAGGTGGGAAAATGACATTTTCCTTCACAGGGACATTGCTAAATTGCCAAAATATAAGAAATAATACCCACGAAAGCACTTTATTTCTTTAAAAGGTGGGAGGTAACCACGACGAATTATATTAGCCTAATAATTACCATTGCCATTTTTCTGCTATATAGAGAAGTGTGTTCTTACAGAAATTAAATGAAATATACTTTTATAAAATGACGAGTTCGATAAATTTACCTAAATCTAGTTAATAAAATTAATGAAGAGAAACTATCTAAAACAGGGGTGTTAAACTCATTTTCACCAGGGGCCACATCAGCTTCATGGTTGCCTTCAAAGGGACGAAATAATTTTAGAACTGTAAAAATGTAACTACTCCTTAACAGTTAAGGAGTTGAAATTACATTCAGTCCACTGAAGGTAACTGCAAGACTGATGTGGGCCCCAGCAAAAATGAGTTTGACTCCCCTGATTTAAAATCTATTTTAATTTATCCCAAAGATAATTTCCTTCATAACTATGTCACTGTTTATTACCAACACCCAAATAGTGCTTTCAGAAGCAAATAGTATACAATGTTTGGACTAGAATGTATTCATACAGGTTTAAAAATCCCCATTAAGTCAATTTGTCTCATAATCATGTAGTAACAGTATTTTTCATAGTGAAATTACTGCTATATCTGATATATTATCTGTGACAACATATTTACCACAAACAACATGAAGACTTTTAGATGATAATTTTCACCCAGGAGCCTTCAAATGGATCTTTTTGAATAATGTATGGAGTAAAAGTCTGTTCTATCCCAGTGGTATCCAATTTTAAAAAAATACATTAAATTATAACCACAGGATTTTTAAAGGGAATTTACTAAAAAGCAAGATAGTAGTCAAGATTTGTATTTATAACTAAAGTGCATTACTATAATATGAATTAAAACTTGTCTGATTCAAAACATGTGTATGTTTTTAAACATGAACATTTAAACATTAACACTACCACATTATATTCACTATTATTTTCTTAGGTGTGAACAATAAAATGGTCTGAGAACTACCAGAACTGGACACAAACGTGATTTTTCTTCTCACATTTTTTATGGAAATGAGTCATCTCTATTTATTCTGATTTTGAAATAAATATTATAAGTATTGTCAAAATTACTAGGTAAATTTGCATTCATGTTAAAATAGAGCAGATTTCTGAAAACTCATGGTAATTTGGGAAATTTTGAAATAAAAGACTTCATTGTAGTAACTATTTAAAGCAGCAACTATTTAAATATATTTCCCTGTTGTTATTTTCTATGCTCTTTCATTTTACTGAAACACATTAAATTACTGAAACAAAAACCAACCTGAAAATATTCTTCTCAGATGATTTACTTGTGAATAAAATTATCAGCTTAGCTAATGATGAAGGAAGGGAAAACCTTATTAGGGCCTTTAAGGAAAAAAATATTTTGTTAACCTTTAACAGTTGAGATAATTGCTCCTGTAAGCAATTAAGAGGAAAGATGTGTGTTACAGAGCCAGTTAACATAGACACAGTGATGCCACACCTATCTGATAAGCATAAACCCTGCTAATTTGGGTGGCATTCATTGGAAATGTTCTTCAAAAGATACAGTGTCCTCATCTTTACTTCACAAATTCACAAGCATCTCTAGCAATGCTTCTCCACACAATTGAAGACAGAATTACCTTGTAATAAGTGGCTCCAGAACCAACATAGGGTGGCGGTATCATGTTAACTTATATCAGACTATATTGCAAGGCCATACTGACCAAAAGAGCATGGTAATGACATAAACAGCAGATATATAAATCAATGTAACAGAATAGAAAGTTGAGAAGTAAGCCCATGACTGTATGGTCAATTAACTGTAATTGAAGAACAATAAAAAATACATTTGACAAAGGAGGCAAGAACATACAATGGAATAAAGACAGTCTATTTAATAAATGGTGTTGGGAAAACTGAACAGGCACATGAAAAAATGAAATTAAACTAACTTCCTATACCATACATAAGAATAATATCAAAATGGATAAAAGGTTTAAATGTAACACTTGAAACCATAAAACTCCTAGAGGAAAACATGGTAAAAGCTCTGACATTTTTCAATAGCAATATTTTTTTCTGATATATCATTCTGGAAAGGGAAAAGAAAAAAGAAAAAACAATAGACAAACGGGACTATATCAAACTAAAAAGTTTGCACAGCAAAGGGTACTTTTAACAAAACAGAAAGACAACTTACTGCGTGGTAAAAGGTATTCAACAATAATACATCTAGTAAAGGGTTAATATCAAAACTTATAAAGAACTTGTACTACTCAACACCAAAAAAGAAACAACCCAATTAAAACACTGGCATACATGTAACACATCACTTCACTTATATGTGGAATCTGATAAACAAACTGAACAAGCAAAATAGGAACAGCTGCTGACAGTTCTGAAGGTGTGGAGGCAGGGGACTAGTGGGATGGAGGGATTGAGGAAAAGAAGGGAAAGACCTCATTGATATGGACAACAGTGTGGCAATTGTGGGGAAGAGGCAATTCCACTTCTGGGTATATAGCTAAAGAAACCCTAAACAGTAATTTGAAATAATTTATGTATCCCATACCTATGTTCATTACAGCATTATTTGCAATAGTCAAGGTATGGAAAAACCCAAGTACACATCAATAGATGCATAAATAAAAATGTGAATAGATATACATATATATGTGTATATATATATGCATATGTATGTATATGTGTGTATATATGTGTATATATACATATGTGTAATGAAATATGACTCAACTATAAAAATAGAATAAAATTTTACTATTGAGACAGCATAGGTGGAACTGGAGGTTATTATATTGAATGAAATAAGAGAGACAAAGACAAATACTATATGTTTTCACTTATTTGTGGAATATAAAGAACCAAATAAACATACAGTCAAAATTGAAACAGACTTAATGGACACAGAGAGCAGATTAGTGGTTGCCAGAGGTAAGGGGGTTTGTGTAACTAAGTAAAAGAGGTGAAGGGATTAAGAAGTACAAATTGGCAGTCACAAAATAGTCCAGGGGATACAAAGTACAGCATAGGGAATATAGGGAATTTATTACAATAATTATGTATGGTTCTAGGTGGATACTAGAAATATTGGGGGGGGGCACTTTATAAAGTATATAATTGTGTAATCAACATGTTGTACACCAGAAACTAATACTAAATAAAATTAAACAAAAACTGTAACTGAAGAGAAAAATTTTAAGAATTATCTTGGGCAATGTTAAAAGCTATGGATGCCTAAGCCCCGTCTATAAAAATTAGACACAGTGTTGATGGGGATTCAAGTCTAAGCAATAGTCTTAATTTAAAAACAAACAACAACTGCAACACAACAAAAGTCCCATGTGATCTGAAGCACATTTCTGTGGATTCTCCTCACTTTTCTGCAAGCATGAATACTTCCATTGAGCAATGTATACCTTTACTTTTCACCCAGTGCTCATAAGAGACTTTGAAGATGATGGTCTGCTTTTCTAAAAAAACAAGAGGAAATTGACAAGGGAACCAAACTGGTTCATCCTCAATTTGATCTTTGCAATCTGTGAATGGAAAGGTAAAGGCATTACAAGAGCAAAAACAACACAGAAAGAGAAGAAAGTTGAAGAAATTATTATAGACAAAGATTTATAAACAGATCAATAGAAATCAATACAGTGTGCTATTAGAGTGAAATCACACAAAATATATCAAAAGGAATGTATTGGACAGTCTGTTGCAGAAAATAACTCACACGCAGGGGAGATGGTGAAGCACAATCCATTATTACTTGCGGGTTCAGAGGAGAATCTCCAAATTCTGAGCAATGAGCTCAAGCTGGAATTTCTTTTATATTCTTGTTACAAGGCAAAAAGGGAGGGGGGAACAACTGCTAAAAGCAAGCATACAGAAGCAGAAGCGAAGGTTAGTGTTTTGGCCTTGAGATAACAGTTGTTGCCTTGGAAATGGCTGCTGGTCAGCTCCTACCTAAGAATAGCTACTGCTCAGCTATGTCCTGTCACATTCCCACCTTTGATGCTATAATGTGTTTTATCCCTTTTAGCATCACTATATGCCTGGCTATAAGGCTGAGGTCCTTGGGAGGGTTACAACTGCTGATCAGTATCAGCAGGTTGGTACCACTGGGAGGGCTAGCACTTTGGCGACTGTCCTACGAGTCACTGTGGCCCTAGGTGTTGGACCAAGGTCCGGAGGATGCAGGGTCCCATATGCCTGACACCTCTAGGTCTGGTATTCTATGGTCCTGGATGTTACTCCAGTCCGGTATACCTTCCCTCCCTAAGTGCAGAGGGATTGCTGTGGCTGAATGCAACCCGATGGCATGTCAGTGGAGGAGCTGAAAGCTGACCCTGGGAGATAGTAAGAGACCACTCTACCATTGAGCATAATTCTATGCCAGGGGGTATTACATTCACAGGCTGGGGCTGAGACAGGGGCTGCACTTGTTAAGCAAAGCATACAATAAATCCAAATGCACAGACCAAACAGAGGTACTATTTCTAGGGTGATCCGCTCCACGGGGATTCCATTCCTCAGGGTTCATAGTCACTAGTTTAATTCCTAATGCTCCTGCGAAGGTGCCAATTAAAGTCAGGCACCCTGAGGAACAATGGTCCATTCCTTGGTGTCTTTTTTACTGGCTGGCATCCTCCGGTGCCTCAGCGTGGGTATTCTAGGTGTAGGCCTAGTCCTTGGGATCTGCTGCTGTTTTGGTCAGGCTGTAGTGGATCCAAGGGGTGACTCCTGCAACCTAGGCAATGCTAGTGGCAGTAAGTCTGTCCAGGGCAGTCCAGTTTTCTGGTCTGTGTACCCGGCAACTCTCCTGCCCTTAACCATATAGCTGCTTCCATCCAGGTAGTGGATGACATCAGGTTGGGCCAGGGGCTGGTCCTGGAGGTCTGGCCAGCTGGCGTGGACCTCTTCGGTTACTTCAAGACAGTCATGGTCCAGCTCTCCAAGTTCTGCCGGTAAGTAGGTGGCTGGATTGACTTGCTCCACGGTCTTAACATGCACCCTCATGTTTCCTTGGAGGATGCCCTGGTACTGAGTCAGTCTAGGGTTCGACAGCCACTTATGCCCCTGCCCAGCAAGGAGGCTATTCACTGCATGTGGTACGTGAAGACTGACTTCTTGGCCTAGAGTTAACATCTGCCTCTTGCAAGAGGGTTACAGCAGCAGCAACTGCCCTCAAACAAGGTGGCCAGCCGGTGGCGACATGGTCCAAGTGCTTAGACAGGTGAGCCACCGGGTGTTGCCATGGTCCGACAGGCTGGGTCAGTGCCCAAGGGCTAGTTTGTCTCTTTTGTGGGTATATAGGTCAAAGGTCACCCCAGCTCTGACAGTCCAAGGGCAGGAACATTACTGAGGCACCCCTTGATATCTTGGAAGGCTTTCTCTTCATTTTCTCCCCATTCTAAGGGCTTAATGTCCGGACCCTTCAAAGCCTGGTAGTAGGGCCGAGTCCCACAGCAGCAGGGTGCAGGCTGGTTTTTCCTCAGGAGAACGAGCATTCTTCTCAGAAATCAGACAAGGTTCTGGAGGGTGTTGGCAACTCTGCCATTTTCTGCCCGCACCCCTGATCACACTGTGAGTACTTCTGAGAAGCCTGGTTGCTGAGTTCTGTGCCTGGTGACACTGCTAGAGACCCGAGGGAGCTTGTAGGCCACTGGGGCAGGCAAACTCGACAGAGCACCGTGAAGGGCCATGACAGAGGACTGCATGGACGACTATGGGGGCACTTCAGATACACAGCACGTGCCCTCTGCAACTCAATGTGAAGAGTAGGAGTGTGTTCGGGATGTGCTTCTGGTGTTCTTTCCTTAATTAAGCCAGGTGCTTCAGCAGCATGTGTGTTCCCTCCTAGCACCGTTCCTGGGATGGGCTGCCAGGAGGCAGTTGTCCATCTACTGCAGAATTGTCAGGTCCATCTCCCACTTAACGAGGGGCTTCAGGTCTCCTGCTAGGGCTTCACCAAATAAGGTTGGGAGTTCTTATACCCCTGGGGTAGTTTAGTCCAGGTCAACTGAGTCTTGACCACTGGATGCGGATCTTTCCATTCAAAGACAAAAATGTGTTGGCTGGAAGGTGCCACAGGAATGCAGGAGAAGGCATCCTTCAGATCAAGGCAGGTAAACCACGTTGCTGTTGGGGGAAGCTGGCTCAGGAGGGTGTACGGGTTTGGGACCACGGGGTGGCAGGTGACGGCTGCTTTGTAGATGTCCCACAGATTTTGGACGGGCCAGTACCTGCTCCCGTCTGGCTGCCATCATGGGTCTGGGCAGGTGTGTCCCCACGTTATGGAGCCAATCTTCTTCAAGCTCCCACACAGGTGCTGTAACTTGGGAGACCTGCCTCCCAGTCACATCTTGGGTAGGGGAGTCTTTCTTTATCTCTCTGGCTCAGAGCACGGCCACAGTTATTCAGCATATTTTAAGTGACCAGCGAAAGGCTATAGGTGTGTCAAATGACTATGCCATGGATTAGCTGTAAAGCTGTTGCTTTACAAAACAGCCCTGCATGTTCTTGCTGTGTGTCCCTCCCCCAACTTACACCTGTGGGGGAAGGGGTGAAGACATCTTAAAATCTCCTGGATGCCTTGAGTTCTGGATCCCTTTTTAAATGCCCATTTGGTCCTCTCTCTTGGCTGCACCCTGTAACAATTTCTCATTTTAGATATATACCCACTTTAAATATTTTAAAGGACAATGGATGAAGGTCTCATCTTCTTGTAACTGCTTCCAGCTGGAAATGGACGTTGCTTTACCTACCCATGGGTCTGGGGTGCCCTGAAGGGGGGAGGGGTGCAGCATGGAGGGAGTCCTCCCTGTAAGTGGAAGGACCTTACAGAATCCTGGTGAGTTGGCTGTCACCAGAAAGTCACAGGCTTGGTGTCCAAAGATTGGCATTACTGGCCCGTCGGCATCCTGGTTATATTCTGGAGATGACAGATTTGGTAAGAGTTGGAAGGCACAATTAAATCATAACTACTAAATGACAAAAGCAGGAACTTAAGAATGGCTTATCTGGAGGAAGGTGTACAAGGTATGCTACACCTATCCAAAACTCTTGTGGCCCATTATACTTTACTTGGGCTGAGGGGAATATATTATGATTTCCCTCCTTTCAGATATTTGAACCCTTCCTATCCAAGCCAGCAAGACAGAAAAGGGAAAATTAGTTCTAAAGTGAAGCCCACAGATCGCCCAAACTGCTTACCAACCCAATCACTTAGTTCAGCCAAACCATTGAGTTTCAGGGAGCCATGATGAAGAGTGGGCTCCTTAAGTGAGGCCTATATTGTAACCAATCACTCAAGTAATGAAGTCATAGGCATACATCTTATCAAAACAGAAGAACACACAGGTTAATTCACACAATAGTCCCCAAAACAGCCTCTATGCCTGTAAGACTGTCTTTTGGGAAGATATTCAGTTTTGAGGTCTTTCCTTCAATGACATTCAGCAATGGCAATTTGACAGCTCCTCCAAACCTGTAAATTGTACATCTTTGATGATATTACAAAGCCAGTTTTAACTTTTAAACAAAAAGATGCTTTCAAGACAGTTAGCTGCATCATTCTGATATCTAATACTGAGCACTGTGATTTTCCTTGAACCACAATTTTTCTCCTTAAGATCATCCTCACTGTTATTAAAGGGACTATTTTGAGTTCCGCTTTTTATTTTGACTGTTCATTTGCATAAACACACCAAGAGTAGCCTGGATCACTTATTATCTTTAAGTCTGCTTTGCTGGAACTCACACAAGGAACCTTTAGATTGACTTCTCAGTCTGCCCCTTGGGGCACAGAAGCAGAGACACACATCTGCCATCTGGCTTTGCCTGTACCAGTTGTTTCACTCAGATCCTTGAGGCTTCCATTGTGTCCACAGGTTCCTTTCTGGCCATCTTTCATGAACGTAACCTTCGTTCCTTCCCTGGAAAGACTGCCATGAACTGAATAACCAACCAAAGTACCAGGCTTTTCATGTGGGCTTACAGTAGCTTCAACAGTCAATCCCAGTTCCTCAGGGCTTTCTGGTGATGACCAGAACCCATACATGCCTCCTTCAGATGTGACATTCCAGTCAAAGTCTTGGTTAACAAAGCCACTATTAACGACTGATCTTACTGGTTTTATGCAAAGAAACCTTATGTCTTCATTCACTCCTTCAGAATGCCAAATTCTGCAGGGATCAGGTAGGGAGAAAAATACAAAGCATGAAGGAAAATCCTTTCCTTCTGATATCCACCGGGCTTCTCAAAATCTTCACTTCCAGACATTCTGCAACACTCACAAACCCTCTATTCTTTCTTTCATACAGCTTCTGATATCAACCAAGATTGCATCTACATGCCTTATACCTTCTATTATCAACTAACACCACGTAATTCCTTCCTAAAACGTTTACTTTTCCATTTATTTTTGCATTTCCCACAGACCTTCTTAATTTATATATATTATATTTTTTATTTACTTTCCTACAGAGTATGAAGTTTCAACCTTCCCTGGAATCCTCAATTTCCTTTTTAGTTCAGATATAGGGCAAAATCCAAAAAAACAGAGTTCCAGAACAACACACAGGTAGGGGCATTCTCTTGCTCCAATGCGTCCATCGGTGCCTCACAGAAACATGCTCCTTCAGGCCCAGTCATTTGGCAGAGACATGCTGCTTTGCCTCTGGATGAAGCAGTCATCAGCCCCAAATGACCCTTCCTGGGTCCTGAGTGGCAAAGGCATTCTCCCCAACCGGCTACAGGTGACCTTTCTTAGGTTTTACAGGTGACCTTAAACAGGTCTTTAAGTGCAGAGGGTTTCTGATCAGAAACAACACCAATGTTAGAAATTTGCTCTTTTCCCACAAAACCAGAAAACAAATCGTTGAGGTTTCCTTTTCTCCAGATTTAAAACTTTACATTCTTTTTTCATAATTTTACTCATTCAGATTTAACCATCATTCTCTTTTAATCCTGGTTCCTTTCCCACTCTGGGAAGGACTACATTTAAACTCAGCATGTGGCAGCCGAAAGTCCCTGGCACTGCAGGTATGCTGCACTAAAATTCTCTAGATTTGCAGGGACATCCTGCAGTTTTCTGAAGCTCAGACCCTGAAAACACCCTATAGGTCAGATGTTCACCCTTGGACCTCAGTTCATGTCCTTCAGAACCAGAGCTATTCTTATCAGAACCAGTTACACAGAGAGCCAGACTGATGCAGTGCCCACACAGCAGCAGCATACAGCCTATAATCTGAATAGAGCCCAAAGCCTGGCACTTTGCCCAGTTCCAAGATGGAGGGGCTCTCTCATTACCCATTATCCAAGATAATAACAACCATGCACGCTCCACCCTCCACAGTGGGGCACTCACATGGCTCGTCCTCCATTTTACCCAAAAGGGCGGCGTACTCACATGTTTGCTGTCCGATTTCCAACATACATGCAATATAGTACTGTGACAGAACCGCCCCCACATGATGAATTCTTCTGATCTGCGCAGACAAACAAAGGAAAAGGGGATCTTTCGCACACCCGCCGCAGGTGAAGGCCCAATCAGACTCCATAAGCCTGGCCAGCTCATGGAGTCACAGATACATTCACACACACACAGTCACACAGAGTTTACAACTTTTCCTCCCCCGAGTAGGAGTCCGATGGTCTGAGCCTTGGCCCAGACTCCTGAATTTTTCCTGTTGAGAGGTGATCAGCTTCTGTCTGGTCTTGGGTCTGGTCCCTTGGGCACTTACTGATTCTGATTGGTGCCCCCGACAGTTCGTGGTTTGTCTCTCCCCCTCCTCCCAGGCCTTAGAGCAGTCGGGGATGTGGCATGGGAGTCTCCGCCTCAGGAAGCCAGAAACAACCGGGGTATATGCTCCTTCCCTTGCAGCAGGGCTCCCCCACCGGCCCCCACCCCCCCGCCTGTCACCTTCACTGGAGGCAAAATGCCTGCTCACGTGAGTCGGTTTCCTGGTTAGGGAACCAAAATGTTGCAGAAAATAACTCACATGCGGGGGAGATGGTGAAGCACAATCCTTTATTACATGCGGGCTCAGAGGAGAATCTCCAAATTCTGAGCAATGAGCTCAAGCTGGAATTTCTTTTATATGCTTGTTACAAGGCAAAAAGGGAGGAGGGAACAACTGCTAAAAGGAAGCATACAGAAGCAGAAGCAAAGGTTAGTGTTTTGGCCTTGAGATAACAGTTGTTGCCTTGGAAATAGCTGCTGGTCAGCTCCTACCTAAGAATAGCTACTGCTCAGCTATGTCCTGTCACAAGTCCAGATAGCCACAGAAATATAGCAAATTGACTATTGACAGAGGTGTAATAGTAACTTAATAGAAAAAGAATAACCCCTTCAACAAATGGGATATTCAACAATTGAATATCAACACATTAAAAACAAATTATCTCTACTTAAATCTCACATTATATACAAAGTTAACTCATGGTGGATTATAAATCTGAATGTAATATATACAAATATGAAACTTGTAGTAGATTAAATAGAAGAAAATATTTGTCAGCTGTGGTTAGGCTAAGGTTTTATCAGATATGATACAATAAGCATAACCTAAAAAAGAAAAAATGATACACTTGACAGAAGTTTTAAAAATTATTTTTAGAAAAGCACTGTCAAGCAAATAAAAAGAGAAATTGTGGACAGAGTATATTTGCAAATCACATATTTTATGAGTAAATTTTCATCAAAATATATAAAAAGTTCTCAATACTCACCATTAAAAACATGAATAATCCAATTAAAAATAAGCAAAAGACTTTAACAGATGCTTCACCTAAAAGAATATACATATGGCAAATAAGTTCATGAAAATATGTTACACATTGTTCTTTACTACAAGGATGTGAACTATGATTCTAAGATACTATTATACTTCTATTAAGATTTTCAGTGTTTAAAAATGTACTTTTGTTAAAATAAATGCAATTTTAACTTGAAATTAAGTAACCATCCTCTAAAGCATGTGCTATTTGTGTGCTTATGTGTGTTATGAACTTGAAGAAACATAATGTAGGTTAAAATGTTTACTGAAATTTCTTTTTGCTTTGCCTGATTGTACATTTAAATATTTTTATTTGATATATTATGGTTTATATGTACTTTATATTTGAATCTACAGAAAATCTATCAAAATGGTCAGGAAAGCAATAGAAACTGAAGTAGGTTTAGCTTTTGATGACAAAAATAACTGGGTAAGAACAGGTGCACAATTTGAGAAATATAAAATCACTTTTGACAGCCACTAGGAAAAATGAGAACATTACTGATTAATAAAATAACTCTAATCCACTACTCATCATTGCTTTCCTTAGAAATATTAGTGATGGAACTTCAGAGGCATGAGAAATTATAGGTCACTTTGCAAGTGGCTTCTGAATTCCAACACTGATGGTAAAGAAAAACAGATGACATAGTGAAAAAGTAATCTAAAGATTTAAAATAAAGATACACATTAATCCATTAAATGTATTTTTCTATGAAATGAAACAACTACATAATTGTTGTTAAATATATATTCTTAATTGTTTTTATAAGATCAATTGAGTTTTGTATAAAATATTCTAGCTCTTGTGAATGTGTGATTTTTGCAGCAGAAGCATTTTTATTAAAAAATGTCAATCAGGAAGATGGCAGCAAGTTAGGTGGGAGCAGAGCCCAGTTCTCCTTGTGCCCTGCTGGAAAAACTAGCCAATCTTCTGAGGAACAGAGTGAACAGCCAATGGAATCCCAGTTTATATGAAGTTTGGAGGCAAAACATTGCAGAGGATATTGAAAAACAGATGGTAAGGAGATTGCATTGGGACAGTAAGGTCCCTGGGATCTGTGCAGGGACCAAGGCTGCTGTGGCCCATGTCCCAGTGCCTGCTGCAGGATATGGGAAAGGGACTTAGATCACCAGCTCCCTCCCCTATCACAGCAGGGAGGGTAGTCTGGCACCAGGAGGGACCTGAATGCTGGAAGTCACTGGGGGGAATAGAGATGAAGTGGGAGACACACAGAGGCGGTAAAGTTCCACTGGGACTGTAAACCTTGGCACCAGAGAAATTGAGGTGCCAGGCAATACCCAGAGAAGGGAGGAGTTGGGCCATGTGGGGCCCTGTCTCAGATAGTCTCGGAACTGGTTGGAAAGTGGGGCTGTGTGAAAAGCCATGCACTTGTTAAGAAGAGCAGGCAGCTGCTTTGTAAGGAACTCTCCAGCAGCAGCTGACTAGCCTAGATGGTGATTTCAGCTCTGTGTGCCCAGAGGGCTGAGCAGAACCATGTGTGGGGCTTGTCTCCAGCTCTGAGCCCAGGATCGACTCACACTGTAAGCAGCTGAGTGGTGGATTTGAGCCTGGCAGCTCACAGAGGACCTGGGCCAAGAGTGGGAAATTGTGAATGTTGTGACCCAGACCTGGTCCCCATCCTCTCAAAACCATAGAAAGGGAGAAAATCAAAGCCAGCCCCACTCCTCCTGTGACATCTAGGAAGATCAGCAGAACTCACTGAACAGGTTTAAAGTCAGCAGGAGGCTTATTATTTTTTTTTTTCTTTTTGGATCCTCTCTCCCTTTTTTCCCCTCTCCCCAAGTAAGACAATAAAACGTGGAGTTATGAAAGGTCCAGAGACAGGTTGAAAGGGAGAGCACAAGACTAACCCCCAAAACTGAGAAACTGAGACAAATATCACTTTGCTAAAATTCCATAGAGCTGGAATTTTATTGTTTATGTGTATTATTATTACCTTTTTATTATTTTTACCACTCTCATTTTAATAGTATTTTTTTAATTTATCTTCCATGTTTCATTTTCTTCATTGTATTTCTCTGTTTAATTACACTGTTTGACTGATTTTCCTTATTCTCTCTTTATTGTATTTTAATTTTCCTTTTTTCACTTTGTCCATGTTCCAATAACACAGAATTCTTGATCAAATACTTCCTATTCTGGTTATCCAAATCATATATTTCTTGTCATATTATTGTTGTTCTAGTGCTATTGTAAATAATTGTTGTTCCACACAATTGTACATACTACACAGCAACCCTCCATGATCTTAGCCCACTTCACTTTAATCCTGAGCTTTATTATTATTGTGGTTAACTCTATTCTCTTTCACACTAAGCCTACTTTATACCCTTTAATCTCACTATCATCATATAACCTTGTACAAGCACTCTGTTTTC
This sequence comes from Phyllostomus discolor, assembly GCF_004126475.2. NCBI lineage: Eukaryota > Metazoa > Chordata > Mammalia > Chiroptera > Phyllostomidae > Phyllostomus > Phyllostomus discolor. Next base: position 58,431,152 of record NC_040913.2, on the reverse strand, counting down.
TGGATTCAACTCACAATCATCCTCCCCTCTAATAAGAGTCTTATCTCTCTTTCACCTTTTATAAAGAGTGACTAGTTGGGTAAAATATCACAGTTAACATTATACTTATCCAAAGAATCTCCTATCTCTTCTCTACTTGCTGGTACTTTGAATCCCATGAAATCCCAGACTCTCCTGCTGTCTTAACCCATTTTCACTATCCCCTGACACAGATCTCACACAAGAATAAGTAAGAGCTATGAACATCAGTATACCTTATAGAGGAGAAAAACCACCAACAAAGTAACCACCAAAAAGTAAAAACCCAAGTACAACAAGAGAGCTCACACAAACAGAAGAAATGGCAAACCTAGAGAATAAAAACAAGGAGATCAAAGAGACCACACAACTGAACATCATAGAATTCCTACCATAGAAGTTCAACCTACAAAGATACCTAGCAAAGCAAAACATCAAAGAACAGAAACAAACAAAAAGAATCACCTACAATGGGGAGCCAAAACAAACAAACAAACAAACATGAAATCAAAAGGAATGGAAGACTCCCCACTAAAAGAGCTAAATGAGATGAAGGTAACTAAACTATCAGATATAGAATTCAAATTAATGGTTATAAAAATGCTCAAGGAACTCACAGACAACCACAAGGAACTGAGTGAGAACTGAATCAGCATGAAAAAGGAAATAGAAACCACAAACAAAAACCAGGAAGAAATGAACAATAAAATCTCAGAAATAAAAAAGAACATTAGAAGAAATTACAATCAGGCTGGATGAAACAGAGGATCAAATCAGTTATCTGGAGGACAGGGAAGGAAAAAAAAGAAGAAACAGATAGAGCCAGAAAAGGAAAAGAGACTGAGAAATAATGAAGAGGTGGTAAGGGAACTGCAATAAAACATGAAATATAATAATATCCATATAATAGGGATATCAGAAGGAGAAGAAGAAGAACAAGGAATAGAAAACCTGTTTGGGAAAGTAATGATGAAAAGATTTCCTAATTTGATGACAGAAAAATTCACACAAACCCAGGAAACACAGAGAGTCCCAATCAAGAAGAACACAAAGAGGCCCACTTCAAGACACATCATAATTAAAATGTCAAAATTCCAAGACAAAGAGAGGATTCTAAAAGCACCAAGCAAGAAACAGGAGATAGCATACAAGGGAGGCCCTATAAGGCTAGCAGCTGACTTCTCAATGGAAACGCTCCAAGCCAGAAGAGAATGGCAAGAAATATTCCAAGTAATGAAAGTAGGAGACCTAAAACCAAGACAACTTTATCCAGCAAGTCTCTCAATTAAAATGGAAGACCAAATAACCAAATAAGGAACTTCATATACAAAAGAAGGGTGAGAGAACACACCTCCTCCAAACCAGCACCGCAAGATATGCTAAAGGGACTGCTTTAAGGAGAGGAAGAAAAAGAGTGTGAGAAAGAGAAACACAGGTATGAAAAAATGGCAATGAATAAGTATTTATCAATAATAACCTTAAACATAAGTGGATTTAAAGCTCCAATCAAAAGACACAGAATAGCTGAATGGATAAGAAAACATGACCCACACATATACTGCCTACAAGAGACCCACCTCAGAACAAAAGACCTACACAGACTGAAAGTGAAGGGCTAGAAACAAATATTGCAAGCAAATATTGCCAGGAAAAAAAGCCAGGGTAGAAATACTCAGACAAGACTTCAAGGCAAAGGCCAGAAAAAGAGATTCAAAGGACACTTCATAATACACAAGGGAAAGACACATCAAGAAGACATAAACACTGTACACATATATGCACCCAACATAGGAGCACCCAAACACATAAAGAAAATTTTGGAAGACCTCAGAAAGATATTGACAGCAACACAATTATAGTAGGGGACTTTAACACCCCACTGTCAAAAATGGACAGATCATCTAAACAAAATATCAAAAATGATATTGTGGCATTAAACAATGTCCTAGATCAAATGAACATAACTGATATATCGAGAGCCTTTTATCCCAAAGAAGCAAAATACACATTCTTTTCATAGGCTCATGGAACCTTTTCAAAGATAGACCACATGATAGGATGCAAAACAAACCTCAACAATTCAAGAATATTGAAATCATATAAAACATTTTCTCTGACCACAATGGACTGAAACTAGAAACCAATCTCATGGAAAAAAACAAAACACTGAAATTCATGGAGATTGAACAGCATGCTATTAGACAATGAATGGGTCAAGAATGTTAACATGGGGGTAATCAAAAAGTTTCCAGAAAGAAATGAAAATGAACTCACAACAACCCAAAATTTATGGGAAACAGCAAAGGCAGTCCTGAGAGGGAAGTTCATAGCTATATAGGCATACCTAAAAACAAACAAACAAACAAACCAAAAAAAAAAAAAAAGAAACATTTCAAATAAACAACCTAAACTTATGTCTACAAGAACTCCAAGAACAACAACAAAGACAGCCCAGAGCAAGCAGAAGGAAGGAAATAACCAATATCAGAGCAGAATTAAATCACATAGAGACTAAAAGCACAATTCTAAGGATCAATGAATCCAAGAGCTAGTTCTTTGAAAAGATAAACAAAATCGACAAGCCTTTAAGCAGACTCCTCAAGAAAAAAAGAGAGAAGACCCAAATAAACACAATCAGAAATGAAAGATAAGAGATTACAATGGATACCACAGAAATACATTACTACAAAGAACTACATGCCAAGAAATTTGAAAACCTAAGTGAAATGGAAAATTTCCAGGAAAATACAATCTTCCAAAACTCAATGAAGAAGAATCAGAAAGCCTTAACAAAGAAATAACACCTGAAGAAATTGAAGCAGTAATCAAAATAGTCCTGACACACGAAAGCCCTGGACCAGATGGCTTCACAGGAGAATTCTACAAAGCATATAAGGAAGAGCTAATCCCTATTCTTCACAGACTATTCAAAAAAATTCTGTAAGTTGGAAGACTCTCCAACTATTTTTATGAAGCCAGCATCATCCTAATCCCAAAACCAGATAAAGACACAGCAAGGAAAGGCAACTTCAGGTCAATATCGCTAATGAACATAGATGCAAAAATCCTCAACAAAATAATGGTAAACTGCATTGAGCAATTCATTAAAAAGATCATACACCATGACCAAGGGGGATTCATCCCAAGGATGCTAGGATGGTACAATACTCACAAATCAATAAACGTAATATATCACATAAACAAAATGAAAGACAAAAATCACATGATCATATTAATAGATGTGAAAAAAGTGTAAGGTACAGCACCCATTCATGATAAAAACACTCAACAAAGTGGAAATAGAGGGAGTATTCATCAAAATAATAAAGCCCATATGTAAGAGACCTACAGCCAACATCATACTCAAAGGCAAAATCTAAAAAATTCCCTACTAAAATCAGGAACAAGACAAGGTTGTCCACTTTCACCACTTTTATTCAACATAGTATTGGAAGTCTTAGTCACAGCACTCAGACAAGAAAAGCAAATAAAAGGCATTCAAACTGGAAAAGAGGAAGCAAAACTGTCATTGTTTTCAGATGACATGATAGTGTACATAGGAAATCCTATAGACTCCACCAAAAAGCTGCTTGACCTAATAAATGAATCTGGCAAAGTAGCAGGATACAAAGTCAATATTCAGAAGTCAAGGGTATTTTTGTATACCAACAATGAAACATCAGAAAGAAATATCAAGGAAAAATTCCCATTTTACATAGCAACAAGAAAAATAAAATATCTAGGAATAAACTTAAACAAGGAGGTAAAATACCTGTCCTCAGAAAACTACACAACACTGAAGAAAGAAATCAAGGAAGACACAAACAAATGGAAACATATACTATGTTCATGGATCAGAACAATTAACATCATCAAAATATCCATACAACCCAAAGAAATTTATAAATTTAATGCAATCCCTATTAAAGTATCAATGGCATATTTATCAGCTATAGAGAAAACACTTCAAAAATGTATATGGAACTATAAGTGACCCCAAGTAGCTGCAGCAATTTTGAGCATGAAGAACAAAGGAGGAGGGATCACAATACCTGATATCAAACTGTATTATAAGGCCACTATAATCAAAACAGCCTGGTACTGGCATAAGTACTACCACATGGACCAATGCAACAGAATAGAAAGTCCAGAAATACACCCAAGACTCTATGGTCAGTTAATATTTAACAAAGGGGGCAGAAGCATAAAATGGAGCAAAAATAGCCTCTTCGACAAATAGTGTTGGGAGATCTGGACAGATAGATGCAAAGAAAAAAAAAAAAGAAACTCAAGCACCAACTTACACAATACACAAAATAAATTCAAGATGGATAAAATATTTAAATATAAGCTGTGACACCATTAAAGTCCTATAGGAGAACATAGGCAGGAAAATCTCAGATAATCCACACAGCAATATTTTTGCTGGCATGTCCTCTAGATCAAGGGGCATAAAGGAAAGAATAAACAAATGGGATCTCATCAAAACAAAGATCTTCTGCATAGCTAAAGAAAACAGCATTAAAATGAAAAGAAAACGAACCATATGGGAAAACATATTTGCCAATAATACCTCAGACAAGGGTTTGATCTCCAAAATATAAAGAACGCAAATGACTCCACTCTAAAAAGATAAGCAACCCAATTAAAAAATGGGCAAAGGGCTTGAACAGACACTTCTCCAAGGAGGACATACAGAGTGTACAGTGACATAAGAAAAGATGCTCAGCATCACTAGTCATCAGAGAGATAAAAATTAAAACCACAAGGAGGTGCCACTTCACACTGTTGAGAATGGCCATCATAAACAAAGCAACAAATAACAAATGTTGGAGAGGTTGTGGAGAAAAGGGGACCCTAGTGCACTGTTGGTGGGACTGGAGACTGGTGCAACCATTGTGGAGAACATTATGGAATTTCCTCAGAAAACTAAAAATGGAACTGCCTTTTGACCCAGCAATTCCAGTGCTAGGATTATATCCTAAGAACTCTGAAACACCAATACAAAAGAACCTATGCACCCCAATGTTCATAGAAACAGAATTTACAATAGCTATGTGCTAGAGGCAACCTAAGTGTCCATTAGTAAATCAATGGATCAAAAAAAACTATGGTACATTTACACAATGGAATTCTATGCAGCAGAAAGATAGGAAGAAGGAGCTCCTACCCTTCATGACAGCATGGATGGAGTTGGAGAGCATTATGCTAAGTGAAATAAGCCAGGAGGTAAAAGACAAATACCATATAATCTCACCTTTAACAGGAACCTAATCAACAAAATGAACAAGCAAGCAAAATATAACCAAAGACATTAAAATTTAGAACAAGCTGAAGTCGACCAGATGGGAAAGAAGAGAGGATAGTGGGGAAATGGGTGAAGGGTTTACAGGAACAATTATAAAGGACATATGGACAATAACAAGGGGAGGAGGAAACATGAGAAGGAGGTGGGGAGGGCTGGGGTGGTGGGAAGGGCTGGGGGGAAAAGGGAGGAAACTGTACCTGAACAGCAATAAAAAATGTTAACATAAAAACAAAAATAAATAAAATTTTGTGATAATTAAATATAAAAAGTCAATCATTTTTCCTGTAATTTAGAAATTTGTAATATCAGTGTTCTTAACCATTGTCTTGAACTGACATGCAGAAAGGAGCCATTAAATATGTTAAATATTTGAAAATATTAGTTTGTATGCAACACCTAACATACATTGTTAATTGACCTTTATGTGTGAAAGTAAAATTAATTTTTGATCCAAAAAGCCTAAAGTTGTAACACAAAATTGAAACTTTCCTTTAAAACTATGTAAAACTTTTCATGTACAAAGGCAAGTATTCCTTAAACTTGTTTAACTATATTTAATATAGCATGTTTTTAGGGAAGGGGAGAAAAGTGAAACAACTAATAGGTTAAACAATAATAAATATCTTGATAAAAATAAAATTTTATTGCAAATGAAAAATAAAATAGCATGTTTTCATTGAATTAAAATAACATCTTAAATCATCTCAACTGTTTACACCAAATTGGAACTTATTTGATCAGATAATTTGCAAGAAATATATTTTCTGCATCTAATGAAAGTTAATCATTTAAGAGGTCACAACACCTAAAATGCATAACTGTGTTTGGTTTCCATGCTTAACCTTCCTCTTTCCAGTGTCCTTTACTGTTGTAGCCTTTAGGCAATGAAAACAACATGGTTTGACTAGTTAATATGTAGCGAACAACCTCAGAATCACTACAAGGAAGCAGAGGCAAGAATGGTTTTAGTTTTGGGGGAAATGACCAGTTAAACAATGACATTCATATTTCCTTTTCATAGGACACAGTTGTTCCTAAAATGACTCCCCAGCTAGGAACTTAATTTACCAGCCCTCTTATTTTCTTTGAGATTATATGACTTGTTTTCACCAATGAAATGAGAACTGAAGTAATATGGGTCAATTTCAGGCCAGGGTATTTTAGAAGCCAGTGTACTTTCTGTAATCTTCCATCTAGTAGCTGAATGTCAATGTCCACACTGACTTTGGAATCTACCTGTTGGAGATGACAGGTACTCCATCTGCCTGAGTCCCACAAATAACTTTCCCAACTCTTAACTTTCCTGATGTAGCCAAAAAAAATCTGAAACATGAACAGCCTACCAAGATTTATACTTTATCTTTATAATCTATTGAAAGAACTCATTTATATTTATTTTCTGTTATGGAAAAAAATATAGAACACAAATATTTTTTAAATAATTTTGTTCATATTCTGAGTACCTATACAGAAGCAGTTTTTAAAAATAAATCAGAACATTTTATAGAAATTGCAGAAACTTTACAATGGTACATTCTTCCCATATTTCCACACTTAGAATATATATTTGTATTATTATAACTATCAATCAGATATGTCTTAATTAATTAATATATAACTTATCTATAAAATTCACTAAGAACACTGCTCAAGATATTAGACTTCTGGCAATAAAGGACAATGGTCACCACGAGATGGGACAATACTATGGAAAGCAGGAACAATAAAATGGCATTGGTCTGATCAAGATAGCATAAAGTATACAAAACAAAGTGGAGTCACTCATGACAACCAGTATGGCAGCCAGTTAGCCATGACACTTTGGTTCAAGAGGGAAACTACCTAAGTCAGAGGAAAGCACATATGGTAAGCACTTAAGTATGTGTACATGTGATCAGAACAGCCATGTCTGCAGAACAGAATCACCCATAGATAGATTCCTGGGGAAATTCCACACTTGCCACCAGGGGTGCCAAGGCATTTATCAAAAGACCCAGAGGGGTGGAGTATACCACTTTCAAGGTATAACTGAGGCAGGTTCCAGACCACTGCTGAAACAGCTGAGCTCCACACACAAGAGTGCTGCTCTATGCCACACTGATCTCCCTTGGCATCAGCTGCCACTGACTCTTCCTTGTAGGACTGAGGACTTTCTCTGTGTTGCTGTCCACCTGGCTCCAGAGATCCTTCCTTGAAAGAGATAGACAACTCCCTTGCCCACTGTACTGTCTCCCAGACATGCGGACTGAGACTCTGGGGCTCTGGTGTGCTATCTCCCATTGATTGCTGTGTGTGTGTGTATATTATATTTCTCTTAGACTGTTAAAGTGTGAGTAGGAAATTAATATATGTTGATATTCTATTTTGAGTGAACCTGCATTCAATAAAAGCTGAGTGAATAGTATGGTTACTATGTGTGATACTTGTCTATTCCTTGCTGCTGGTTGCTTAGCAGGCAGCTAGCCAAGCAATTGCCCAGCTGACCTATAGAAAAGTCTATATCACTAACATATACTTGTGACACCTAGAAACAAGATAAGTCCCACAATTGCTCTAATGTAGATGCTGTAGCTTTGAGAGTTTCCAGGTCATGGCCTCAAGAAACTAGCCAAGAAGTAGACTCCCTGAGTTGAGATGGAGCCAAGAGTCAGAAACCAAGTAGCTAGAGATCCCAGTACAAAGTACAGGAGAGGAGATGGCAGCACAAAAGGAGAACTCTGGAGATAATCAGAGAGACCCTTTGTGTATCAAGCTGAGGATATAAGGGAAGGAGAAAAGGAACCTCCCAAAATGATTAGGAGGAAAAGAGTATATAATCCCCAAAGGACACAGAATAGAGCTCAATTTGACCCAACTGGAAAAGCTTATAATTCCTGGGTGGAGGATGCAGAGTTGTCTTGCCTCAGCCGTGGGAACTACTTAGAAAAAGCATTGTTTTCATTGGTAATCTCAAAAGCAAGAAACAAACGCAAAATAAATTTGCATTTATAAGTAAGACAGTTTGACAGTTTATTGAACAGCACCCACCCACTGTCATTACAACAACTTCACTCCTATATGATTAGGGAAGAGAAAATAAGTGTATGTCCAAATGAAGTCATATAATGAATGTTTATAAAAGCTTTATGTGTAATACCCCCCAAAATCACCCAAATGCCCATCATCAGGATGAATAGGTAAACAAATTATTATATACCTGAAACTAATGTAACCTTGTATGTCAAGGGTGATTTAAAAATTTTAAAAATGATTTAAATTAAAAAAAGAAATGTGATTAACATATAAAAAAACCTGTCATACATCTATACAATAGAATGTTACCCAGAAATTTTAAAAGAATGCACTACTGGCACATACTACAATATGGATGAATCTCAAAATAATTACCATATTTTTAGGACTATAAGACACACCAGACCATTAGACACACCTAGGGTTTAGAAGAGGAAAGTAGGAAAAAAAATTTTGAAGCAAAAAATGTGGTAAAATATTTAATAACATAAATAACATAGGCTGCCACCCCCCAACAGCGAGCCAGGTAAGCTACATTTAGACTATAAGACACACCCCCATTTTCCTCCCAGATTTGGGGGGGTGCATCCAAAAAATATGGTATACCAGTGAAAGATGTTAAACAAGAAAGAGTAAATAATGTTTCATGCCATTTATATAAAATTATAAGAAATACAAATTTGCATATAGTGATTGCAGCAGTTGCCTGGAGATGAAGACTGGTGGTGGCAAAGATGGGACAAACTTTTTTCAAGTATCATGACCGATATCTGGGGGTTGATATGCTTATAGTTTTTATTATAGGGATGTTTTTACAAATGATTATTTCTTCCAAAAATCAAATTTTATACTTTTAATATTTGTAATTTTCTGAACATCAATTTTACCTATATAAAGCTGGTTTAAAAGAAATAAAGTGATTTGGTATTCATGCACTTCAATGTCTCACCCATAGAAGGAGCAAGACAATATTTATCTCATGTTTAGGATTACATAAAAAAGCACCTGATATAGAGTAATTCAAGATGTTCCAGATTTCACCATATTAATCCTTTCAAGTTATTATCTTTTCATGTCAAATACCTTTAGAAGAATTATGGTTCTTCATTAAATGTGACTTCTTAACATCAAGTTCCTATTTTTTAAAAAGGGATAAAGCCCTGGCTGGCATAGCTCAGTGGATTGAGCGGGGGCTGCAAACCAAAGCATCACAGATTTGATTCCCAGTCAGGGAATATGCCTGGGTTGCAGGCCATGGCCCCCAGCAACTGCACATTGATGTTTCTCTCCCTCCCTCTCTCTTTCTCCCTCCCTTCCCTCTCTAAAAATAAATAAATAAAATCTTTTTAAAAAGGATGAAAAAGAAATGTGATTAGCATTGGAAAAATCTGTTATACAATAAAATGCTACTCAGAACTTTTAAAAGAATACACTGCGGCACATACTACAGCATGGATGAATCTCAATAAATTATGCTTACAAAGTCACTGCTCGTTTCCTTCCAAAATGGGTCTAAGTCCACACCTAGTAATTTTTTTTAAATCTTTATACATCAGTGGAAAAAAATAATGAAATTTTACAAAAAATGTCTATCAAGTTAGATAGCAATAGTTATACATCTGTTAATTTTGTTTCAGTATTTATAAACATACATAGTGTATTGTACATATTAGAAACTCATATATATTTAGCTGCATGCATGTGAATGACAGAACAATTAATTTGTGCTTTATAGTGACTTAATCACTAAGTCTCAAAACATCTTCAGTAAAAATCATTTGACAGAATGTGGTTAATCTAAACATCTTTGAAACCTTTATTGAATGTGCACATTGTGAATGCAAAATTTCTAAAAGTTGGATCTCTAGTCTCTGAGAGCAATGGCAGGACAGATGGCCAGTTGTTATATCAGGCAATAGTTAAAGAATTTGCCTCTCAGCAACCCTCTTAAAGCTAAGAGTAAGCATCTGGTGCATATGCATGAGGTACTAAGTGGACTCCAAAGTCTGGGAGGAAAGCCACTTGGCTGTTCAAAGCTATCGAGGCTTTCTTAGAGACAGCACCATATGGATCTATATTGGGATAAGGATAGCTCAAATGAAAACTGAAGAAACAAGCTAAAGTAAATTAGAAACAGAAGTTAAGTAGCTTTGTGAAGAATGAAAATCAGAGGCCTAAACCTGACTTCATAGTTTTTTCCCCATATATTGCACAATGTGTATTTCATGACATTTTCTGCCAATGCAATGCCATTTAAGGACTGACATAGTGTGATTCATATATTCCTACACACAGAAACATTTTATGACTGTTTTGTATGTCAGTGACCATCTGTATGCATATTTGGTTTTCTACATATGTGTGTCATTCTGAGATCAATCATTTCATTTATAACATTTTTAAATAGAAAACAAGTCACTATTTTTATTTAAAAAATTAGCAATTAAAATAACATGGTTCAAGTTGGTACATCTTCAATAACTATATATAATTATTTGTTTACATCAAAGGCCTGATTAGAGGTTATGGAAAGGAGAATTTGCAATTCTTTTAAATTTCTTCTCAGTAAACTTTTACTGAGTATTTGCTATATACGATTTTGTGTTAGACAATGAAGGTACAATATACTAAACAAGAGTGTTTTTCCTCTAGAATCTGGGAGTCACTTAGGATAGACAGACATGTAAAGAGACTTATCTGACATGCTGGTCAATTCTATGACAACAAAATTTACATGATATTAGGAAATAAAATATGGAGCGTGGGGTGATTGGTGGAGGTCAGATGAGGGCTACCTGGAAAGGGAGGTCATCTCAGCTAATGGTAGTTAGCCTTTACATGTTAGCATGTAAAACATAACATTATTTGAAGAGACACAGAAGATTAATGAAACTAAGCATTTTAGGATATGTGGTTAGCCAGACAGTTTTTGGAGAAGTAACTGAGATTGAGTTTGGTGAGGCAGGTAGATAAGAGATCATAACAAAAACATTCATGTTCTGCTCTGCTAATCTTGAACGTGGTAGAAGAACATCATTTCCTTTTAATCAGGGGAAGGATAGAAACATAATGACAATTTTGGTAGCATGGTAGAGAAAGGATCTCAAAAGATTAGGATGTGAATATGGGGGGAGGTATTAATGTAATTGGCCTTCTTGTCTTGATGTCCTCTCTAGAGAAACAAATGTTCCCCCTTGCACTTTCTCCTTGGAGGCAGGGGAGCTCAGTAACAATGAAAAAGAAGTGGCTTTAAGAATCCCAGGGACCTTGGGTATAAATATTTTCAGTTCCAGATGTCAGGAAGTGGCAGGTAAGATATTCAACACACCTTTCTCCATAAACACTGATACATAGCCTAGTGGGCAAAAGCTGATTCACCATAAGACCCAACCTGATTCCCAGACTCTGTCATTACTCAGTGTGAATATGTAAATCTCTTTCAAACTGAATCTTTATGTATATATTCTAAGGTGATTATTTTAATCAGAGAACACTGCTACCTACTAGGAATGATTTATATTTAGATGAAATAACTGTAAACTCACCTTTAGTTTTAATTGTTGGTTACCTATAACAGTGGGCCATGTCTCCCCACCCTGTCTATCAAGTTTCTGCATTAGCCACAAAGATATTCAGAACAACTTAGTTCTTGTAGATATCAGTGTGGATTTCCCATTGTCCTGGACATTCAATCTGCAGATGTCCCTCCATATTCTGTTAGAATCCTCAGTCAACTGAAGTCAGCCTTCCTATTTTAACCCTCATCCCTGAAGAGGTAATCTAAATATTCTTTCCAGGAGACAAAAGACATTTTTCCTTGCCCAGTTGTCTTGCCTGCTAGGAGCTAGTTTTCTTTAGAAATAAGTATCATGAACATGTCAGGGCTACTGAGCAAATAAGACTGAATTCTGTCCTTATCAGCCAGACTACTTCCATCACACGCCAGAACTCACTCTACATACAGCCTCACTGTGCAGTAGAAATAAATGAAATGCAAGCCACAAATGCAATTTTGAATGGTCTAGTAGTCACATTATAAAAGTAAAAAGAGCCCTGGATGGTGTGGCTCAGTTGGTTGAAGCCTCATCCTGTAACAGAAGGGTTGCAAGATCAAGTCCAGGTCAAGTACATGCCTAGGTTGCATTCATTCCCCAGCCCCAGTGCATGTGATCCCCCTGGTCCATGTGTGTACAGGAGGTAACCAATCAATGTATCTCTCTCACATCCATCCTTTTTCTTTCCCTTCCTCTTTCCCTTTCTCTCTCTAAAAAGCAATGAAAAAATGTCCTTGGATGAGGATAGAAAAAAAGTAAAAAGAAGCAAAATTAATTATAGTGTTATATTTTATTTAACTTAATATATCTAGAATGGTATCATTTAAATACATAATCAATACAAAATTATTAATAAGATATTTCCTTCAATTTTTATACTGTCTTTGAAATTCAGTGTGTATCTTACAAATGTACCCTTTCTCAATTTGGATCACACTCAGGTGATTAACAGTCATCCTCTAGATGAAAAATAAACTTAGGAGGACATTGTCTTTACAGTTCTCTTAGCTTTGCCTCACATGCTCTCTGCCCCCTCCCAGTGCCCTCAGTTCCTTTGTCAGGACCCTGCTCCCAGCTGGGCTCCTCTGAGCCTCTGCTCTCAGGAGACACACATCCACACTGAGACACCTGTGCCAGCAATGTCTAGTGTGGTGCCTCTCTTGCATAGTTGTGTTTTTACAGCTTAGAGCATGAAAAGTTCTTAGGAATTATATTGACTAAAGTTCTTAGAAATTACATTCCTAAGAATCAGTAGGTGAGGTGGGTTATTTGAAAATTTTCTTAAACCCTATTATTTTTTAATGCATTTACTCTAAGTTCAGGTAAAACTTGTTTGAGAGGGACAAATGTGAGAAATATGAGCAAACAAAGTTTTCTTGGAGTTTGCAGAGTGCTTACAGCTTCACAATGTAGAAATGGTATGTTGAAGATATATTTGAATATCTTCAATCATTGTATTTTCTCAACTCACCTTTCTTTCACCTCTGAGGTGAGCTTTGCTTTGTTGGCCTTGGTTCTTTAATCTTTGTTATTGCTATTCAGAACAGGGATGCCACATGGGGTTGCCAGTGGAAATTAAACTTGCACATCTTCTTATTTGCTGCCTGCTTGCTTGAGGCACTTCTCACAGCTCACCATGGGTCAATTGTAAGCAGCACTGTCAGCTGAGAAGAATTTATTAGCCAGAGTTCAAACTTCCAGTAAACAACACACAACAGCTCTCCCTCATTCATGGCATCCAGAGGACAATTTCTAAAATAAAGCTATTGGGCTTCTGGAGAAAAACAGAAGCATCAGATCCCACTTTCTGTGGTTTGCTCTATGTAAGTTATTTTACCTGCTTGACTAGTAGAAAGGGAATCCATTTGCCACATTAAAGAAAACTCCACAGCTTCAGCCTATAAGCATTTTAGATGGGAGAGATTTGGATTTGGCATACTTCACTTCCATTAATAGGATTATTAAAAGCACAATAACTGCCCTAGGTAGGTAGCTCCATCGGTTAAAGCACTGCACCAAGGTTGTGGGTTTGATCCTAGTCAGGTCACACACAAGAATCAACCAATGAATGCATAAATAAGTGGAACAACAAACTGAAGTTTCTCTAAAAATAATCAATAAATTTAAAAAAGAGAGTGCATTATCACTTTCATTCAATATTTGAGGATCTTTGTAACACACGTCAACATGTCTGTTTGATTATAGTTACTTAAAGATTAATTTTAAGAAGTATAGCACTCAAGAAGAAAAGAATATACTCTTTACTTAATAAAAGTCTTCTAGATTGAGGGAACTGTACAATTATACTATATTGAGCAACTGAAACTTTCCATAAATAAACATTAGGCAAAGACCTTTAGTATTGGTTACAGATTATACCCCAAATAAGATACAAACTGCCACTAAAAACTTCATTCTTGAAAAAAAATTATAAAGGAAAATTGGACACATGATCAATTGTCTATATGTATATAGAACTTTCTTCTGTCACCTCCACAGTTATTACAGAATATTTTTTTAAAATTTGAGAATGTTAACAGAAAAATGAAAAGATATCATATGCACAAACATAGATGCTCATATACTTCACTGAGGTTTGTTGGATGTGGGATAAAAATAGAGTCTGTAATTTATAAAACATCTGCTTTTCTAAACTGGAGATTAAAAGAGGGTTGACATAGATTTTTGCATAAGAACTTCTACATGTTTACATACACTGTTCAAGGCAGCAATGGGTGGCATTTTTTCACTTTCCTTACCCTAAGGAACATGTAATTATCATATCACATCTTTAATTGACAATATAGTTTCAGAGTAGGAGGTTCCAGAAGTCTTGGATGTGGAGGAATTCAATCCAGTGCTGCATCACCTGACCCTCCACCTCCCCTCAGATTGCAATTCATTGTAACACAGAGGCATTGCCATTGTTACAGAACAGACCCCAGGGAGTGGTGAATGATATACTACTACCAAAAGGACCTCCCACTTTTTCTCCGGGGATCCCCCCATACTAGGTTCACTTTGGCTGCCGCGAGAGGAAAGGTGTCTCTCAATGCTAGAGATTGGTGAAAAGGAAAGGAATTATTTGTTTAAAAGTTATACAGACTTAGAGTAATGACCTAATGTCTTCATTAAAAGACTAAAGCTCTTTAGAATACCCATGAATGCACACAGTCCTTCCTTCTCCCCTTTGCCCAGTCTGGGGTACTGTACCTCAGGAAAAGAAGTAGAAGTCCACGTTTCAGGCTCCCAGCATCATCAGCTGTGTTGCTGCCATGATTTCCAGTTAATCCAAAGCCATGTGGCACCTTCTCATGGCCCACCAGCAAAAGTCCTTTCACCCCTTTTCTTCCAGGCAAAGTCTCTCCTGTTTCCTAAGCCACATGGCAAAAGGGAGCAACCCAAAGTTGTGAGGTCCCACTTTTGCCCAAGCCGAGTGGTCCCAACCTCTGCCTAAGCCATGTGGTGATTCCACTCCACCAAAGCTGTGCGGTGATCTCTGTCATGGCTGCCACATCTGGGTTTAAATCCCCATGCAACTGTACAGTTGCATGCCCCATTTTCGAATCCTCCCACAATCAGTTACACTTGCCAGAATTCCTGTATCCTAGCTTTACTGGGCTGCCAGTCCAGGCAGGCATGGCCCCACAACATAGAGCCAATCATCTCTAAGCTCTCATGCAGGCACTGTAACCAGGGGAAGTTGCTTCCCAGTTACATACTGGGTTGAAGTCACTCCCATCCCCCTGGCTCAAAGCATGACCACAGCTACTTAACATATCCATAAAACTGATCAAAAGTTATAGATATGTTAAATGACCATGCCAGAGGTTAGCTGCAAAGCTGTTGCTATGCAAAACAGCTCTCAATGGCCCTGCTCCATGTGTCCCATCTCCAGCTCAGACTGGTGGGGGTGAGGATATCAAGAGAATATATATTATATATTCTCACATATATATATATAATATTCTATATATATATTCTATATATTCTATATATATATAATATATATATATATATATATATATATATATATATATATTCTCTAATATTTCCTGAACACTGAACACCCTGAGTTCTGGACCCCATTACAAATCCCTATTTGGGGGCCCCTCTTGGCTGCACCCTGTTACACCATCAGAGGAAATCAAACACTGAGACTGTGTGCCACAGGAATTTGGAAAGACAGATCAAAGAGTGGCAATGGGTGAGATTAATGTTTCAAAACTTATTGTGTACACACTGAGAGAATTCACAAAGTCATCTTCCTGAATGAACGCCTATGGAATGAATCCTTAACAGCTATTTCCTTGCTACTCCATTCCCTAGCTTTTGCTTTGAGTAAGTCACTTCATCCATAAAAATGTCAAAATCTCTTCTTCTTTAAAGTGATCTCAATCATGGCTTCCATTATTGAATATTTCCATTGGTCTTACCATCACATTTGATACTTACATACTCTATTCTATTATTGCATGAACCACTTTATTATTCCCATTTTACAAAAGAAATAAATCAAGTTCATAAAAGTTAAAGGATTGATCTAAGTTCACAGTTCTCCTTTGTGGATGACCAATAATTCAAATACATGTATTTTAATTTTCCTATATTAACCTACTATATACAAAATAGTATCATTTGGGCATGCTTCCTGATTCATTTCAAATACTAAACAGCCAAATGTAACTAGTAACCACTGCACCTGGTGCATTATCTTCTTACCATTGTCCAAAAGATTTAATCCCCATTAATCTCAATGATGTTGGTTATTTATACTCTATCTCTTTGATAGAGATACTCTAACATCACCAACTCCAATTTTTTAGTAAAATCTTACAAATTTTGAAAGACCTCAGACCATACTAAACTATACAGATTCCCCAAATCCTCTAAAATAAGTCAATATATTTCTAGTGCTTCTTCACTGCATTTTGCCCTGCATTACCACATTAAGCTGACATTTTTGCATTATAGCTATGACAGGATAGCAAAAAGATAGAAAAATTCCTGGGAAAGTGTAATAGGGAAACTGAGATAAGAAAATTAAACAAGGCCAAACAGTCTGAGCAACTTACAGCCAACCAGTGAATCACAAGACTTTATCACCTTTAACCAAGGACTGGAGAGTAATTGGTTTATACCTTTCCTTCCTACTCAAAGAATATATAGCTTTTAAATATCCCTGGTCTGAAAAATAGAGAACAGAGACACAATTAATGGCATTTGTGCCAGCTTAACTCAAGGACAGATGAAGTCAAGGGAACAAATAACAAAAAACCCTGTAAAAAGCCAGATGGACCCAAGATAAAGTGAAACAATATTGCAGAACAAAGACTATTCCCAACCCCCCATACACTCATTTTGATGTATCAGTATATTAAAAATGTGCTTGAAAAGCTGATGAATATTCTGCTGCTGAAATCCTTCCTTAAGATTCTCGCCCCTGCAGAAAACAAGATAAAAGGCCCTCAGGACAAAGACTCAATGTGGCTCATTCTAGAGTTTGTCCATGCCCCTTTCTGGGCATCAACTTTTTATTTCTTCTTAAACTCTAGGGCATCCTTAGGAGACTTGCAGGCAGGAGAACAGTGGGCAGTGGCAGTTCCACCTGGGTTTACCCCCAATCCTGTCTCCAAGACCCTCTTTTTTCTGACTTCCCAGTGAGCTAAAAGCAGCCCTGCCTTGGCTCACTTCGGTCTCTGTGTCCTCTACTTATCAGTGAGCTAACAGTAGCCCTGCCTTGGTATGCTCCGTTTCTATAAATTTTCTAGGGGGCCAAAGCAGAGCGCTGCCTTGGCTCTCTCCACTTACTTCTTCTACCCTAAGTCTTTCCTTTGTTTCACTGCCCCCAAACTTAATAAATGTACTCTCAAAATCACCCGCACTTGTATTGTGAAATCTTTTCTATATGAAGTCAAGAAACCCCACACTATAGGCTCACCTGAGGCAGACCCTCTCTAAGCCAGTGCCTGTCCCATAACATAGCTATTTTCTATTCATCAGTGCCACCTACTAGATTGTGAGCTGTTGGGAGCCACAGAATGGGGGCCTCACTAATCTATGTATATCCATTCAGTCCTTAGTACAATTTATTACATATAGTGAGTAATAGGTAACTGTCAAAGCAAATGAAATCAAATTACCAGATAAGGAGAAACAGTAACACATATTTGAAAAATGATCAAAATTTAGTATATGTTATTTATCTGATGTTATAATGCCTAGATTTAGATGATATTTTAATACAAATATCTAAGGTGATGCCAAACATTTTTTGATATATTTATGCTCTAGGACACAATAAAATTTGAGGCTACAAATAAAAATGTCTGAGAATTCTACTGCTAGCACCCAAATTTGCATTGGAAAATCCATTATTTATGGTCTTAAGTGCATGTATATTTATTTCAGTAACCTAATCATAACTCTATCACCTGAAATGACAGTTTGAGATTACTACATTATGCTAGGTAATAGAAACCACATGTATGGAAGGTAATTTCAGGTGGATCAAGCAATCCACTATTAATGAATGAATGCAAAAGAAGTAACTAACCAATAAGTTAGTATACTTCTACTACACACAAAGGAATGCAATAATTGTTATGGCCATTGACTATAAAAATCATAATCATGTGAATATTCACATACAATCCCTATTAAGGAACCAAGTAAAAAACACAATAGTTTTTTAAATCAATAAGAAACAGTGAATCAAGTTAATGCAATGAAATTTTGATGTTAACTGTATTTTAAATTATTCTTTAACAAAATCCACAGTTTTCTTCCCCACAGGCATGCACTGAAGATGTACTTTTGCTTCTTTTGTTTTTAAATCAAGATTCTCCTTTAACACTAGAGTTTTTTTTAACTTAAGAAAGAAAATATAAACTGTTTTACAGTTTATCTTTAATTGTGTACTTGACATCAACATAGTGTAGTATAAAAGATGTGAACACTTATGATGATAGAAATTGCTTTAATTTGCCCAAGATTATAATATAAAACATTAAATACTAGATAGTTGATAACATATAGAATAGTATTAATAGAACAACAAAGTACCTATTACTTTTAGTACAGATGTCTGTTATAACTATTTCTGGTTCCTTGTGTTTGTGTGATACATGTACAATTTCTCACTTAAATATGTAAAGGAATATTGATGAACAAAAAGAGATTGACAGAATGCAGTCAGAGTAGGGGATTTTAATACCCCATTGACTTCAATGGATAGATCTTCCAGAACAGAAAACAACAGGGAGAGAGCATCCCTAAACAACATACTAAATCAAATGGATTTAATTGATATCTTCAGAGTATTTCACACCAAAAGAAGCAGAATATACAGACTTTTCAAGTGCACAAGGAAGGTTTTCTAGGATAGATCACATGTGAGGACACAAAACAAGTCTGAATACATTTAAGAAGGTTGGAATCATATCAAGCATCTTCTCTGACCAGAACACTATGGAACTAGAAGTCAATCACAAGAAGAATGCTGAAAAACACAAAAAGACAGGGAAGCTGAACAATATGTTATTAAACAATGAATGAGTCAACGAGATCAAGGAAGAAATTAAAAGATACCTTGAAAAAAAATGAAAAGAGGACACAACAATCCAAAAATCTTTATAACAAATGAATGAGTCAACGAGATCAAGGAAGAAATTAAAAGATACCTTGAAAAAAAATGAAAATAAGGACACAACAATCCAAAAATCTGTGGGACACAAGCAAAGCAATCTGAACAGGGAAATTAAAAGTTCTGCAGGCCTATCTCACAATAAGCAAACAAAAAAACAATCTAACTTTATACTTAAAGGAACTTGAAAAAGAACACTAAAGAAAACAAAAGTGAGTAGAAAGAAGGACATAATAAAGATCAGAGCTGAAATAAATGAAATAGAGTCTTAAAAAATGATACAAAAATCATTGAGTCTAAGAGCTGGTTTTTTGCAAAGATAAACAAGATTGACAAATCTTTAACCAGATTCATCAAGAAAAAAAGAGAGAGGATTCAAATAAAGAAAATCAGAAATAGACAACTTGGGCAAAATAGATAAATTCCTAGAAACATATAATTTTCCAAAACTAAGCCAGGAAGAATCAGAGAATCTGAATAGACAGATTATACCTAGTAAAATTGAAGCAGTAATAAAAAAAAACTTTAAGAAAACAAAAGACCTGGATGACTTCACAGATGAATTTTACCAAACATTCTGAGAAAAACTAAAAACTTTCACTCTCTAACTATTTCAAAAAATTCAAGAAGAGGGATAGTTCCCAAGCTCATTTTATGAGGCCAGCATTATTTTAACTCCAAAACCAGATAAAGATACTACAATAAAAACACAAGAAGAAGAAGAAGAAGAAGAAGAAGAAGAAGGAGAAAAAGAAAAGAAGAAGAAGAAGATTACAAGCCAAGATTTCTGATGATAGATGCTAAAGTCCTCAAAAAAATTAGCAAATCAAATACAACAATACATCAAAAAGATCATATACCATGACCAAATGGGATTTAAGCCAGGAATGCAAGGTTGGTACATTTGTAAGTCAATAAATGTGATTCACCACATAAACAAAATTAAAAGATAAAAACACTTGATCATATCAATAGATGCAGACAAAGCATTTGGTAAAACCCCGACCCATTTATGATAAAAACTCTGAGCAAAGTGGGAATATAAGGAACAGAACTCAACATAATAAAGGCCATACATGACAAACATCCTGCCAGCATCATATTCAACAAGTAAAAACTACAAGCATTCCCCTTAACATCAGGAGCAAGACAGGGATGTCTGCTTTCACCTCTCTATTCAACATAGCACTGGACATCCTAGCCATAGTAATCACATAAGAAGAAACAAAAGGCACCTAGATTGGAAAGGAAAAAGTAAAACTGTTTTTATTTACAGATGACACAATACTGTACATAGAGCACCTCAAAGTTTCCACAAGGAACTACTAGAATCGATCAATGAATTCAGCAAAGTAGCAGGATACAAAATTAATATTCAGAAATCAGTTGCATTTTTATATGCCAATAACAAACTGACAGAAAAGGAAATTTAAAAAACAATTCCCTTCACAATTACTTCAAAAACAATAAAATAACTATGAATAAATCTAACCAAGGATGCAAAAACATGTACTCAGAAAATTATAATACACTGAAGAAAAAAAACGAAGATACAAATAAGTGGAAGCATATACCATGTTCATGGATAGGAAGAATTAGCATGATTAAAATGTCTAAACTACCCAAAGCAATCTATAGATTCAACACAATTCCTATCAAGATTCTAATGATGTATTTCACAGAAATAGAACAAATGATTCAAAAATGTATATGGAACAATAAACGGTCTGCATAGTAATGGTGATCCTGAGAAAGAAGAACAAAGTTGAAGGAATCATGTTACCTAATATAAAATTATAATATAAGTCTATAATAATTAAATCTGCATGGTATTGGCATAAAAACAGACACATAGATCAATGAAACAGAATAAAGAGCCCAGAAATGAACCCACATCTTCATAGTCAATTAATATTTGGCAGAGGAAGCAAGCACATATGATGGGCTAGAGACAGTTTATTCAATAAATGGTATTTGGAAAAACTGGATAGATGCATGCAGAAAAATGAAATGACCACCTTATTATACCACACACAAGAATAAATTCAAAATGGAGTAAAGACTTAAATATTAGGGCCCAAACCTTAAAAATCCTAGAAGAAAACCATAGGCATCAAAATCTCAAATATTTCTCATAACAAATTTTTACTGACACCTCCCCAGGCAAGAAAAACAAAAGAAAAATAAACAAATGGGTCTACATCAAACTAAAAAGCTTATGCATAGCAAAGGAAATTATCAACAAAATAAAAAGACAAACCATGGAATGGGAGAACATATTCACCAACACATCTGATAAAGGGTTAATACACAAAATTTATAAAGAACTTACAAAAATAATCCAATTAAAAAATGGGCAAAGTACTTAAATAGATAGTTCTCCAAAAGGGACATACAGATAGCCAATAGACATATGAAAAGATGCTCAATGTCAGTAATCATCAGAAAAATGCAAATTAACACCACGAATATCACCTCACAGGGTCAGAATGGCTATCATCACTAAATCAATTAACAAAAAGTGCTGCTAAGGATGTGGAGAAAAGGGAAGCCTTTGCACTGTCGCTGGGAATGAAGATCGGTGCAACCACTGTGGAAAGAAGTATGAAGGTACCTCAAAAATTAAAAAACGGATCTTCCTTTTGACTCAGTGAACCCACTTCTGGGACTATATCCAAAAAAACAAAACAAAACACTAATTTGAAAGAACACACACCCTCTGTGTTCATTGCAGTGGTATTTACAGTTGCCAAGATGTGAAAGCAGCCCAAGTGTCCATCAGTAGTTGAGTGGATAAAGCAACTATGGGACATTTAAACAATGTAATACTACTTGGCCGTAAAAGAGAAAAAAGTTTACTTTTTGTGATAGCCTGGGTAGACCTGGAGAACATTATGCTAAGTGAAAAAAGGCAGTCAGAGAAAGATCGATATCACATGATTTCACTCATGTGGAATCTAATGAACAAAATGAACTACCAGCAAAATAGAGACAGACTCATAATTAGGGAGCAATATGACAGTTATGGCAGGTGGGAGGAGTTTAGGGAGTATAGGAATCAAGAAAAAGGTTAAAGGGCTCATGGACACAGACAAATGTGGTGATTGTCAGGGTGGGAGGGATTAGGGTATAATAGGGCTAAATGACAAAGGAAAACAAACAATAAAAAAAGGATATTTGTGGAGATCCAAGATGGTGGAAAAGTGAGTGGAAATTACACTAACTTCCTACTAGAATCAATCTGAAATTACAACTAAATTGTGGAGAAAACATCCAGATCAAACAACTGAACAATAGCAAAAGATAAGCCTTATAATCAGAGACTGACAGAAGGAAAAGTTTCAAACAACCTGACTGGTAGGACGTGTGGTAGAGACTAAAGAGGGCTGGCCGGGTTCCTACAGCAGCAGCTGAAGCACTGGAGGGATATTTAAATGGCTAGCTGGATCCCCCTGAGAAGAGTAGGGTCTAAACCCTAAGATGAGATCCCCAGCCTAGAACATCAGAGCCTAAAAAGTACACAGATAACATCCAGCTGCACAAAGTGGCAGGGCTGCTCTCTGCCAGAGACGGATGTCTGGAGATGCAAAGAGTTGTTTAAAGAGCCAGTGCATAAATTTTCATTTGCAGCCACTTACCCTGGGTTCCAGCAAAGGGGGGATGGGCAGAGTGGATTAGAGACACTTGAGGAGATGCTAGAGATGAAGGCTTTGGGGAAAAAACTAAGAGAATAAACACCAGAATCCCGGTCCTGAGTCATGGTCCATACTACAGCAGCCATTTTTCCGCAGGCAGACCACTCACCTCTAAGCAGCAGCACCCTAAGGGGAAACATAAGCTCCATCCTCAGGAGGGACTCTGTCTTACTGCTCAAGCCTTACTCCTCAAGCCTTACTGCTGAGTACATGATGACTAGATTAACAACTAAAGGAGTCAGCCAAAGACAGTAGATCACTGGAAGTCTCAAACAGGCTGCTTAAAGTCAGATGGGGTCTCAATCTGACCTCACCAGTGGTGGGAACAGAAAGAGAAAACAGTGGTAAATACCAGATGCTACCAAGACTAAATCCACTATGGTCTTCTCCATGATTTGTGATATTTTCCTTCCTACAAAGCTTTTTAACATTCATTTCTTGTTCTTCAAGTTTGTGAATATTAATTCACTGGAGTTTATAATTTATTTCAATGCACATATTTTGCTCCTCCCTTCTCTTAGGCCACTTTACTTTCTTCTATCCTTTTAGTGTATTCATCTTAAATTTTGTTTTCTCTCTTGCTATAATTTGTTTCCACTCTACACTCTTATTATTTCTCCCACATCCAACCTCTCTAAACCAATTTTCTTGTCAATGGTGATCTCACATTCTTTTTCCCATTCTTTTTTTAATTTTTTATTTTTTTGTATTTTCTATTTTAATCATTGTTCAAATACAGTTTTCTCCCTTTTACTCCGAATCCAGCCCACCCACCCAACCCTCCAAACTTCCCTCCCATTACCACCCCCACCCCTAGTTTTTGTCTCTCTGTCCTTTAAATTTGTTCCTGTAAACCCTTCCCATTCTCCCCTGAAATTCCCTCTTCTCTCCCCTCTGGTCACTGTCAGCCTGCCCCCTATTTCAGTGTCTTTGGTTGTATCTTGCTTGTTTCTTTGTTTTGTTGTTTAGGTTCCTGTTAAAGGTGAGATCATATGGTATTTGTCTTTCACTGCCTGGCTTGTTTCGCTTAGCATAATGCTTTCCAGCTCCATCCAAGCTGTTGCAAAGCGTAGGAGCTCCTTCTTTCTTTCTGCTGCTTAGAATTCCATTGTGTAAATGTACCATAGTTTTTTGATCCATTCATTTACTGATGGGCATCTAGTTTGCTTCCAGCACCTAACTATTGTAAATAGTGCTGCTATGAACATTGGGGTACATAGGTTCTTTTGTATTGGTGTTTTAGTGTTCTTAGGATATAGTCCCAACAGTGGAATTGCTGGGTTGAAAGGCAGACCCATTTTTAGTTTTCTGAGGAAATTCCATACTGCTTTCATAGTGGTTGTATCAGCCTGCAGTCCCACAAAGAGTGCACTAGGGTCCCCTTTTCTCCACAACCTGCCCAACACTTGTTGTTTGTTGCTTTGTTTGTGATGGCCATTCTGACTGGTGTGAAGTGGTATCTCATTGTGGTTTTAGTTTGCATCTCTTTGATAACTAGCGATATTGAACATCGTTTCATGTGTCTTTGGATCTTCTGTATGTCCTCCTTGGAGAAGTGTCTGTTCAAGTCCTTTGCCCATTTTTTTAATTGGGTTACTTGTCTTCTTAGAGTGGAGCCGTGTAAGTTCTTTATATATTTTGGAGATTAAACTCTTGTCTGAGGTATCATTGGCAACTATGTTTTCCCATACAGTTGGTTCTCTTTTTATTTTGATACTGTTTTCTTTAGCTGTACAGAAGCTTTTTATTTTGATGAGTTCCCATTTGTTTATTCTTTCCTTTATGACCCTTGCTCTAAGGGACATGTCAGTAAAAAAGTTTCTACATTGAAATATCTGAGATTTTCCTACCTATGATCTCCTCTAGGACTTTAATGGTGTCACAGTTTATATTTAAGTCTTTTATCCACCTTGAATTTATTTTTGTCTAAGGTGTAAGTTGGTGCTCAAGTTTCATTTTTTTTGCACGTAGCTGTCCAGTTCTCCCAACACCATTTGTTGAAGAGGCTATTTTTACTCCATTTTATGTTGCTGCCCCCTTTGTCAAATATTCATTGACCATAGACACTTGGGTTTATTTCTGGGCTCTCTGTTCTGTTCCGTTGGTCCATGTGCCTGTTTTTATGCCAGTACCAGGCTGTTTGGATTACAGTGGCCTTGTAGTATAGTTTAGTGTCGGGTATTGTGATCCTTCCTACTTTACTCTTCTTTCTCAAAATTGCAGCAGCTATTTGGGGTCATTTATGATTCCATATACATTTTTGAAGTGTTTGTTCTATGTCTGTGAAACAAGCCATTGGTACTTTAATAGGTATTGCATTGAATATGTAAATTGCTTTGGGTAGTATGGACATGTTGATGATATTAATTCTTCCAAACCATGAACAGGGTATATGTTTCCATTCGTTTGTGTCTTCCTTGATTTCTTTCTTCAGTGTTATGTAGTTTTCTGAATACAGGTCTTTTACCTCTTTGGTTAGGTTTATTCCTAGGTATTTTATTTTTCTTTTTGCTATTTCAAATGGAATTTTTTTCTTGATGTCTGCTTCTGCTGTTTCATTGTTGGTGTAGAGAAATGCCTTTGATTTCTGGATATTGAGTTTGTATCCAGCTGTTGTTCCAAATTCATTTATTAGGTCAAGTAGTTTTTTGTTGGAGTCTATAGGATTTTCTATGTACACTATGATGTCATCTGCAAACAGTGACAGTTTTGTTTCCTCCTTTCCAATTTGGATGCCTTTTATTTCTTTTTCTTGTCTGATCACTGTGGCTAAAAATTCCAGTACTATATTGAATAGAAGTGGTGAAAGTGGACAGCCTTGTCTTGTTCTTGATCTTAGTGGAAAAGATTTTAATTTTTGCCCATGGAGTATGATGCTGGCTGTAGGTCTCTCATATATGGCCTTTAGTTTGTTGAGGAATGCTCCTTCTATTCCCACTTTGCTGAGTGTTTTTATCATAAATGGGTGCTGTACCTTATCAAATGCTTTTTCTGCATCTATTGATATGATCATGTGGTTTTTGTCTTTGCTTTTGTTTATGTGGTGTATTACATTTACTGATTTGCGAATATTGTACCATCCTTGCATACCTGGAATGAATCCCACTTGATCATAGTGTATGATCTTTTTAATGTATTGTTGGATGTGGTTTGCCAGTATTTCGTTGAGGATATAGCATCAATGTTCACCAGCAATATTGGCCTGAAGTTTTCTTTCTTTGTTGTGTCTTTATCTGGTTTTGGAATTTGGATGATGTTGGCCTCATAAAAAGAGTTTGGGAGTCTTCCATCTTTTGGGATTTTTTTGAATAGTCTGTGAAGGATAGGGGTTAGCTCTTCCTTAAATGCTTTGTAGAATTCTCCTGTGAAACCATCTGGTCCAGGGCTTTTGTGTGTAGGGAGTTTTTTGATTACTGCTTCAATTTCTTTTGTTGTTGGTCTGTTCAGGCTTTCTGCTTCTTTTTCATTGGGTTTTGGAAGATTATATTTTTCTAGAAAGCTGTCCATTTCACCTAGGTTTTCAAATTTCTTGGCATACAGCTCTTCGTAGTAATTTCTTACAATCCTTTGTATTTCTGTGGTATCTGTAGTAATCTCTCCTCTTTCATTTCTGAATGTGTTTATTTGGGCCTTCTCTCTTTTTTTCTTTAAAGGTCGGCTTAAAGGCTTATCGATTTTGTTTATCTTTTCAAAGAACCAGCTCTTGGATTCATTGATCCTTGGGACTGTGCTTTTAGTCTCTATGCCTTTTAATTCTGCTCTTATCTTGGTTATTTCCTCCCTTCTGCTTTCTCTGGGCTGTCTTTGTCTTGTTCCTGGAGTTCTTGTAGACATAGGGTTAGGTTGTTTGTTTGAAATGTTTCTATTTTTTTAAGGTATGCCTATATAGCTATGGGCTTCCCTCTCAGGACTGCCTTTGCTGTGTCCCATAAGTTTTGGGTTGTTGTGAGTTCATTTTCATTTGTTTTCAGAAACCTTTTGATTTCTTCCCTAATTTCATCCTTGACCCATTCATGGTTTAATAGCATGCTATTCAATCTCCATGAATTTGAGTTTTTAGGGTTTTTTCCTTGGGGTTGTTTTCTAGCTTCAATCCCTTGTGGTCAGAGAAAATGCTTGCTATGATTTTAATTTTCTTGAAATTGTTGAGGCTTGTTTTGTGTCCTGTCATGTGGCCTTTCTTTGAAAATGTTCCGTGTACATTTGAAAGATTGTGTATGTGGCTTCTTTGGGATGGAGGGCTCTGTATATATATCAGTAAAGTCCATTTCATCTAGGGTATTGTTCAATGCCATTATAGCTTGGTTGATATTTTGTTTGGAAGATCTGTCTATTTTTGATGGTGGGGTGTTAAAATCCCCCACTATAATTGTGTTGCTGTCAATATTTATCTTGAAGTCCTCCAAGATTTTCTTTATGTATTTGGGTGCTCCTATGTTGGGTGCATATATGTTTACAATATTTATGTCTTCTTGGTGAATTCTTCCCTTGAGTATTATGAAGTGACCTCCTGGGTCTCTTTTTATGGCCCTTTTTTGGAAGTCTATTTTGTCTGATATGAGACACCTGGCTACCCTGGCTTTTTTTCCTGTCCATTTGCTTGGAAAATTTGTTTCCAGCCTTTCACTTTCACCCTGTGCAGGTCTTTTATTCTGAGGTGGGTCTCTTGTAGGCAGCATATGTGTGGGTCATGTTTTCTTATCCATTTAGCTATTCTATGTCTTTTGATTGGAGCATTTAATCCATTTATGTTTAAGGTTATTATTGATAGGTACTTATTCATTGCCCTTTATGTACGTGTGTTCCTCTCTCTCTCTCTTTTTTCCTTCTTTTCCTTAAAGCAGTCCTTTAGAATCTCTTGTGGAGCTGGTTTTGTGGAGCTGTATTCTTTTAGACTTCTTTTGTCTGGGAAGCTTCTTATTTGGCCTTCTATCTTAATTGAGAGCCTAGCTGGGTAAAGTAGCCTTGGTTGCAGACCTCTGGTTCTCATTACTTGGAATATTTCTTGCTATTCTCTTCTGGCTTGGAGTGTTTCCATTGAGAAGTCAGCTGTTAGCCTTATTGGGGCTCCCTTGTCTGTCACTTTTTTCCCTAGCTGCTTTTAAGATTCTCTCTTTGTCTTGAAAGTTTGCCATTTTAATTATGATGTGTCTTGAGATGGACCTCTTTGGGTTCCTCTTGATTGGGATTCTCTGTGTTTCCCAGATTTGTGTGACTTTCTCATCAAATTAGGGAAGTTTTCCATCATTACTTTTTCAAATAGGTTTTCTATCCCTTGGTCTTCTTCTTCTCCTTCTGGTATCCCTATTATACAGATATTATTACGTTTCATATTGTCTTGCATTTCTCTTAATCCCTCTTCATTCTTTCTGAGCCTCTTTTCCTTTTCTTGCTCTTTCTGGGTGTTCTTTTCTACTTTTTCCTCCAATTTGCTAATCCGGTCTTCTGCTTCATCGATCCTGATTTTCATTCCTTCTACTGTGTTCTTCAGTTCAGAAATTGCATTCTTTATTTCTTCTTGGCCCTTGTTGATAGTTTCTATTTCCTCTTTTATGTTGATATAGTTTGCAGTGAGATTGTTGTAGCTTCCTTCCAGTTTCTGGTAGCTCATTGTGAGTTAGTTGCGCTTCCTGATAATCATTGTTTTGAACTCAATATCTGATAGTTGTGTTGCCTCTATTTCATTTAGTACTTTTTCTGAGGCCTCCTCTTTTCCCTTCATTTGGGGATTGTTTCTTTGTTTTCCCATTGTTCGTGAGACTATTCTTGTTAGCCTCTGTTTCTTAAATTGATCTGTTCTGGTTCCCTGGGTGTATGGTGTGAACTTCTGTGGTAGAATACCTGTGAGATGCAGTGGTGCAGTCTCCTTCGTGTATTCTGGTGTTCACAACTTCCCCCTACTCTCTTGTTGGTTTCTAACTGGCCAGATCAGTTTTTCTGGTCTTGCTGGCTTCAGCAGGCTGAGGGGTCTTTAGAATGGTTATCACTCTTCCCAGTCAAAACTAAGTCAGTCTTTCAGATACTGTCCTGAGGGCCAGCAGGGTGCTCTCCCCAGAGCCAATCCAACTTCCCCCTGTAGGGCCCTGGGCCTCCCGAACATGCTCTCCAGAGCTCACTGCTGGGGTCTCCTGGGCTCCAGGACCCTGCAGAGCTCCTGTTTCTTTTCTAGATTCACAGTGCAAGCTCCAGAGATTGCAAGGAGACACATTCTTCCCCCAAATTTCACCGCAGCGGGCTCCATGTTGTCAGGAAGTGTCTTTTCTGGATTCAGGGCACAAGCTCTGGGGATTGAGAAGGGACACGCACTTCCACCAATTTCCCCATTGCCAGTTCCAGGAACTCCCAAAGCTTGGCACCCCTTCCAGGTTCACAGCTCCAGAGTCGGGAATCCTGAAGGGGCATGCATTTCAATGAGTTCAATACCGCAGGCTCCAGAAACCAGTGAACCCCCACACCCTTTCCTTATTCAGGGCTTCAAGGTCTGTGTTTTCCATAGATCAACACTCGCACCTGGCTGGGAGCATGGGCGCTCGTCTAGGCCACCTCTGGTCGTGCAGGCTGTGGGCACTCACCCCTCCCAGGGCTATGCTTGGGTGCCAGCAGCCCTGCAAGACTGTCTCCCAGTCCAACTCCCCTCTCTGTGCCTTCAAGCAACAATGTCTCCCTTGGTGTCGCTCAACCCCTGTTGTCCGGGGAGGGAGCAGTGACTCCACTCTCCTGGGTGCCCTGAGGCAGACCCAGGAGCGCCAGGCCTGGGGGCTGCAACCCCCCTGGTCCCCGCACTCATCCTTGGGTCCCTATTGTCCTGAAGCTGTCTCCTTACTGTCTGGTTTTTCAATCTCCGCTATAATTCTTGATGTCCTATTTTCATAAATGTTTCGATATCCTATGCCCCTTGCTCTGTTCCTCCACCGATCCTCGAGTTTTTCTCCCCTGCACAGAGGAAGGGGTTCATGATTTCTCCAACTAAGCTGCCATCTTAGGACCCCTTTTTCCCACTCTTAAAATACCCACATTCTCTCTCCAACTTTATCAGTTTTTGCCCCTTGGTTGGGGATAGCATAGTTGTTGCATTTTTTTTCAATTTTATTTCTAGATCTTCACTTCTTTGGTATTTCAAATCTCAGCCTTTACTGTTCCTTTCTCCTACTCTTTTCTTTGTCTCAGATTTTAATTTTCCCTGTCTTAGATTGGTTTTCATTCCTCACTCAGTATTCCCTCTCCTTCTGTTATCTCATAATAACTTCCTTTTCTTCTAGACATCTCTTAAGCATTATAGTACAAAATTGTAATATATGGGTAGGTTAAATTTTTTTTCAGTCTAGGTTTACAACTGTCATAGTTAGCAAAAATCAATCTGGAATTTTGAAAATATTTATTTCACTTTATTTTGAGAAGTTCTGGTGATATACTGCTTTACATTTTAATTTTTATTCCATGGTAGATTTATTTTTTTTAATTTATTTTATTTCCTAAACAGGGAAAGTAGAGCTAACACATGCATCACTCTAACTCACACAATTCCTACCCTAAAATGTTCACTGAATATTAAAACACAGTAATTTCTTTGAATGTTTAGGCAATATTACAATACCTTATGTTTATTTCTTTTAAAAATATAGACTGTTGGTAGTTTACATAACATGCATATTTTTATAATTATATTTTTTTATTATGATTCTGAAAAAATTAAAATTTCAATTTCTATACTAATGAAGAGATACAAATATCTTGTGAGGAGACAACTGGCTGAAAAAGGTATTTAATTTGAGGCAAGCGAAACTACTTTAAAGCATATGAAAATTGTTTCATATGGAGATATTTTCTTTGTATATTCTATTTATATTAAAGACCTAATGAAATTGTTTTAATATTTCTATTGGATCTTGATTAACATTTTCTATTAAATATTACTCACTATAAACAAAGAATCAAGCTTTCTTGTAAGAAAACAACCACTGAAAGAGATGTAAAGATGTTTTTAATTATGCTTCCCATTTAGAAATGAAAATAGAAAGTGAAAACACTACCCATATTCAACAATGACTCCAGAGGAGGGAGTCCCAAGTGT
This sequence comes from Phyllostomus discolor, assembly GCF_004126475.2. Lineage (NCBI taxonomy): Eukaryota > Metazoa > Chordata > Mammalia > Chiroptera > Phyllostomidae > Phyllostomus > Phyllostomus discolor. The sequence goes on along the minus strand of NC_040913.2, from coordinate 58,399,849 downwards.
TCCTTATTCTGCTTAGGGTAAAATTTTCTTGTGGCCCAGTATACAGTCAGTTTTGTAACATGATTCAAATAATCTTAAAAATGCATATATCTGACTAGAACCAAATAATATCTTGTGTCATTTAGGTCTTGTGTGTTAATAGTATTGTTTAAATGTTTTATAATATTATCAATTGTTAATATAACTCATTTATCAATTACTGAAATAGATGTTTAAAATCCCACACTATTAGTATGGATTTGTCTATTTCTCCTTGCAATTATTCTATTTTGTGCTTTATTTATTTAAAGTTTGCATTATTATAGACATACTAATTATATTATTATATATTCCTTTTGAGTTGACCTTTCACTATTTTTATATATTCCCTTTATCTCTAACAATACTTTTTGCCTTAAATTATATTTGTTCTAACATTAGTAGAGATATACCACTTTATTTCTATGTTTGTATGCTAGGTTTTGGGGGCCATTTTTACTTTTTCTGTTCTGCATTTTCATGTTGAACATTTTCCCCTGTAATTAAAATGTTTTATTGTTGTAATAATGGTTGTTATCTGTCCAAACAAAAGTGTTTGTGTTCATTAGGGCATTAGCTCATTTACATGTAAACTAAAAGTTAACATCTTTTAGTTTAAATATAACATCCAATTATTTATTGTCATGTTATAAATTTATTGGAGTTTAATTGGAATTGTCATGTAATAATTTAATTGGAATTATCTATTTGAAAAAGAGAAGAGTCTCATTTTCTCTTTTACCTTCTTGGGTTTGAGTGACTACTGAATATTTTATCAAACAATTCACATGCACCACTTCAACTCTTGACCTCAACTCTCACTCCATCTACTGGAGAAGCAACAAACTCTGCTTCATTCAGGTACATCCTGAACACACCTTACTTCAAATGTACACTTCATTTTTCTCTTTTCTGTCTTGGAGGTCAGAGATCACACAGAAGCAACCTGGTAATGTGGATTGGTTAAATTCCATAGAGCTATATTTGTTCACTGATAATGTTTCCAAAAATTTTCTCTCATGGATAAAAGTCTTAGTCATTGTATCTGGCAAACAATACAAACTACTAAGTGTTTGCTTTGGGTGGGGAAAAATCTACTTTGGATGGTACAAGATGAAAAAAATTGACATAAATTATTGTAAGAGAAACTAGTAAATTATAGGCAACATTAATAGGAATCATATCTAAAACAAGAAAAGATCTCACTATATTTCTAATTAGCCAGTAAACCTCTAGACATTTTTATTTTATATTTTGTTTCACATTTTGAGAATTTCAGTGAAAGTGTCTAGATATAGGCACCCTATGCTATATATGGTTTTATTGTTGTCATTGGGGAAACAATTAAGGAAATTTGGGACATCTAACTAAACAAAATAAGAAGACCATAAAAAGTAAGTATAAAGGCAATTACACTTCAAATGTCTTAATGGAATATTTTAAACAAAGTACATAAAGTGAATGAGCATAAGTTAGTATAACAAAGAAAAATACAAACTTTAAGAGGGAGCAGAAGTTGATTTTTCTTACAATCATTCAAAGTTAATTTGCTCTAACCACTATTTTATGTTTAACTATTATTGGACAATAACAAAATATATAAATTTTGTTTAAATATTTAATTCTTAAGTTAGATATTGAGATCATCATTCATAGTGTTTTTTCCCATCTTTAAGTCTATTCTTGTGTCCTAGTATTGTACTTGGAGCTTAGTGAAAACTAAATAATGCAAGCTGATTGAGGAAATGAATGAATCAATATTAACATACCAACAATTTTACATTAGATTAATTTTGAACTAATCATCAAAATTTAATATTACCCTATACAAAGAAGATAAGGTTTTATATTATTATGTCTACTGTGTATTGAATAAAATAGAAGCAAAATATATTTAAAAGTAGTAAAGGGAATAAAAATGAAGAAGGTCTAAATTAGAATGGTTCATAGGAATTCTTAGCTGGAAAGGAAAAAATGCAGGGAACAATTTTTTTTTATATTTTTTTTTATATTTTTTAGAAACTATTAAGTTTAGGCATTTTCCCCATACATTAAGAATTTTTATGGACTAGATAGATATTGAGATTTGAAAGAGGACTAAAATATGTTGTAAGAGAAACTAAGTTTGCACATTAATTTAATTCACAGGTTGATCTGTATATAATAAACTCTTTGGAATCATGTTTTGATAGTACAGTAAATCATTAAATATTATTGATTATATGAGACTCTAGCAAAAAGAATGACAATAGAAGGAACATAGAGGCATGTGTAAAAAAACATAAATAATCAGGAAATATTACAAAAATAATACAGGGATTGTCAAAGATAAACGTGTCAAGTTGGCTTGAGAGAACCTAACACAATTAAAACTCCATGTGGAAGGCTTGTGGAAACTTTCTTTGAGCACTGGGAACTTTTCCTTTGCACAGCATCTGTCTCTGTTATTTTTGGAGTAAACAATGTGATGAGAAATAACATAATATTCTTCAAAATGATTTTGTAGAGACATCATATTCTTAACCAAACTTTAAAAAAATGATTTAAAAAAGTGACTATGAAATGAAATTACTTGAAATTTACATTTCCCTTCACTTAAAAATAGTGTTTACATCATTGAATATAAAAATATTTTATTTTGAAGAAATTTACCATATTTTGAATAAGCCTTCTAAATTTATAATAAAAAGTTAATCTTTTACTGCAAAATAAAATAAATCTGTAGTCCCAAATTCTATATTTATCAAACTAAAAGAAACATCTGTGATTATTTTTAAAATATAAGAAAGTCAACACCAAGTAAAGAAGTACCAGGAATCACCTATCACAAAAAGAGTTTTCCTTTCCAAACCATAGTTAATTTTGATTGAAGAAGAATTAGTATTATCATTAACTGCTTTTATTTTAGTCATTTTCCTGTCTGTCTATTAAAGGAACAAAAACTCCTATGTCTACAACTGAAAATAGTAAATAGGTAAGACCTCCGACCTTGCCAAGCACTGACATCTCTGTCTCCCATTTGTTATTTGATCTGAGATTGTTAGCAAACAGATGTCTCCTTTAGCCTAAGGCATATCAGAGTTCCTAGGGAAGCTGTTGCTATGACATTTTGATGAAGGTATGGAAAGTGATGACAATGTGATTGCAGGTATACGTTGTGTTAAGTGATTGAGAGTGGAAGATGGGAATGATGCATCATCTGCTAATTTGTTAATGCTCATCAAAAAACAATATTTTTAGTTAAATGTCATTTCCTATGTCAAACACATTTTTTTCCTTTAAAGTGCCTCTAAGGTAACTTATAAAGAGATGATCTATGCAGGCAATGTGTTTCTCTTTAATGTCTGAACTCTAAATGTCATTTGCATGAGAGAATATGATGTAACATCCAAGAGCCTTGCTTCTTTAAAGGCAATATGTGTTAATCATGACCCATAACTTCTCACAGTGAATATATGTAAAAACAGGGGGTAGTTTAATATACTAATATTTGCTTAAGTAAATTCAGAATAGTCCATAAAATTTTGGACTATTCACATCTGGGGATATGACATCTGGCATTACATATTGTGTTAAGCATTTCCAGTGTTTACATAATTGCTTTAAAATAACTATTAAGTAAGCATCCTGTTCTTTTAGTGTTAAAATTTTTTTAAACATATGCCCTGGCTGGCGTGGCTCAGCGGATTGAGTGCGGGCTGGAAACCAAAGTGTCCCAGGTTCAATTCCCAGCCAGGGTACATTCTTGGGTTGCAGGCCATAAACCCCAGCAAACGCACATTGATGTTTCTCTCTCTCTCTCTCTCTCTATCTCCCTCCTTTCCCTCTCTAAAAAAATAAATAAATAAAATACTAAACATTTGTTTAAACATATTTTACATTTAATTTATTTTATATCTGCATTGGGAAAAACAGACTGATTGCAAATATAAGAGCTATTTTTAAGAATAATGGTAAAATTGCCCTGGCTAATGTGGCTCAGTGGACTGAGTCCTATCCTGCAAACCAAAGGGTTGCTGGTTCAATTCCCAATCTGGGCACATGTCTGGATTGTGGTCCAGGCCTCCTGCTGGGGGTGCGTGGAAGTCAATCACACATTGATGTTTCTCTCCCCCTATTTTTCCCTCCCTTCCCCTCTCTCTAGAAATAAATAGGTAAAATCTTTTAAAAAAGAATAATGATAAAATATATGTTTGATGGTATAAACAACTTATTATTTAGTACAGTCACATGAGAATTAAAATGAATACAAGTTAAGCTCAGAAAGCATGACCATGATAACTTGTTAAATATTGTAATACTGTGACTATATTTAGCATAATTTTCTAAAATTTATGGAAATAGAGAATATGTGAAAATTGAAATTAAGCCAGCATTATCTCTAGTACTTTGATTTTGATACAGGGAAATCCCATTATCCTTTTAAATCTTAGTTTCTTGACATATAAAATGAAATTAATAATAACTATTTTGAATGATTTGCTGCCATCACTGAAGAAATATTAATGAATCATCCAATACAATGTTTTCTCTATAGTATATGCCATAGCATTATATATATGATAAATGAGCCCTCCTATTATTATTTTATGCTCATGCTAAATAATCCCAAACAGAAAAGTATATGTATATGTACATGTGTCCATGTTCATGCAGTCAAATAAATAATGAATAAAGAGAAAGTCTTACTGTATTCAATGAAACTGTCTGCATTTTCAGAAAAAGAAATCTATTTCTAGGTTAAAGTAGGCCAGCCTTAAGTTCTATTTTCACAGTAAATTAGTAGCAATAAGTCTTAAAATCTGCTATGATATTCTCCTTTTATTTTGGCGTGTAGCAGCTCCCAAGGTACTTTGCAAAAATGGTCACATAGTGTCATTTCATTCTGTAGTAAAATTATAGGCTCTTGCTATTTCTAAGACAATTTTAAAATGAAATTTACTATAACATATTTTTAAAGGGGTTAATCGGCAACTCAATGGACATATTTTGACAGCACTATCTTTTATATAGCAATTTCATTATTTCAAATAAATAAGGTTTATTTTACCTTAAATTCTTCTGTATTATTTCCATTTGTATGATATAATCATTGAAAACATCTATTAATTTTTCCTACAAGCTAATTTTCTCCCACTATGAGTTTATTTTAAACAACATCACAAAACAGCCATTGGTTTTAAATAATTTCTTCTTTTAAATAATTATGTACATAATTTCTTTAACTATCCAATTGTATATGACCAATAAATTCTTGTTAAAGTCACTTCAGAGACTGTAGAACACTCATGAATAATTGAACTAAACTGACTAAAATAAAACTATTAATACTCTACTAGTTTCAGAGACTATTTTGTGAGTAATGGTAAGATGAGTAAGCATAAGTAGTTTTTGGACAATGAAAACTATTAAAAATTACTATCAGTAATTACTATCAGTACAAAAACTTTGTGAGGAAAAACAAATAAAACTGGAGGACACATATTTAAATAGAAGCACTTGACACTCTTTAAAGCTTACTGACCTAAATTTGTTAGAACATGTTCATATTTTGTTTGAAGTAAAGGGGAGATTTTATTTATAGACATATCAGTGATTATAAAACTTAATTAAAAATTAGGATGAAAGGTTCATACATGGCTTGAATGACATTTTTAAGTTTTCATGAGACTTTACAGGGAGCACAGAAATGCCCAAAAGTATGAACAGATTACACTGAATCTCCAGCCAAGAACATTAAAAATGCAATCTGGTAAAGTCGAATATACACTGCATTAACAATTTTTTAGAACCTTATGAAGCAGTAAGGAAGGAGTTAAAAGAATACAGTAAATACAGGACAAGTTTGGCTGGAAACAGTATTGTTATTTTAGAGGTAAAAATGGTTGAAAAATTGTGCTGGTTCTTACTGAGAAGAACCGAGGGACTATATGCTTGGCATTGATTTCATGTTTGCTATGACAGCACACATCTGATTCCCAACAACACTGGCAGTATTTAGGGAGGTAAACATTACATGACCCTTGATATAATGAGCAGAGAGAAAATGATGATGAACAACATGGTGAGTAATTTAATGGACAAGTATCAGAAAAATTATTATGGAATCAATAAAAAGAATGCTCTCAATAATCTCTTATTGTTAAGTAATATAAAACCTACAAAAATGACACAACAAAAACTTAACAGATGGTAAGTAATCTTAGTCAAGCATATTAAGAGATCATACATTTAAAGATTAAATAGTAGGTTATTTGACATGCACTGTAATTATATTGGATGTATTGCTTTCAATAAACATTAAAGGACAAATTAACATTAGTCGTGCCAGCTACATTTGTAAATCTGCTTTTCAGGCTTATAATTAAAATCCTAAATTATTACTGCTGCAAATTAACAGTTTTAATGTAATGCAGACATTGTAATCATCAGCATTTAGCTGTTTTAAATGGATTGTCTAATGCAAATTTAAACAATATTAACCTCAATAAACAGTAAATACTGAGAGCCTTTTCAGCATTGCAGGAGAAAACTGTATGAGACAGACTTCTCTGCTGAAAGTTTTTCTCAACCAAAATAAAAAACAGCTCACAAAGATAAACTGCAATTTTTAATAGAATAATTTCTGCCTCACCTAAAGCAGTGACTGCCTTGGAATGCAGTTGCTTGGAATCTTGCATCTTACAAAGAGCTAAGGAGATTCCACTATGTCATTTGGAGGCCAATACTATCAAGTTACTAGATGGGTATGAGTCCTTTAGTCAGAAGGTGAGTACAGAGGCTGCCAGGCTTTCACATGCCAAGATTCCCATACTCTCATTGAAAACACATTGACCTCATTTAATTCTCACAATTTTGTCAGTATTTTTTTTTATTACAGCATCTTATGGGGGGAAAGTTAAGACATTTATTACACATTTGGAGTTTTGTCAAATTTCACATAAGGTCCCAGTATTGATGTAAATGGATGTTTTGTAGCATTTGTATTCAGTCCTCTGCTTCATAATGTATGTCTCCTTCTAAGTAAATGGTTTTGGTTTGCACAGTGAAAAAACACTGCAGTTAAAAATGTGATCACAAACAACAAGGTATAATTCAACCAGACAGATTATATTAAGCTTAGTATAATAAAATTGTCCTTTTAATTATTATATAATTGATGAAGACTTGATTGTGAAATAGGTAAATTAAGAATTATGTAGAAATGTATTGTTTTCTTATATAAAAAGTAGAAATGAATATGAAAAAATTTCAAATCTGAGATTTAAGTGAGAACTGAAGATAGCTTTATGGATAGAACTTATTATAAAACCAGGCATATACACAGTGTTATCAGTTTTATTAAATGTCCTTTGAATAGATTATTTTACTAAAAGAAGACTAGAATTCCAATATACATTTTTAATTGAAATAAATGTATCCAGTGACATCAGTTAATACATTATAAAAGTTTCAAGTGTACAATTCTATAATACAAAATTTGTATATTGCACTGTGTGCCCATCACCCAAAGTCTAGACTCCCCCTGTCGCCATATATTTGACCCCTCTTACCCTCTTCATCTTCCTCCCAAACCCCTTCCCTTCTGGTAACCACCATACTATTGCCTGTGTCTTTGAGTATGGTTTATTTGTTGGTTTGTTGCTTTCTGTGTTATACCCCACATATGCTTTCCTGTCCTTTTCCATCTGACTTATTGCACTCAGCATGATACTCTCAAGATCCATCCATGTTGTCACAATCTTCAATACAACTTTAATTATAACAAGCTCAGTATAAATTTAGCAGCTGCATTTCAGGGATTTTTTTCATGGTTGGAACCAATAGAAAAATATACCAATTTATGGGGCCTCTTAGAATCACAAGATAGAATTTGTAATTTTTTCTTCAATTATAATTGCCAAATTAGATTTAGAAATAATATGGTAATAGACAAATAAAGCTCATCAAACTTTTTCTAAATCTTCTTAAGTGTCTACTCTCTGCATTAATAATAGTACCATTCTTATTAAACTCAAAGGCATCCTTAATTTCTCAGTAATTACCCCATACTTTTGAAAATAAAAGGATGGTAATGATGATAATAATGATGCTTATCTCACTTATTAGGAAGGATTTAGGTGAATATAAAATGAGAAAAATGAAACTATCTCTTAAACTAAAATTACTTTATACATGTAACAAATAAATGTATTACTTGTTAGAAATTGAAGGTGTTCTCTTATTCTTTTCTTGCCCTTATTTGAGACCTCTGAGATTATTTAAACTGCACAATAAAAATGTAAGTCAGCCATTTTACATCCAAGAGAGTTGACACATGGTATTTTCTCTGACCATTGTTTAATATACCATCTTTCATCTAGTGGATTGATCTTCTGAAATAAGCATTTCTTGTTGAATGTCAATTTTATGTATTCTAAAATAGTATATGGAGATTCCACCACAATTCCTAGGTCTTTAAAATCTTCTGATTTTCCCATATTTCCACATTTTAGAGGCCTGTCTTAGATACCCTGAATCATGCACAAAACAAAATGCTGACCATCCACTATGAATCTTTAAGAAAAATTCTGTTTCTATGTGTTACAGACACACTTTCACATGACATTCTATTAGATTCCATTATATTTTATTTTAGCAAAGACTTTAACAAGTTTGGTTATTACTTAATGGCTATTAATAAACCAAATAAAGCCTACTACAACCATATGCTGAGTCTCACACAGTGTATTTTTCATTTTCCTTGGTTTGTTTGTTCTTTAAGTTTGCTTTGTCCATTGTTCCCCTTCTCCAACCTTCATGCACAAAGAAGACTCATTTTTCTTCTCCAGAACAACTTCTACCTTACTTGTATTGCTCAATAATCTAGACTATCTAATCAATTCAAAGTTTATATATATGGTGTATCAAAGTAGGTTTATAGTTGTGAGTATGTTAACAGACTTATTCTTATATTATTACTTATTAATTGTTGTACTATTATTTTCTATACAAACAATTGTAAAGAATAAGTATGCAATTGTAATTACATACTTTGCCCCACCCTGTATGTAATTATTGGTCCCATCAGTCTTACATTTTTTTTTGCAGAAAACTTTTATTCTGTCATAGAGTTATCCTAGGTCCCCCAGAGACTGACAGATCAATGTGACTATTCCTTACTCCTACTCATGAACACTAGCACACACAAATTACACAAAAGTAAGATAAAGTATAATTTAAATGTACAAACTCATTTATACTTATGGAGATTAAAACGCCTATTCTATATTTAGAAGGTTTGTGCTGAAATTCTGAGTCTGTCATTGAAGGTGTGACAATATCTTTTTGCCTTTCTTAATTCCACTCACAATCTATATTTCTCATTGTGGCTGCCAACCTTTGGCCTCCTCACTTGTCACCCTCCATTTTACACTTGAGATAACATCCTACACTGGGAAAATTGCTTATGTCACTCTTGTACTTACATATTTAAAATAACTTTCTAGTATTTTTTGATTCCAGACCAGATTTTTTCAAATAAGACCAAGGATTTTTATTGTTAATAAAAAAACAAACCTTAAGTAAATGTCAAAGTTTTCAATTGAGAAGGTGATAGCTGAAATGAAGCTAGGCACAATACTGACATTGCTGACAATTTTTTGGAAGTTGCAACAGCAATCAGTCACTAATGCCATGCAAGTCATAGGGGTGCCAGAAGGAGAAAAGGAAAAGCAAAAATTTTAAAACTTATTTGAAAAGATAATGAAAGAAAACTTCCCTAATTTGGCAAAGGAAATACACATATAAGTCTAGGAAGCACAGATAGTCAGAAAAGTTGGACTCAAAGAGGAATACACCAAGACATTGTAATTAAAGTGCCAAAGGTTAAAGATGAAGAGTGAAACTTAAAAGCAGCAAGAGAAAAGCAGAGTGGTAGCTACAAAGGAGTCCCCATAAGACTATCAGCTGATTTCTCAAAAGAACTTTTGCAGGCAAGAATGGACTGGCAAGAAATATTCAAACTGATGAAAAGCAAGTACCTACAACAAAGATTACTCTATCCAGCTAAGCTATTGTTTAGAATGGGAGGGCAGATAAAGTGCTTCCCAAAGTAAAGCTAAAGGAGTTCATCATCACCAAGTCCTTATTATATGAAATGTTAAAGGGACTTATTTAAGAAAAAGAAAAAGATCAAAACTACACACATTAAAATGATAACAAACACAACTATCAACAATTGAATCTAAAAAACAAACAAAACAAACTAAGCAAACAATTGGAATATTAACAGACTTATAGATATAGAGATATTCAGAGGGTTATCAGTGGGGAGGAGGAAAGGGGAGAATGGGGGAAAAGGTACAGGGATTAAGAAGCATAACTGGTGGGTACAAAATAGGGAGATGTTGAGAATAGTATAGGAAATAGAGAAGCCAAAGAATTTATATGCACAACCTGTGGACATGAACTAAGAGGAGAATGCTGAAAGAAAGGGGATACCAGGCAGAGTGGAGAAAACGGGAAAAAAGTGGGTAAACTACAATAGCATAATCAATAAAATATACTTAAAAAGAGAGATGACAATAAAACTTATTAACTAATAGAATTTATTGATCAAGTAAAAAAAAATACAAACCATGATGGAAAAAAATCAGTTTAAACATACTATTATTTATATGTTGCTTATTTTAATAATTTAAATATTTACTCACAGCATAAAAAACCTGTCTCATAATACCTTTATAAATATATTCTTCAGAATCTAATTTTTAAGATATAGCCATCATAATTCCAATCTTTTGTATTGGAATATTAACATTGCCTAAAATATAAATGTGAAAGAACTTGACACTTATTATAAAGTATATAAATGCAAGGTATGATGATTAATTTTATAGATCTACTTGACTTGACTAAGGGATCCTCAGATAGCTGATAAACCGTTAATACTGGGTATTTCTGTGAGGGGGTTTCTGGAAGAGATTAGCGTTTGAGTCATTATTAGACTGAGCAAAGATCCTCACCAATACGGGTGGCTTTCATCCAATCTATTAAGGGCCTCAGTGGAACAAAAAGCAAAGGAAAGGTAAGTTTGATCTCTGAGCTAGTACACCCACCATCTCCTGTCCTCAGACATCATCACTCCAATTCTCAAGACACGGGATTTGAACTAAATTATACCACTGGGATTTTGGTTTCCCAGCTTGCAAATAGCAGATCCTGAGAATTCTTGGCCTCTATAATCGAATGAGATAGAATTTCTGGAATAAATTCTTTCTCTCTCTCTGTTCTGTTCCTTAGGGGAACCCCAGCTAATGTACCAGGGTTTCTGATGATTAATAAAAATTTTATAACCATTCATTCATTTTAGGGTAAAAATACAAACCCTGGGAATATTAGATTCATAGAACCCAAGGATAAGCTATTTATTTTAAAAGTCCCATGTTCCTCATTTTCTCATTGTTACCAATCTTTATGTAAAATTCTAACTAGAAAGATAATTTCATGTTTTCTTTGAACCATGTACTCATTTTTCATTTATATTAAGCCAAAAAAAATCATATTCTATTTGATGCTCATGCTAGACTTCAAAAAAGAAAATTCTTAAAATATGAAATGATTAAGCATAAAACCATCCTACTATGTTTTTTAAATGCAGAGTCCTAATATATTAGGAATAATATATTATTCCTAATTTCAGCATAGATGCTATTAAAGTTTCTTCACCAAATGTGAATGATGGTTTCAGAAATTTGATATCTTCATGGAATTCTTGAACTCTCCAATGCATCATTCATTGAAATATTATTGCATATATTTCTACCATGATCATCTAAATGAAACATTTACCTATTTTTCCTGTGAGGTAATTCCAGTGCCCATGTTTGCAATAATATAAAATATATAAATTCTTAGTATTTTAAAATTAGTATTTAAAAATCTTCCTTATCAATTTTTGTTGGATATCTCTTATAATGTAAGAGAAAGACAACACATTTTTGTTGGGCAGGGGGACCTCAAAACCAGTCAGCATAATGTGAGAACTTTTATAATTTTATCTTAGATAAAATGTCTTAATATCTTTTAAAAGAAGCATTTGTTAGTTCAAAGATTTGACTTTAATAAAGTATTGTGCAAGATTTTGTGGGGTTTTTGTTCCATTTAGCCTTGTGTCAAGAGTATGTAACAATAAATAGCAGAATTGACAAAAAGCAAACATCCTACAAGTATTGAATGATAGTCAATGATGATAAGATTATAATTTATATCTATATGTGGCAATAACAATTTAAATTAAAGTTTTTAGATTTTTCATGACATTAAAAGTCATTTCTTGTGCTTGGATCCTGTTCCCTAAAAATCATTTTATGTTTTGATATTACCATTTGCAGTTTTTAAGACATTTATTATTGCAAAATTATTTACATTTTAGTAAAATATAAATTAAAAAGCATATAAAGTAAGTACTTACTTTCAGTATTTCCATTCCTTTTTAAACTAAATATTCAGCTAATAGTTTCACAATGCTGGGTATCTATTATATTTGAGGGATACATTACATCACAATTCTCAGTGCATTTTTATATCGACTAGTATGCTTTCAGATGAAGACAGTAGCATCCTAGCTCTTAATGGTTTAAGCAAAAAGAATTTATTACCTCACATAAATGTGTAGTTATTAATTTATTGGCTTTCATCTCCAAATTCACCCTCTCAGACTGGGCTTTGCATGGGATTCCTTTAAGCATTTCTCCTTTACGAGGGCATAACAATAAGCATTCTCAGCAGAGGGTGCTGGAGGGACATAGCAGAAAATGTGTTCTCCTGTTAGCTCTGGTGGCTGCACCGCCTGCAACTGTGTAGGTGTAAGAGGATGCAGCCAAGAGGGGGGCCCCAAATAAAGATTTGTAATAGAGTCCAGAGGAGTCTGGAGATAATTGGCTCCACACCACAGGGCTATGCCTGCCCAAAATGCTGGCAGCTCTGGCCAATTGTGAGAGGGGCCAGAAATGGGGCTGCAGGAGAAGATTGGCACTGGGATTTAAATGGAGGCATGGCAGCCATTGGGTGTCTCTCTTTTTGGGTGTCTCTCTTTTGGGGATCACCCATCTGTTTAGGACCACACATCTTTCGTGTCTTGGTTGAGAGTTAGAACCACGAGGCTTTGGAAGTGCTTGCTCCCTTTTGCAACGTGGAGGGTGCCTGGAGGACTGTGCATTTGTGGGGAACTTTAGTTTGTGTTATTTCAAATAAATAATAAATTCCTTTCCTTTCACTGATCTCTGATATTAAGAGACATCTTTCCTCAGGTGGCAGGCAAAACAAAACCAGCAGGTAGGGAGGAACCCCTGGAGAAAAAAGGGTGGGTCTTTTATAACATTCAGTCCCCCCACTCTGGTCTATAACATAGGTAGGGGGTCATTGGTTGATGCTTTACCCCAGTGCACCTTAGCATGCCTAGAGTACAAGAACTTGCAGTCCCAAACAAATATGGTGCTCACCTTCCCACACCCCACTTGACAGGAACACCAGGTGTCCCAAACTTGCTTTGTATTCTAGGCTCCTCTCTACTCCCTTTGCTTGCATGTCACTCCCTACGAATCTGTCTCTCACAGCCCACCCAACACTGCAGCCACCCTGAAATAAAGACTGCCCACTGAAGACACCCTGCCTCCTCCACTGACCCCTCTACCCATCTGTACAATGGAGCACCTGGACTCTGGCTGTAGCTCATCTGTGTCCCAAAGATTGCTTCCTGTTTGCTCAGCTGCTCTGAATCGCTGCCATTAATTGTTCTGCAACTCCTCCAATGAGGTCAGAGTCCCAGCTTTAGCTGCGAGTGTTCCTGCCAAAATTGTCTATACTTGGGTACACTCCATTAGTCCTAGGGGACTTCATAGCTTATCATTACTTTTTATTATACTGTGTTAATGATGTATATTAAACCTTTCTGGTTTAAATCACCATGTGGGTTCTGACTGAACCCAGACTGGTACAATAACATAACAAGATATGAAGTAGAGGTTTAAATAAAAGTTTACTAGTTCAGTGGGTCTAAGGTTTCAAAGAATTACTGGCTGAATGCAAAGAGACCATGAGTGAGGACTATAAGTAGGGAACTATATATAAATACTAACTGTGGCCTGAAGACCAGCTACAGAAATGAAGACAATGAAGTTGAACATGTGTTCATTCATGCATATATACTCATCCGATTTTCCCTGTATACTAATCCAACAAAGCAATCACTCAACAATGATAAGTCACAATGATATATAGGAATTTTTTCTCTTTATTATGGATCTTTTCAATTTAAGGTAAGAGTGAATATAAATTTGCTGGTATGAGGCATAGTTTTATCACTTAGGATGATAATGTTGTTGTTATTGTCGTGCTATGGATAGTTAACAGTGGGTAGGAGTATGTGGTAGATCACAAAATAGCATCATGCATTTCTACAACCCCATATTGCATACCTCTGTTCAATGTAAATTTGCCATCTGGACTGGCTCAGTGACTTACTGTGACTTGACAGCGTACTGATGTGTCTGCAAGTTCTGAAACTAAGCCTTCAGAAGACCTATAACCTCCATTTTCACTCATTGGATGGCTGATATGAAAGAAAGCTGGCTGTTCTGAGTGGCTGATGAATATGAGATCACATGAAGGAGAACCCAGTTGTCCTTGTTAGCAAGTATCAACCACCAAACATGTAAGGGAGACCACGATGTACCTTCTAACTAAATGTAGCTGCTTCAATGAGCACAGGTAAAACTGAATGTGTATGGTTGTGTGTTGTGTGATAATGAAAGAGTATCAGCTGTGTCATGTTCGCTGATGCTGATTTAGCATCATTGCTACCTGTTTCTATATACTTTCCTGCATCAAATTCTGGGAATGTACATTTTCTAGAGTCCCCATTCCTTACCTTAGAGATTTAATTCTGAAAATAAAGTCACTTGCTTGAGATTTAGAAGAGGTGAGAGACACCATTAATTTACAGCTGTGGCTATGAGCAGCTTTCTTTGCTGGTAGCACTCTGATTATGCCAGTCTTGTGGGAGAACAAGAAATCACCTACTTTTTTTGTTGTTGTTGGCAGATGAGTTAATGAATAGCAGCTTTCCTATAATCCAGGCACTTGTTGATTTTCTGAAATCAAGCAGCAGATTCCTGAATCTTGTTTTCCAGGTCTTCCAACAATTATGTAAATCCTTACTTCCCTGTAGTAAACCCTTTTTAACTGGAATTACAAGAGTGATTTCTCTTTTCATGATTGAATGCTGATGAAGATATGAAAGGAAAGGAGAAAAACAAAACTATTATCCCTGGCTGGCGTGGTTCAGTGGATTGAGTGCAGGCCTATGAACCAAAGGGTTGTTGGTTCAATTCCTAGTAAGGGTACAAGCCTGGGCTGTGAGTCAGGTCGCTAGTAGGGGATGTGTGAGAAGCAACCACACATTGATATTTCTCTCCATCTCTTTCTTCCACCCTTCTCCTCTGTCAAAAACAAATAAATAGAATCTTAAAAAATATATTAGATGGTTATTTTTCTTGAGGTGAAAGTAATCTGTAAACTGGTTATAAAATATGTACATGTGTATGTATATATTTATATGTATGTATTATATTCATGTGTTTATATGTGTATATTTTATTTTACCAAAATGGAATCATGCTATGAAATTTGATATGTAATTTGATTCTTACTTAAGCTAAACAACATATGTCTGGAACAATATATCTATCCAGGTCTTTTAGTTAAGTGTCCTCAGAGAAACCCATCTTATTTTATCAAGTCATTTTCCTATGACTACTTTCTGAACTATTAAACTCATCTCACCCTGTCTTTCTGTCTCTCCCTCACTTCTCTCTTTCTCTGTCTCTGTGTGTGTTCATGTATACACACACATGCACACACGTGTATATGTATAATGCATATACAAGACAAACATGTACATCTATTCTCTATATACAAATACATAAATAAATATATATAATAAGAATATATATATATATATATATATATATATATATGAGGTCAGTCCAGAAAAAGTCTACCATCGTCACTACAACAAGAATTCATGCATTATCTATGTAACCTGGTAGCAAAAGAAAGTGGGCTGGAATGCACATGTGTGAATAATGATGACTTCACTGTACTGGTTATTGGGGGCAGTAGATGCTGTTGTGTTAGCATGTGTACTGTATGGCCATCACATTCAAAATGACTGAGCAAGTAGAGAAATGAATCTGCCTCAAATTTTGCATTAAGTTTGAACTTTCCTCTATGGAAATTGTTTGGATGATTCAGAAGGCTTTTGGAGATGATGTAATGAGTGCAGCACAAATAAAAATGTGGCACAAGTGCTTCAACGATGGTTGAGGATTTTCTGGAAGTGATCTATGTCCTGGAAGGCCTGCAACAAGCAGAATACCTGAGATGTTGAATGTGTACAGGCTAAAATCAACAAATATTGGCAACCCAGGTGACTCAGCCCCCCTACAGCCCAGATTTGGCACCCTGTGACTTCTGGCCTTTGGAAAGGGAAGACATTTCAGACCATCAGTGAGATTCAGGGAAATATGATGGAGCAGCTAATGATGATTCAACAAAGGATTTTGCAGAGTGTTTTGAACAACAGAAGACATGCTGGGAGAACCATGTGAGGTCCCAAGGTACCTATTTTGAAGGGGACTGAGGCATCAATGTCCTATGTATAATGTTTCTTGTATCTTATGTCTTCTTCAATAAATGTCTCTATTTTTCATATTAGATGGCAGAATATTTTTGTTAAGATTTTATTTATTTACTTTCAGAGAGGGAAGGGAGGGAGAAAGAGAGAGAGAGAGAGAGAAACATCAATGTGTGGTTGCTGGGGGCTGTGGCCTGCAACCCAGGCATATACTCTGACTGGGAATTGAACCTGCAATGCTTTGGTTCGCAGCCTGCACTCAATCTACTGAGCTATGCCAGCCAGGGCCACAGAATATTTTTTATCAGACCTTTCTTCTTATTCAAGTGATGCTTAGAAGTTGAATGACTGGATTATAGCTATCTGCAATTAAAATATTTATAGACGCTATCTACTTATACTATGAAATTTAGCAGTTTACCTTTTCATTAGTATTATATGAGAATATTGTTTTGTCCATAATTATACCAGAATTATACTTATTAACTCTTTCAATAATGGAGACATATTATATAATTGCTTTAATATTCATTCAGTCCCCTGATTTGTCATGAAGTGAAATATATTTTCATAAACTTATTGACAATCTTTAATTTTTCTTCTATGCTTGCCTAACACATTCTTTGTAAAAATATACATATTTTAAATTCAATCTTTATTGTATTTTTTCCATTACCATTTAGTCCCTTATAACCCCCTTCCTCCAGAAATCACCACACTGCTGTCTATGCCTATGAGTCCTTTATCCTTTTTGTTCTGTCCTTTTACCTTTTCACCTACCCCCCACACTAGCTGTCATCCTGCTCCTTATTTATGAGTGTGTCCCCATTCTTCCTGTTAGTTCAGTTTATTCATTAGATTCTACATATGAGTGAAATCACACAGTATTTGTCTTTCTCTGGATGGCTTATTTCACTTAACATAATTTTCTCCAGGTCCATCCATACTGTCACAAAAGGTAAAACTTTTGTCAACTCTTCCAATAAGAGAGAAATATTATCTAGCCGCTTTAATCTATATTCATTCCTATGATTAGTCATGATTAAAATATATCTTCACCAGTTTATTGACAATCTCTAATTTTTTTTCTATGGCTTGCCTAGTCACATTCCTTGTAAAAATATATTTCTTTTTATTCATTTTTTTCTAGGAGGCCTTTGAATATAGTGAGAATATTGATTGTTTTGACTCTCCAAATATTTGTTTGCACTGCCTCTGAGTTTCTTCTCACCTTACCAAAATGATTACCTTACTTCAAGCTTCCAATAAAACCCTATCACCTCTCTTCAATCTTATCTGTAGATGTCCTTAATTTTTTTCCATTTTTCTAAATAATTAACTTAAAGTTACTTCTAAGCATTTGTTTTGTAGTCATTTTATTCCATTTTCACATCTGATACCACATAACATGCATTTCCAATATTATCGAGACATTTAGCTTAGTTAGACATCATTTTTGTTGGAAACAGAGACAAATTTAACTAGGCAAAATCAAAAACTGTTATATGAAAATGGGTATGTAATGGTACCCAAAAGCATGAAATATAACAAATCTGTTCCTTTTTTCAATGGGAGGGGAACTAAGAGTGCACATCATGCTACAGAGATCCCTGTGAGACCATGTTGAATCTAGACTGCATGAGAAATCACATTCTTTTTCATAAATATTTTATTTATTTATTTTTAGAAAGGTGGGGAAGAAGGTAGAAAGAGAAAGAGAGAAACATCAATGTGTGGTTGCCTCTCACACATCCCCTACTGGGGCCCTAGCCTGCAACCCAGGCAATTACCCTGACTATAAACAAAACCAATGACCCCTTTGGTTCAAGGGCTCGCACTCAGTCCACTGAGCCACACCCACCAGGGCAAAGAGATCACATTCTTGCTTAGATGTTTACTTGCTTATGTTTTGAAACTTGACATCAAGACTTTAGTTTGAGTTAACTGGATAATTTTCTGACTACAGACAGATAAACATAAGCTCATATACTTGATATTAAACTTTTTTCTCCATCCTAAAAACAGCACACACTAGCAAAATTTCAAACCTAGTAGGAAAGGGTACATAATGTTGCACATATAGTTAAAAAGACAAGACTGAAACAACATGTATTTAAAATAAAAAATCACATGGCTATATATACACATATACATGTGATGAAAAAGTTAATACTGATACAAAATCTATTTTCTCGAGGCCATGGCAAATCATTTTACATAATATAGTAAACATGAATTTATCATTTAATCAATTTAATCTTATAAATAATTTTATAACATTGTCATATTTCCAAATAGAACATAGGTTTGACTGATTTGCTAATAAGAAATGAGTGTATAAGTTTCAATTCAGAGAATTTATAGGGTATGCTTATTTTCTTACCACTAGATTTCCTTACTTCAGTAAACATAAGATTTTATAAAACCAATAAAATTCATTTGAACAATATTCACAGAGTTAAACATGCATAAGTAAAAAGGCTGACTCAATTACTCTTATTTAAATGTCCATGAATAGATTTTTAACTGAATTGACTAAACAGCTAATTTTTGTAACAAGTGGATGCAAGTGTTGAATAGAATGCAGAATATTCTGAAGGGTTTAGAAGAGGATCAAGAATAATTTTACCAAGGTCCATGAAAACCAAAAGACAAGATGATGCCTCAATATTCACTACAAAGCACATTTTGATACCAAGTTGTTTAGGTTCTGTAGGGCCCTGCCATTAAGAAATGTCCTCTATTATAGCAGCACCTGGGTTTTGCTTTTCAAGTAAAAGTCATTAAAGAAAATGTGATGTTTGTTCATTAAAAGAAATACATGGTTGAACCTCTCTCTATCTCTGTGTTATCTATGTATTTTATTAATATATTCTTAACTATTTTTTAAATACATTTGTACTGGACTCCCAGAAAAATTGATTAGGTGAACCTCTTATCTGAAAAGCGCTGCCATATTATAATATAATATAACATAACATATAACAATATAACATAATATAATTTATATATTATATTATGTTATATTGTGCATATTTATCTGAGAGCCTGAAAAAACATTGACCAAAATAACAGATGCCTACTAAATATTTTACATATTATAAGGTGTTTTCTTCATCAGAAACATTATTTTTAATTTGTATCAAATAATATGGCACCCATTACTTGTGACTAATTATGTTGATAGGATTATACAAGAAAACGCAAAACTGGCTCTACTGAATGAGAAATTTATTTACAGGAAAAATAGTTGATTAGATTATAAGAATAAGATACTGCCCAAGTATCAGAATTTTAGAGGTTATAGGACTTGAGGTTGAGTTTTCTTTCACTGGTTACCTAAAATAAAAATTTATTTTATTTTATTTATTTTTTTAAGATTTCATTTGTTAATTTTTGGAGAGAGAAAGGGAGGAAGTAAGGGAGAAAGAGAAACACCCTCAACTGGAGACCTGGTCCACAACTCAGGCACGTGCCCTTCCAGGAAATTGAACCGGGAACCCTTTGGGTAGTAGACCAGCACTCAATCCACTGAACCACACTAGCCAGGGAAAAATTTATTTTAAGTGGGAACCAACATTGTATTCCTCAGTTAAAGTGCAAATATTGTTATTAATTTACATCATGATCCATTATGGGGTGATTTCATAATGGTAGAATGAGGCAATAACATCATGAGAACCCTAATCCAGATGTACTAAGCAAATGGAATTCAGTTTGTTGTTATCTCTTCAAAGAGCACATGTTCTATAATGGAGGCTCATTTAGAGATTATATATTGAGTAAAATAAAAATAAAAGGAAAACATTTGAACAATTTAAAGTAAATAAGGACTGAGTACCCTCACCTACCCTAAATAATTGAAGTTTTAACAGTTCCCACCTCACATTTCTGCCCTAAAGTTCTACTCTCATTCTCCATAGCCATGTACTTACTGATCTGAAAAATAAGCCATACTTTGTAACAAACTTTTCTTTGTACTTACAACTTTCCAAGTAGCTTATTGTGTATCTTTTTATGTTGAAAGATGAATTTGTGCTTTATCTATGACAAAAAAGTTAATGGCCATGGTGTAGTCAGAATAAAGTTCCCTGACACCATTCTGTTCACATTTTCACCAGATCATGGACCCTTTTCCTTTTGTTTGAAATTTGGGGAAAAGAATCACACAAATGAGTAAGTGGTTGTCAATCCTAGTGTTATTTTATTAAACTGGAGATATTTGTAGGAGAACTAGCAAAGCTTCATCTCTAGAGACCTGCCTCGTTTGGCTGGGGAGCAGACTGAATTGGGACTCAAAAGCTGTTTTTCAAATATTGTTTTCAAAATTTCCCCAGGTTATTTTTTTATGAGTAGCTAGAGTTAAGTAGAAATAATCTGAATTGTATTTGTCCCTCTTACCTATTTTTTTAAAATATCAGCTCTAGATATATTTGTTAAAAATAAAAACATAAACCCAAATTTTATGTGGTTCTGATTTTTTCTTTCTAAAGTTATTTAGTGTTGGGGGCCACCCTGCCTGGTCTCAGGAAGCTGTAATCCCCCGTGATTTAGGCTGAGCAAAAGACCTCTGGACCAGAAGCCACGAAGGAGACAAAACTTATTTCCCTGGCATGATCGGCAGTCAATGACGGGTAACAATTCTCTAAGAAAGAGAGTGAACTTAAGACAGATGCGATCACGTGGGAATGCCCTGAAAGAAGAGGCTGTGGAAATGAAGGGGTGATCAGACATTAACCCCTGCCCCCTAGGCTTTGTCAAAGCCTGAGTCCTTGTTCTTAGATGTGAGAAATCCAAGTCACTTGGCTGCCTTTGTCTTCTCTGTTACCTCAGGCCTGCAAGGGCGAAATAGCCCAAACCAAAAATGGCGGACCCCTGGGATGATCAGGCCTGGGACATAGAATATGCAAGATCCTGTGAGATCTGTTGCTAGAGGATGTTATTAACTTGGAATTTAAAAGCACAGACAGGAAAACAAAACTAGCCCTTTGAGCCATATGTTAAAACCCCAAACCTTGCCCAGAATCTCAGCAGGAGTTCTGTCCCACCTTTGTAAGTTGCCTACATCTTTTGATCTTTTCTGCCAGACTGTGAATCCACAAACTAAGTCTGTTTTCTCAATAAAAATCTGCTTGGGTATGGACACAGGGCGCTCCCCACTAGAGGGGGTAGCCAAGAGGTGTCCTCCAGGAGAGAGGGTGGTCAACACGCTCCCCACATGAGGAATGGCCCTTCTGTTCTTATTCCCCCACAGGACCTGGTTGTTTCTGTGTATGTTTTTCTCACATTTTGGCGAGCATCCGCAGCCGAGATGGATACTGCAGGACAGTATCCTCCACAATTTAGATTATTTTTTTGAAAAAAATTTTAAGGTGAATTAATATAGAAAGTGAGGATGATGAGGATGATATCTGCCACTAATTGCATATTTGTTTTGTGCCATTCACTCAGTTAGATATCTTTCCTACATTATATCATTTAATCTTCATATGAAACCATGAGTACGAATTATTATAATGCCTTATTTGCATATATAGAAATTGAAATGTAAATGAGAATTAAACTACTTCTCTATAACCACATATTCAATCCACAGATTGGGATAAGACATAAACAGCCTGGTTTTGTCAATCATGTTTTTAACCAGGCCTAACAGTGTGTAGATTATAAATTAAGCCATGGAGAGGCAGAATGTTGTGTATGAAAGTATGGAAACAAAGAATATGTTTGATGACAGATGTTTTCTAAGAATGTTTACTCTTTGTCTTCAATTATATTCACCCTAGTTTACAGGCTGTTTTTCACCTTTGAATACCAGCAAACAGGATATGATAAAGATGCTGGCTGTACTTCAAGTTTTTGTGCTTTGTGCATTTAATGCGCCGAGATCTTTACATGTCATGTTCCATCCCAATCACTACAAAAGGCCTAGGAACTGGGACTATTATCACTTGCATTTGAAATAAAGAATCAAATTGGAGTTAGAGCAGTCAGCTGACCAGCCCAAGGCTACCCAGAGGGTCTGCAAATTACCCACTGAACCATGCTGCTCTTAAAGCTAATTAGGAAAATCTAGGGACTACAAGAAACACAAGATTTGTAATTGAATCTGAATAGAAAATATCACAGCATCCATACCTGTCACAGAGACCCTTGCTGAGGAGAATAATTTGGGAAATGGGCAATGTTGCTAGGAAAGCCTCTGCTAACAAAGGAAAAATAATTTAAGAGCCAGGGACTTTTATTAATTAGGATGCCTCTGACTGCATGTGGCAGAAACTAAACTAAGCAAAAGGCTGAATTTATGGAATTAAGCAAGATGTAAATAAATATGTAAAATGTTGTCCTCAGGGAAAAATGGATGTAGGGTTCTTTTTTTCTTCTATTGCCATTTAGTTCTGTTATGCTCTCCTCACCCCCTCAATCACCACACTGTTCATGTTCTTAAATCCCTTCAAGTCTCTCTCTGATTGGTATCCATGTCAGTCTCTATTCCGATAAAAGAAATAGTTCTCAGGAAACGTAGGGTTTTGCAGCAGCCATCTGGGCATTTATTTTCCTGTGAAAAGCCCACCTGTCACAGCAAGAATCCGTTATTAGCAGTTGCAATTACTAAAATGTCTGCAATTTCCAGATTCTCTTAATGACAGTTCAAACTGATGGCCCTTCCCTGACCTTAACTCCTTCCAGCAGTCTTGCAAACACAAAGTTCCCAGGCTTAAGTGCAGTTACTCTTAAAATAACAACAGCAAGTCCGGTTTATACACTACTGATAGAATGACAACTAGTACAAAATTTTAATGAAATAAACTTTAAAAGTTTTAGTAGACATCTATTGGTACTGTTTTACAAATCACATTTACTCTTGTCAGCCTGTCAAAAAGCTGTGGAGGATAATTTTCTTCCTTGATCTATTTCTAATTTCCTCACTCCAACTCTTTTTTCCCCAAAACTCAATAAGAGACTCTTTCCCTCTACTTCTGTTGAAATATTTATCCAAATTAACCTTATACCAGTTATGTAATTAAGATCACAGCTCTTAGTAAATTATGTTCTTTGAAGGCAAGACTTGTATTTACTTATTTTGATTGTACCAGTAATGCTTCCAGGGACATTTTCTACAGTAAGGATCTTCATGGATTTATTTTTTGACATTTAATTAAATTGGATTTAAAATGATGATATTTTTCAAAATAATATGATTATAAAATATATTTTATCCATCATTCACAAACTATTGTAAACAAAAGTTACTACATATTTCTTTACATAAAATCTATGAAATAAGCCATTCCAGCCATTGCCTTAAAAAAAGTTATTAGCTTCTGAAAAATCACTCTTTAATTAAGCCCTTTATAACTTCATATGTGAGAAATAGCCCTGATATTTAAATATCTATATTTTATGTACACTGTATATACATAAATTTATGTTTCTCTTGTTATTTATATATATATTTGAATTTGTAAAAGTTCTTTACTACAATGGAGATAAAAACCTTTTACCTTTCATATGATTTAAAGCAATTAACATTTATTATATTTTTAACTTTTACTAAGATATTTTTGCCACTTTTCATGTTAAATTTATCAAGTAGGTAAATTTCTCTTTATATTTTCTTATGTGTCCATGTTTAGAAAAGACTTTCTTGCTTGAAAGTGTTTCTAGCCACCAAATCTCTCTACTTTCTCTTTATCCTATTCTATCTTGAGCACCCTGAGAGAATCAGCACTGTGGGCTTCCATACTATAGCAATGCATTTTCCTGCATTCAATGTATTGCATGTGCATTGTTGTTCAGCTTCAAATGGTAAACCAAGAAAACATAATTGCTTTTCTTCTTTCATAGTAAATCATTCCACAATATTCATGGTATGTTTTTACAGGTGCACCACACTTCCGTGTGTTCTATCTACTCCTTCATTTCCATTGATGGGTATTCAGGTTGTTTCCATTAATTTTCTCTTTATTTATCCTTTTCTTTTCCTTCCTTGTTCTCTTCCTCTTCCTCCATCTCTTCTTTATAATTTTAATGAATGTATCCATATAGTCATCCTTTTATTTATGTAGGGTAGAATGTTAGAAATATGGTATTGTTGGGCAGATTGTTAAATTATGAATATTTAAATTTTAAATGGATACCTAATAATTTCCAGAAAACAAGTGTTGCATTTGTAATGGTTATTGTCCTAACCACTAGTCCCTTAGTCATTTATTTGCATGCTTCTCTGTGAATTGCATGTTTATATTTTTCACATGTTTGAGTTGATTTATTTATCTTTTTCAAATAATTTATTTAGAATGTTATCTGATTTCACCATTCTATGTGTGTTACAAATACTGGGTAACAAAATCTCCTATTTCTCCTTCCACGTTTTCTGCCATTAAAATGTTTTAACTTGATATAAATAATATTTAATGACATATTTTATAGTTTTTGCATTGCTTTACTATCTGAAAAGCTTTTTTCAATTTATATATTATAAATATATATTTTATTTCATTTTTCATTTTTTTCCCATTTACCAATCCGATCTCCCAATACCATTTGTTAAAGAGGATATTTTTACTCTATTGTATGCTCCTTCCCCCTTTATTGAGTATTAATTGACCCTAGACACCTAAGTTTGTTCCTGGACTTTCTATTCTGTTCCGTTGATCTATGTGTCTGTTTTTAATCCTGCACCAGACTGTTTTGATTACAATAGCCTTGAAATATAGTTTGATAACAGGTAATGTGATGCTTTCTACTTTGTTCTTCATTCTCAAAATTTGCTAAAGATATTTGTGCTTATTTATGTTCCTTATAAATTTTAGAAATGGTTGTTCTAGCCCTGGATGTTGTGGCTCCAGTGGACTGAGAAGCAGCCTATGAACTGAAATGTTTGTTCTATATCTGAGATATGTCATTTCATGTTTTAATAGAAATTACCTTGAATCTATAATTGCTTTGGGTAGTATGGACATTTTGATGATGTTAATTCTTCAATCCGTGAACATGGCATGTGCTTCCATTTGTTTGTGTCTCCCATAATTTCTTTCTTCAGTGTTGTGTAGATTTCTAAGTATAGGTCTTTCACATCCTTAGTTGGGTTTATTCCTAGGTACTTGATTTTTCTTGTTGCTATTAAGTGGAATTTTTTTCCTTATTTTTCTTTCTGACATTTCATTGTTGGTGTACAAAAATGCCTTTGATTTCTGAATATAGATTTTGTATCCCGCCATTTTGCCAAATTCACTTATTAGATTGAGCAGTTTTTTGGTGGAATCTATAGGGTTTTCTATGTACACTATCATGTCATCTGAAAACAATGACAGTTTTGCTTCCTCCTTTTCAATTTGGATGCCTTTTATTTCTTCTTCTTGTCTGATTACTGTGCCAGAACTTCCAATACTATGTTGAATGGGGGTGGTAAAAGTAGACATCTTAATCTTGTTCCTGACCTTAGTAGGAAAGCTTTTAGTTTTTAGCCATCGATTATGATGCTGGCTGTAGGTCTCTCATATATGGCCTTTATTATGTTGAGAAATACTGCCTCTATTCCTACTTTGCTGAGTGTTTTTATCATAAATGGGTACTATAACTTATCAAATGATTTTTTCTCCATCTATTGATACAAGTATATATTTTTCATTTTGTTTATGTGACATATTACATTTATTGATTGAATACATCCTTTGCATTCCTGGGATGAATTCCACTTGTTCATGGTGTAGGAGCTTTTTTAATGTATTGCTGGATGTGGTTTGCCAATATTTTGTTTTGAGGATTTTAGCATCTGTGTTCATCAGTGATACTGGCCTGTAGTTTTCTTTCTTTGTTATTTCTTTATCTGTTTTTGAGATTAGGATGATGCTGGCCTCAGAAAAAGACTTTGGAAGTAGCCCCTCTTCATGGATTTTTTGGAATAGTCTGAGAAGTATAAGGGTTAGCTCTTCTTTCATGTTTTGTAAAATTCACCTGTATACAACTGTCCTGTCCAGAGCTTTTGTGTGCTGGAAACTTTTTGATTACTGCTTGAATTTCCCTAGCTGTTAGAAATCTGTTCAGGGTTTCTGCTTCTTCTTGATTCAGTTTTGGAAGATTGTTAAAGCCCAGGAAACAAAACCCACACCCACAAAAATACCTCCCACCCCACAATCCAATGAACCAACAATGAACCAGTATTAATAAGAGTGTAAAGAGATTAAAACTATATAAGAAAGGAGAGAAAATATGAGATGACATTGAAAGAAAAAATTATTTTGAAAGGATCAAGGATAATTTGTAGAGGAAGGATCACTAAGAGTAGGGAATAGAAGCCATGTGAAGAGAGAAAGTAAAATATACATCATAAATATAAATAAAAAAGGACTGAAGAAGGCTGATCAGAGTAAGAGAAGGGAAACATATAGTATTAGGTTTTAAACAGAAAAATAAAATAAAATAGTGAAGAGGAGAAAGAAAAAGGAAAAAAATAATAAAATAGGAACCAAATTGGAGAGAAAGATCCACCACAGTACTATTAACTACAAACTGGCTAAAATAACATAGGTGGATGGGAATACGATGAAAAAGAAAGAAGGAAAGAAAGATAAGCTTAAGGGATGTTTAGAGGAAAGGGAAGCGATTTTGAGATGATAGCGAGAGAAGGGATGCTAAGAGTGAGGATTGAAACCAGGCTAAGCAGAGAAAATTGAAATTTGAGGTGAAAAGTAAAAGGAAGAAATATAAAAGGGGAAAAAAAGAGCAGGATAAAGAGAAAAAGAAAAAACAGGTTATCACCGCAAAACTAAAACTGAGGCAAAAAAGTAGGAAAGAGTGAAATTTG
Source organism: Phyllostomus discolor (assembly GCF_004126475.2). Taxonomy (NCBI): domain Eukaryota; kingdom Metazoa; phylum Chordata; class Mammalia; order Chiroptera; family Phyllostomidae; genus Phyllostomus; species Phyllostomus discolor. The sequence goes on along the minus strand of NC_040913.2, from coordinate 58,372,343 downwards.
AGTTTTGTAATACAATATTAGTGAAGATGTAGAGATAAAATTAGAAAAAAATGCAACAACAACTAGTCTATCCACAGCACAATGAGAAAAGATTGATAAAGTTGGAGAGGAGAATGTGAGTATTTTACGAGTGGGAAAATGAATTGTGAGATGACCATTGACAAGAAAAAAATGGTTTTGAGAGGTTGGATGGGGGGAGAAATAGAAAGAGTGCAGAATGGAACAAGTTGTAGCAAGAAAAGAACAAAATTAAAAAATGAAAATAATAAGAAGAAAGAGGAATGTAAAATGATATAAGAGAAGGGGGGGCAAATGTGTGAATTGAAATAAACTATAGTATAAAATCAGGTAAGTTAATATGCACAAAATTTGAATGACAAGAATGAATGTTAAAAAGCCATACAGGAAAGAAATAGATCACAAATTATGGAGAAGACCATGGTGGAGTTCATCTTGGTAGTGTCCAGTATATTAACCACTATTTTTTTCTTTATGGATCCCATCTCTGGTGATGTCATAGTTTGTCCCAGTTTGCCCTTAGGCAGACTGCTAGTAGATCCTGCTACTTCCAGGAATCTACTGTCTGTGACGACTCCTTTAATTAATGTAGTCACTCTGGACTCAGTAGTCAGGCTTAAGTACCATAGGTCGGGCAGAACCCCTCCTGGGGTATGGGTTGCTGCCTGTGGTTGCCCAACCAGCCCGCGTGAATTTCTACCATACATCTACCACTCAGATTTTTTGAAGCTGTATTCTTCTGTCAGTTTCTGGTTATAAGGCTTCTCTCTTGCTGTTGTTCAGTTGTTTGACCTGGAGGATTTCCTCTACAATTTAGTTGTAACTTTAGATTGTTCCTAAGAGGAGGTTAGTATCACTTCCAGTCAGTCCTCCACCATGTTGGATTCATCTAACTTAAATGTATCTTATAATAAATTGATGTAGGTCATTTGCACTAGTTGGCAATGTTACTTTTCTTTTTTCTTTTTTTTTTAAAGATTTTATTTATTTATTTATTTTAGAGAGGGAAGGGAGGGAGAAAGAGGAGAGAGAAACATCAATGTGTAGTTGCTGGGTGGGAGATGTGGCCTGCAACCCAGGCATGTGCCCTGGACTGGGAATCGGACCTGCGACACTTTGGTTCACAGCCCACGCTCAATCCACTGAGCTACGCCAGCCAGGCTGCAATGTTACTTTTCTAATGTGATAAATTAACATAATAAATTCATATAAACTCTATAGTATTTTCTATGATTTTTAATGTCACCCCAATTTCAAATGCTTTTAGTTGTAGTAGATTTATGAGTTAATAAACTATTAGTTGGTTACTACTCATAAAAATTACCTCTGAGGCATGAAACAGCATAGGAAGAACTCTGAGACTGTGCTGCTATTACTGGCCAGTGTTTAGCATACTGGTTTCTAGGAAACACCTTTATCACTTAGGTGAAATGAATAGTAAACTGAGGCAAGGAGAAGGAGAAAAAAATGCCTCACCTGCTAACTCAGTGGTCCTGAGCCTGGTCTGATAATATTGCCTGGTGTTCCAACATCACAAGAAACATGTTAGCAAGAAAGGAGGGAAGTTCTTGAAATTCTATGTAGCATTTCCACTATCTGGGAAAGAAAATCCTGAAACTGTGCTTTAATTTCAAGACCTGGAATGTGGGAGAGGGTCCACAGTGCCCAAAGAAGGAGCCTATGAAACAACTTTGGTTAATTTTCCACCTCTGGTCACTATCTGTTTTATAAGAGAGTACCTAATGCTTACAGAAAGAGCCCATGAATAACTTTGGGAAAGTGCTCCAACTTTAATTAGCTGCCTCCTGTCACATATTTGTTTTACAAGATGAACAAATGGAGTCTAGAGCAAGGTAAGGATTTGGGCTAACAGATCCCCACACATACCTAAGTTTGGGTAGTCACATACCCCCAGGAAATCAAGGGTGATGGGAAGGAGGGGTTGAGTGTCTGTACAGCAGCCCAAGTCCTTCCTCTGTGCTATGACTGACACTGGATGACCCCTTAGGTGATAGCAGTGGTTAGGTAGTGCATGAGTAGCCCATCATATGCTGGAGACAGTAATTATTATTGTCTCCTTTCCTTGCAACCAAATGCAGCTTTATGGGGTATTGTTTTTATGTTTTGTCTTTTTTCAGATTTATAAATTCCAGCTATTCTCATTTCCTCTTGGGTCCATGGTTCTTCCCAGCATATTAATATGGCAGAACTCAGCTGTTATATGAAGCTCTCTAAAAATTCTGGACTGTAGTGATATTAGACTTTGTGGTATATTTCCCCCTTCATTAAAAGTAGACAACTACTTGTAATGTGTGTGTGTTGATTTTGTTAATATGTGTTTAATTTCACGCATAATCTCTTCATAGACATAAGGTAAAACATTAGAATGGATAATGATAATTAAGTGAACTCTAAAGTCTCTAGTCATGATAAGGTATGGGGAAATAGCAGCTTGAGCCATTATGCTAATTAGTCTTGTTAAAACAGCAAATTTACTGTAAATAAATGCATGCTCACAAATGCTCTTTTATGTAACATAAGAGCTAATAGCCAACATGTTTACAATGACTTAATAAAGCAGTAGTTAAGGAACTACATGCATGACTGATAATGTAATGGCTTAAATTCCAATTGCTAAAATGTATTTTTTTCTAAAATGTATTTAGAGAATAAAAAGAAGCTGAAATCCATGTTATTGCTGAAAAAAAGAAATCAGCTACAACTGCCTCAAAATCAGGGTCTCAACTGTATAATAGTTTTTAAATAAGATGTAGTTAATAGTAAGAAGATGCTTCTAAATATTTTGGTACCATATTTCAGTCTTCATATTACCAAAAAGATTTACATTAATGATGCATAGATTTTTACATTGAGAGTGTGAAATTTTTATGAGATATAATTTTTCTAAATGCTAGACTTAGATTATTCCTAAAGACAAGTCATTTGTTAATTGATAATACATGAAATTGTTTGGGTTCTGTTTATTTGTTAAGTATATGCTCTTTTTTTTCTTTTAAATTTATTAGGGTGCTGGATTTCCTGCTTTAGTCACTGCTGAAAATGCAAAATTGTTTTGCAGCAATCTTTTGCAGTCTCCTATAGAGCAGGTCTTTTACAGACCCTTTAAAAACCAAAACTATGGTCAGGATCAGAGGGAAGAATCTAGGTTCAAACACAGAATTCAGTAGAGATGAAGCCAACCACTAAAATTCTAGCCTCATCTGATCCTGTTGAATGGCTACGGGTATATTTGTAGACAAGCACTTGCCTAATTAAAAATTGCTCTCATAACAGATATTTGTTGTAGACTAATGAAGGATAAAAAAAATATTAAACCCATCCTCAAAAAGGAAAAAAAAAATCCCTTAATATCTAAATTACAATTTGTATATTTGCACATTTTTCTTAAGATTCTAATTCTTTGTGTCCTTATATTTCCTTTTAGGCTACTCAATCCATTTGAGTATGTTATTTAGCCCTGTCACTTTTCATTAATAACAACATAAAAGCATAATAAAATGATTAACACTAAAATAAATTTGAATATTATCTAAAAATTTTCAAACCAAAATATTATTCAGAATATCACCTCCAATATTCTAGATTTTCTTGCATTGTTGAGAATTTATATTAGTACTCAGAAACAATTTTGTCATTTTATTTCTTGAAAGACATTTCTACTTAGGTCTGAGTAACAAGTTAAATCAATTTAATCAAGCTTTCATAAATTTTCAATTACATAAACATCTCAAACCATTTTTTTGTAAAAATATATATCACAACATAGTAAGCATTGTATCATTATCTTTAAGCTTAGAACTGATATTCTCAGTTCTTCTATATAAAATACTTAGAACTATATTTCTGAAAAATTACATCACCTAAAAGATTTTAAAAATCAGTAATTTTCCAAATGGTTGTTCAAACATGTTTAATTTCTTTGTTATCCAAGTACTTCATTAATTATGAAGCCTTCAACATTATGTTTCAAACTGAAATAGAGATCATATTCTAAATAAAGGGTCTTTGTATCATAATGAACATGAGCTTTTTAGTTAGAACAATCTGTGTTGAGCTCTATCTCTGACATTTATTAGTTCTTTGAATTAAAAAAGATTTAAATATTTTAAGTATCAGTTTTATTTATTTTCTTTTTTTAAAGATTTTATGTATTTATTTATTATAGAGGGTAGGGAGGGAGAAAGAGAGAGAGGGAGAAACATCAATGTGCGGTTGCTGGGGGCCATGGCCTGCAACCTGTGCATGTGCCCTGACTGGGAATCGAACCTGTGACACTTTGATTCGCAGCACAGCGCTCAATCCACTGAGCTACACAGCCAGGTCTTAAACATCAGTTTTCTTAATTTTAAAATCAGTGTAGGACTCACTCGTTCTCAGGACCTTTTCAATTATTAAGTAAAGTGAACTATATAAAATATATGACTTTTCTGAAGTACTCAGGAAATAAATCTATTTAAGCATTATTTTTTTGTTTTAATGAAATGACAGAATAGTGGTTTCTTACTTTGTTATTTCACATGTGAAATATGGTTCTGAGTTACAAAAGATTGGATCACTAAACATCAGTATCAAAAAAAGATGTGATGATAATCTCCACCAAACTATATGTTTTGTATTAATATAGATTCTCTATGCTACATTTAGACTATTCAGGGAAAAAATAATTCTATCATTGAGACTTAGGTATAAAACATCTGATAAAACGATTTAAAGAGGTGGCTCTGTGTCCACCACATTTGATTGACATCCAAGTCTTACCAGTAAGTTTGGTGAGGCCATACCCCCTCACAATGAAGTGCTGTGAGGTTAAAGGCCCTGGTGGAAGAAACATTTTCATATTCTTAGCAATTAAAAGTAACCACTGCTATTGCAAATATATTAGTGATTTAAAATATATCAGAATTATTAGGAATTATCTGATTATATAAAAATCTAGTAGAGTCCGAGTAGGACAGGGGCATAACCTCAAAAATTGTATGGAAATCTTGAATTTGGGGTTATCTGGCTTATACAAATGAAAGAAAGATATACTTTTCTGTCATATAAAAAATAAAGTATTTGTTCCCACTCTTTAAAAGTCTCACCATTACTTTCTTTTCACTATCAGGTGCCCTTTAAATATGTAACATTTTTTGTATCAAAATTAAAAAAGACAATTGCCACTTACTGAGACAGACATGGTATAGACCCCACATTAATAAAAACTTACCCTGACTTTTTAGCTGTCCTTTGCTGCCAACTAGCAAATATTTTAACAATTGGAGATAAAGCTCAGCTCTGTGCCTACATGTTAGCAGCACCTCATGGAAATATAAAGAGAGGGAGGTTACATGGAGTTCAAATGAAAGTAAGCTTTCTCCCCATACCAGATTAAAAGCAAGAGTACAAAAGAGGGTATTTTATATTTTGAAAAAAATAAGTTCAGAATATGTGAAATAGGAACTAAAAATATTTTATGTATAATAATTATTTGAAAGGTTAAGTAACATTTCAGGGAATATAAAAACTATAAGAAAGTCCAATTTGTTCAAATATAATTACGTCAATTATATTTCACAGAAGCATGAGCTCTAGCTCCATGGTCAGTGGCTTATTTTTTGTAATATTTCAAACTAAACTTTGTCTCTGTTATACAAGTGGAAACTCTCTTCAGGATCTCTTAATGTATAAAGGAAATTCATGATCAAAATACATTCCTAGAACTGTAATCTAATGGGCTTAAATCACCTTAAAACAGGGTTGATTAATAAGTAATATGTTTTAATTTTGCATTATATTTGCTGATCTTAGAAAATAATACTTTTGATTCAGTATGAAATTATGTTTTTGTCTTACCCCTATGAACTGAGCAACCAGGCATATATATATATGCAATTCAGGCATTTAAAAACAGGCATCTAAAGAACACAATCAAATAAAAAGTAGTGGTTTTGTGAAAATGTTTCCTTTAGCATTAATTTTATCTTTGTTATTAAAAAATCTATTTTAATAATTATAGCAAATAGAATGCATTTATTGGTACACTAATATTTGATGCTTATTTTTAGCTCTCTAGGCAATTTATCTACCTAAATCATATTCCAAGAAAAAAAAATTATTAAAGGAATCATGTACTCAAGTTATGAGGTGAGAAGATAAAATTAGGTGTTAATATTGCTAGAAGTATCATTCGCCAAACTAGAAATGCTTTTTATTTGTTCTCTTATTGCTGTCTTATATTAAGTGGATTTGATGTGAAAAGACCTATTAAAAATTGAAAAACAATTTATCCATAATAATATTTTAGGAACTAGATTTTAAACTTGGAATAGCCAATCAGTAATAATTTATTCACATATGTGACATCCTAGTGTTGTACTGAGTAAATAGAGAAAAATGTGTATTCAAATGTTCATGATTTTAAGTAGTTTACTAAAACAGTTTGAGATCCTTTAAATGAAATAGTACATTATACTTACTAATCAAAATGGTCATATATAGTATATATCCTACAAGGATTAGTTTATTTGCACTTTCCACAGGGGAAAAAATGACAGTTTTTCCATGCTTCCTAAACAGCCAAGAAATGAAAGAGACATAAAAATCAGAATTCCTATATTTTACATGCCCTGTAGTGTTCTTTAATAGAAATGGGGCCCATCTTGTGCTGAGCAAATGAAGGTTAGTTTTGTACTATAAGGAGTCTGGACTATAAACCATTTTCTGGTTAACAAGATTATGTGTTCTAGTTGCTAGTTCTTCCCATACTTCCAGTAGAGAAGGTCTTCTTCTAGTGCAGGGCTGCATATAATGAGAAAATCAGGCAGTGGTCAGAATACCTAGCTCAGCTTATTACATAACTTCAGTTCATTTCCTGTATCTTACCTGTATATCTTAACCTGCATCCAGCACATTACAGGCAGTGCACATACTTCTGGTTGAAAACTATTTTGGTGAACTTTAAGAATTGTTTGAGTAAGTTTCAATGTTCCTCTCTTCTCTGCTATTATTTAGTTTTAGTTACCTTAAAGTAAATACACACACACTGGATACAATTTTAAGTTCATCCCTCTACTTCTATCTTGATCCCCTTGTAGTTTAACTCTTTACTATCCTATATTTCAGATGATATTTGGGATTAAAGACAAGAGAAGGAAAACACATCTAGTTTACTTTAAAAGTATGTACCAGAATGTCATTCTACACTGCTTTAAGGAACTATGTAAATTTACTAAGGAAAATATCAGCAAATAAATTGATTTGCACCACTAGCATTCAACTATGTATGCAAGTGTCTAACTGCATTTCTCAGTATCAGTTAGTTTAGATATATCTCTCAGTCAGCCACCTAGAAAAATTTGGGTAAAAGTAAACATGCTTTTAGCAAAACTTCCAAACCAGATAGTGATTTAAAACTCTACACACAGATGTACAACATCCCATAATTTACTAAACCCAGACTCTGGAAACAGAAGGCCCAAAGCAGCATGCTGAAAGCTTAGAGAGAGCCTCCCCCTGTGCACCTTGACCTTCTGAACCAAAGCTGATGGCCAGTCAATTGTAAGTCTTCAGTTGTGCTCCAGTCTAAAAGCTGACATGTGAGCATTAGCTGCAGTGACAGGCTGCTCTAACTTGGCTGTCATCTGGCCCATTTTCTACACAAACCATCAACATAATTCACTCTAAAGGGCTCTGTGAGAGGTCCTAATGCTTTCTCTTTCTTCCCTTGTACAGTTCAGAATTTAGGACAGCTTATTTTAATTTAATGACCTGCATTATGATCTAATAAGGGACAGCTGTGGCAGCTAAGTCCCCAGGCTATTTATTGCCAATTAGAATGAATCCTAAATAAACTCTCTTCATTCTAAACTTGACCCATTCTTGAACAGTAGACAAAAATAACACTTAGAAAAGGAATCATGGGGAAGCAGAAGAAAGAGCCAATGGCATGTAAAAACTATGAAAGAGAGGCCTCTTCAAACAAAATTAGAAGGATGAGCAGTGATAATGACATTGTGATATGAAATAATTGCTGTTGAAATGTTGGTATTGTGGAAGATATTCATGGGGAGGAACACAAAGGAATATCAAGCTGTCAAATAAATTGTACCTTGTTATTAGGGTTAAGCTAAAAATAAATGCATTTTATTTGAAGAAAATGTCTCTATTAGAATATAGAGATTAAAGTGGCCTAGGGCATTAGATTACAAACTGCTTTCTGTTTTCCATAATAGATAAACATTTTCCAGAGAGACCTAAAATACTAGTATACAAATCCATATAAATATATATGTGTGTGTGTGTGTGTGTGTGTGTTGTGTGCGCATCATTTAAACAAATGTCTCTTGAAATAATATTGACTTTTCCATGATTGAAACACTCTCAGTTTATATTCTGATTATTTTCTCTCATATTACATATAGTGCTAATCACATCACACAAAATTGTTTTCACTATCCACACAATGGTCAGGACCTACAGTTAGCAAAATAGTATTGTGGAACCAAGGAACAAAATAGAAAAAAAAATCCAAAGAAAAATGTAGGCATTCTGAAATACTGATAATCAAAAGGGATTTAACAGCCTAGTAAGAAGGCAAACACATCGTTGGCCCATGCAAAAGTGATTTATTATAACATTGTTCACCTTTTCTTTGAGTGTGAGGGGCATGGTGGAAAGCATAGAGAAGTAAATATCACAGTGTGTGACTGTTATACTTAAGCATAGCTTTACATTATCTTCTAAGTACTTAAGTACATTTAAAAAACGATAATTTCTTAGTGTCCTTGACAACCACTGTATAAATAAATGCTATATAAAATCAAGAAGCAAAGAAACAGAACTTAAGTAGGTAAAGCCAGATGATTCTTCCTGATTTAGGGAAATGTAAGACTCTTAAAGAGACTCAATTTGCCAGAATTGTGTTACAATTGCACTATAATTTAGGAAATGATTGTGAGGGAAGAACTGATGGGTAAATTTGTTTAAAGGAATCAGATTTTTGTCAGTTTGTAACCACTTGCTATGGATACATATCGATACCTTTATTTCTCAGGTGGACCCAAGAATTAGCTGACCTTGGACTACTGTCCCAAGGGGTCTTCTGCCTTCAGGCAAAAGAGACCATTGAAAGTCGCCTCCCTGGACTTATTACAGAGAAACCCATTATTAACCTGGCACGGCTGAGGGCCTAGAATTTATTTGTGGTGTTTCAGCCCAAAGGATCACCAGTGCCCTTATTAATGGGCTAAATCCTTCTGAACACTCATTCTTCACATGCATGGAAGCTACTATATTAGTTCTTTTACCATCTTTTATATTAAAAAAAACTGTCGAGAGATTAAAAATGGATCATGTCTAAACAATAAAGCCTAAATATGATATTTAGGTATTCTAATCTGAATCTTAATCAGAGACTGATTTCATCAAATTATACATCCCATCAAAAAGATGGTGCTCCTATCTAGTGCTCCAGTCATATGTCAAAATGGACATGTCTTTGGAGAATACAATATAAAAGGTCTGTCTGGAAAAGGTCTAGCCATTGTTAATATAATGACAATGGTTTGTATAACAAATGTAACCTGACAGCCTGGGAGAGTGTACTGAAATGTGCACACATAAACAATAATGACTTCACTGTATCAGTCAGGGGAGGTGGTAGACATCATTGAGTGAGCATGTGTACTGTGTGACTGACACATTCAAAATGACTGAGTGGAGCAACAAATCTGCATCAATCCTATGTTAAGTTTTAACATTCCTCTGTGGACTATTTGGATAATTCAGAAAGCTTTTGGGACAAGGCAATGAGTGCAGTGCAAATAAAAGTATACCACAAATGCTTTAAAGTCACAGCAAGACCAAGACCATATTAATTGTGTGTTTTGATTGGAAAGGTGTTGTCCATCATAAGTATGCCCCTCTAGGCCAAATGATTAATAAGGAGTACTACCTCAATGTTCTTCATTGATTGAGAGATGCAGTATGATGAAAATGGCTGAAGCTATGGGCAACTGGTGATTGGCAGCTTCATTGACAATTCATGTATTATGTCTAATACAGAGTTTTTTAGCCAAACATCAAATCACCAAGTCACCCAGGTGACTCAGCCCCCCTAAGCCCAGTTTTTCACCCTACAACTTATCGCTTTTCCCAAAACTAAAATCACCTTTGACAGGGATTTCATACTGTCAATGAGATTAAGGAAAATATGATGGGGTAGCTGATGGAGATTGGGAGAACTGTGTGAGGTCACAAGGTGTTTAAACTGAAGGTGACTGAGGCATTATTGCCCTATGTATAATGTTTCTTGTATCTTGTACCTTCTTCAATAAATGTCTCCTATTTTTCATATTATATGGCTGGATACTTTATGGGCAAACCTGGTACTTTATGTCCCTTCTTTGTTGAAAATGGTATTTATGTTTCCCAAGCAAAGCTATAAGATAGATATTCCATTTGTACTTGTAATGTGCCCCTTTTCTAGTATCAAATGGCAAAAGAAAAAAGGAATGAAAGAAGCCCAGTTTTCAAATAACATATTGACTGTAATATTGCTTAGAGCTGCAAAAGGATTATACAAATCTTCAGCCATAAATGGTGTTGTCAATAGGAATCCACAGTAGTGTGATCATATTAGCTAGTTAATATGTCACAACCACTGTAAGACTTCCTGCCAGTCAACTGTCTTACTTAACCCTTAACAATTCAAAAACGGGAAATGGTAGACACAATTTAGTAAAATGTTATCTAATCTTGCTTATTACCTTTGGATATTTACAGTTGTTTCCTCACAATTGGCTGCTTGTCTTGGGATCTTAGTCTAAGCGATAAGAACTTTTGTCCTTCACAGTTCCTCAGATTTGAACCAAAGTAAATTGTGGATTTAAGAAGCACTTCATACAATTATATATGTTTTTACCTTGTCATTAATGATAGAAATAAAAACATAAAATTAATGCTTTAACTTATGAAAGATGGCAATGAGTGAAGCTAGACTTTTTAAATAAGTGGAAGAAACCCCAAACATTCCATTTAGGAGGGCTCAAAAATAAGGACTAGAGACACACATACACAAATACTTGTGGTGAGATAAGATGCCAAAACCTAATTTCAAGCTGTGAATTCCTCTCTGCATATCTCTTTTGTTTTGTTTTGTTCCTTTTTTTAAAAAGTAAAAGATGAAAATAACCATAACTTTAGATGTCAGAAATAAAAGCTTATATTAAAACCTAGATTCACCCATATTCAGTTTAGATGAATGGTTTACAATTATATGTTCTTAATGGAATCTTAAGAAGCCATTAAGTTCAAAGCTTAAGGAACACATATAACATTTTAAAATACTTATTGTATAAATTTAAGTGGAAACTGAACTAAAAATAATGTGGTCTCAATATTGTAAAACAATGTATGTAAGGATAAAAATACATCAACCTGTTTAAAGTGAACCCTCTGTGTGGTAATAAAGTGGGCAACTCAACTTTCTTAACATTAAAACTATTTTACTTCCAAGTGTATTGCAATATTGTCTTGCAGCTGTTCAAGGATGGACAGGTTCACATGGGATTCAGGCAAATGGAAGAATATATGCAGAGCCACGGGAATGTCTCACATGCCTTTATTCTGGGCTGGGGCAATCCATGCACACCGCAAGCCACATGTTGTACCATGGAAGCCCCAACTCCCTTGCATACTAAATGCACACAAACCCAGCAGAGTGCCAATATATTATATAACAAAACTGATTCTGCCCATGTGGGCCCATGCTCAATGTTATGTGAATACTGCTTATCATAAATGCCCAGACATCTGGGTGAGGGAGCCTGACTGACTCCTTTTCCCTTATAAATATGTACATATTGTCACTTATATGTAAGATGACTTCATAATCAAAGTAATACACATTTAAATGTTAAAGCCCCTAACACCTTTGCATGCAAGGCACATATACAATTCTATTTTCCCTCAGAATATAATAATATGTGATGCAACCTTGCCAATTATCAGACAAGTGAGACTTAAACAGTACTGTGATAACATCTAATGTATAGAATATTAATGCTAATGATTCCAAGAATGGATGGAGATGTTGGGATATAGAAACTCATCTTTGATAGTACAATCAAGTATAATTTTCTAAAATCATTTTGGAGAGATATTTGACAATATTTGAGAAAGTTGAAGATTCAATAATACCAGTTTTAGGTATTGCTGGGCAAATGGATATTTGACAATATTTGAGAAAGTTGAAGATTCAATAATACCAGTTTTAGGTATTGCTGGGTAAATGGAGGCAGTCTGGCTTCCTCACCCAGCTGTCTGGGTAACTAAGGGAAGCAGTTTTCCTATAACCTTGAATGGGCCTGATAAGTAGTGTTTTCATAGCCTTGAGACTGGGTCCGATAAACTGTTCCCATAACATGAAGTGGACTTGCATGCCCAGAATTATGCTATATTACATAATTTTCTAGCTTGAAGTTGGCTTTTTTGCTCTTGTATCTAAAAGGGGCTAGGGGCTCACTGCTGGGTGTAACACTGGAAAGCGAGGGCCACTATGTGTGCCACACAAAGACATGCAGGGGGACATGCAGCTTGCAGCATTCATGGCTTGCCCACCCATGCACAAAGGCATGTCAAGCATCCCCACAGCTCTGTAAATTTTCTTCTGTCCCCAAAGCTAGAGTGAGCCTGCCTGGCCTTGACAGGCTGCAACATAGGTATATATTCTTGAAAAGCAATCACACGTATGAAGAGTGAGAAGTATATAACTGTTTTTTCTGCAGTGTTATTTGTAATACTGAAAACTTGAAAACTATTTTAGATCTCATGGAGTTAATATTTGATGTATAATAAATTTATACAAAGAAAAGCAATTAAAATGAATTTGCTTATATCCAAATGAATAACTTTTAAAAACAATATTAATTGCAAAACAAGTTGCAAAAGGAGACATAATATCATTTATACAAAACTTTAAAAAATGGTTTATATTTTTATAGATCAATAACAAATATATATTTGATATATATCAATATATAGATATATTTTATATCAATAACAAATATAAGCAAACATTAAAATCAACTTAAGAATAGAGGCTACATTTATGAAAGAAAGCAATTTATTGAAACAGAATGAACTGCAAAATAGAAGCTAAATAAAGCTGACATTATTGCTTCACAAATTATGTCATTATTTAATCAAAGCTAAAAATATATGAGCATTTGCTTTTGTAAATTTGTAATACCTTCTAATAAAATAAATTTATACCATAACACTTTAAAGTTTATAGCTAAAATGAATTCATTATTAATTTTTAAATATCAGTTTATGTTTCTTTAATGTTTATGGTGATAGTTTTATCCCTTATCTCACAAGAGCATTATATAAGTTAATTAGATTTACATATGAGAAGAATCTATTTCAAGTAAGTGCAATAAAATCCGAAGCTGTTTTCACTCACACTGTAAATTCAACCAAAACATCTCTTTCTGTCCCTTTTGTTTTCTGTATGAGAGATGTAATTGGCATAGAGGTGCACACGGTTATAAGCCTTCAAGTCCAGCCAAAATTGCATCTAACTCAGTGCCTTGGGAAGCTTACCTTCACTTTCTTCAGCAGTGCTCTGTGACCTTCTGACAGGTGGATTGAAGACATTCTATTTCCTTCACAGAGAACAACTTAAGCTACTTTGATGATGATGAAAGAAAAAATGTCTTTTTACAATGACATAATAGTTTTCTAAATCATAAGAAAGGACTCTCCTTGCCAAAAAATGGAATTATCTTCTGAAGGGCAGGTCCCTTGTAGTACAGGCTTCCCACACTAGGTGAGTGTACTAGGAACCCACCAGCAGACATTGTTGTGAGAAGCTGAGTTTGGTTTCAGTGAATGTTTTTTGAAGACTCTTTCAATGCCTTTGCCCATTCCATGATGGGTGATTCATGAATGCACCTTCCCACACTGCACTTAGTATTCAGCAGTTTTTATCTAAACCTGGCATGACCCCTGCACCCTCCATATTCACCCTCCATATTCACCTGATCTTTCTTCAAGCAACTTTTTTTTCTTTTCCTATATGAAAACAACAAAAAAATGGAAATGGGATGAAAATGGAAACCTTTTGCCAATGTGAAAGAGGAGAAACAAAAAATTGGCAGAAGCACTAAAAGACATCAAAACTGATGAGTTCAAAAACTGTTTTGAGCAGTGGAAAAACTTTTCAATATGTGTATCACATCAAATGGAGGGTACTTTGAAGGTGACTGAAATTTAAACATATAAGAATAAACATACAACTTTTTATCAATAAATTCTGTATTGGGGGCATCTCTCCTCATTCAAATTTTAAAATTAATACTTCATAGACAGCCCAGTAAATGCATTATTCTAAGTGCTCAAATAGTGAGTGCTGGAATAACTAAACTTCAATTTTGACTTAAAAATTATTTTTTATTTTTATTTTTTTAAAGATTTTATTTATTTAGTTTTAGAGAGAGGGGGAGGGAAGGAGAAAGAGGGAGAGAAACATCAATATGTGATTGCCTCTTGCATGCCCCTTGCTGGGGACCTGGCCTGCAACCTAGGCATGTTCCCTGACTGGGAATTGAACCACACCCCTTTGGTTCACAGGCTGGTGCTCTGTCCACTGAGCTACACCAGCCAGGCCGATAATTATATTTTAAATGCAGAAGTCCATTATAAAATCTGCTTTTTTAAAAGTGGGCTTTCTTTTTTGTTTGTTTGTTTATTTATTTTTAGAGAGGGAAGGGAGGGAGAGAGAGACAGAGAGAGAGAGAGAGAGAGAGAGAGAAACATCATTGTGCGGTTGCTGGGGGTCATGGCCTGCAACTCAGGCATGTACCCTGACTGGGAATTGTACCTGTGACACTTTGGTTCATAGCCCATGCTCAACTGAGCTATGCCAGCCAGGGCTTAAAATCTGCTTTTGATTGTAGCCTTTCTCAAAATAGTAAGTTATAAAGTTCTGAAAGGTAATTACTTTCCAACTTTAATATATAAGCAATTCCTTAAAGGAAAAGCTCTTACTTTATTTTGGTCACATAAACATTATCAGTATATTTGTTTACATTTACACTGACTTGGAATTTTACTTGTTCCAGATTGGCAGTATCCTCAAAAGTACATGCAAAAGAGAAACAGGTTTTATAGAAAGAGGCTTGAAATTTAGACTGTTGAAGTCTTTGCCCAAGGATCCTGTAGCTGTAAGCAGTACACTGTGAACTAGAGTCCAATATGGCTTAGCAGGATGCTCATTGTTCATAACTTATGATCAGTTAAGTATAGCTGGTGCCACAAGACCAGAGCCCTGAACAGCCTGTACACCTCTGCCTTGTCTGTGCTCAGCTCATAGAGTCCAAAAGAAACTGACAAACTCTTTTTGTAGAATGTAGTTGGATAGACCATCTTATTCAAATCTGTATGAGTCCTATAAATATAGCTAAATGAAAAAGTGTCATTTATGTTGCATCTGTGAGACTGAGTTTCTCTTAGTTTTGTGATAATAAGTAATACAATTTATAACACATATTCAAACATAGCTCTAGAATCACTATTTGATAGGTACATAGAGAGATGCTAGATAGATAATTGATAGATATTTAGATATAGATATTAAATTTTATTTAATTGTATATATATTCATGTATATTATCTATGATGCCAATCATATTTATGTATTAACCAAGCCCAATATATAATATAAATGCATACCTTTTCTGAAACCTAAAATATAAAGTCATTTTATGAATTATGATAACAGCTGCATTTTATAAGCAATTATATTTAATAATATAAATTATTATTTCTTTTATGCTTATCATTTCTATATCAATATATACTACTAGTTTCACTTTCCAAGTCCAAGTTCACCATTACTTTTTTCATTTGTTTTTCCAACACCACCATTATTTTACAAAATATGTGTAAACTGAATATATAAATAGTCCCTCATATTGGAAAAGCAGGGACACAAAAGGAGACTTGTGAGAAAAGTGTTATGGTTAAAAGAATTTCTTTAAAATGAAGGATTTTAGCTCACACTGCTATCTTTGTCATGGCAAATTCTGAAGAGCTTATATTCTGAGATAATTAATGAATTATATATCAAAATAGTTTGCTAAAAGTTGTTAACTTAATCTAGCTTTTAAAGGTCATATTCAAATAAAGGCAGATAGTGCAAGTTCTCTTACACAGTGTCTATCCTCAAGTGGCTTCTTCCAGACCTCGCACTGCATAAAATCTAGAATCTAAGCACCATTTCTAGTCACACTCCAGGCATGGCTGACCACTGATTAAATTCTGCCCAGAACCTGTAAATGAAATTTTCCTGGGAGAAATTTCCCTTTCTAGATATAAAGTCCAGTGGAGGGAAAAATTTCAGATTCTCCAATGCCCCCTCCGTCAGGGGTGACCACTGGAGATTTGGGAAGAAGAATAAGCACAGGAAGACAGCAGGAGTCTGGCTCTGGAATGACATTCTTAATTAGTAGTACCTTCCCTGGTCTGCCTTCTTCAGATCTTCTGGTTCAAAGAGAAAAGTGATCCCATATACTTGAATCTATTGCTAGTCAGAGATTCCATTGCTGGTTGTGAAATGCAATCCTAATTGATATACGAGATAACCTTTTGCCAATTTGTCACTGAGTATTACATTCCCAGTGTATACTCTTCCAACATTGTTTCTATATAGTAGATATAAGCTATAGTTATTCAAGTTATATCTGTTCATATCTTTACTATACTCAACTGAGGCATGTATTTTTTTCAGGAGACAAAATGCTAGTGTGAGCAAATAAACATTTCCTGCCACAAACAAATGAGTGGGTCAGGGCCCTGGTGAGGGGGACAAAATTATCTTGGAGCAGACCTTCATGATAATAATAATTCTGAGTCTTTTGTCCATATCATTTATTTAATATCATATTGATAACAGAAAAATATATAGTATTATTTTAAAAGTAGCTTTCCAAAGATCTTGGCTCTATTCCTATTCATTCATTGCAACCATAGCTAATTCTTCATAATTTTGGCCATATTTTTTTTCCAATTCACTGCCCCGCAATGGCATAATTTCAACATAGTAAAAAGCAACTCATGCTGCACAAAGTAGAGTTAATGTAGCTCTCCAATCATTTCTTCCAGACATGCATTCACCTTAGTTTTTTTTTTCATCATTACCTTTTTCTATGCTATAAATACTTCCCACCTCATGTAGTAAATAGTTTTATACTTTAAAAACCTATTGATAAAGTTTCATGTAACAATCATCTCAGTTATGTTGAGAATGACATGTGTGTTCTCTCATATAATAGCGATACTGTAATTCAAATCCAGTGACTAGTTCTGGCACCTAGACTGCCCTTAATGTGTTTTTGTTGTTTGTGATGTCAACAGAGGCCATGGATTACATTGCAGCCGTCTATCATAATGCTGATTATGCTTTATGGTCGCTTTCTGTCCCAGTTTACTTTGCAAAAAGTACGGAGACAGACCAGCCTCACAAAATTCAGCATCATTTTTTATTGACTCAATTGTCTTACTGTCATGTGTCTTGCTGTTTTCAGGGTAAAAACAGGTATGATTTTTTAAAAAAGTGATTACCAACTGCTATTTAACCTTCTTCTTTTATTTATTTATTCTTTTTTCTTGTGGGTTGGAGGGTGAAACTGAAGAATAGTACCAAAAGGTAAGTACTAAAACCTATCACTTCTTTTTCATTTAGAAACAATTATATTGCAAATAAAAAAATAGTGTTACTAGTGACAAGCAGCTACCTAAAATTATCACTCTGGCATAGATGCTTGATATCTCTGAGGCCCAAATATATTAAATTGAACTATGAGCATTACAAATTTATGCACTTACAAAATAACATACTTGGTTTTCCACAATAAAATCAAAGTTTACATATTTGTTAAATATGTTTATATTTCATCTTAATGGAAATCCCCACACTTATCCTTTAGGATTACTTCAGATAACCTGCATTTAAACTTTGATCCATAGTTATGTAAAACTTAGTGTGATCCATTAAATACTAATATATTTGTCAAATCTATATTTTCAAGTATTTAACTTTTTTACAGAAATATGATAGAATTTATATGTAATTAATTAATGTGTTTATGAAGACTAATCTTAATGTCACCAAGAGGGGCACTTCTGAAAGTACACAAAATAATAAGTGTAATAAAGAATATATAAAGAAATCATACAACTCAACACCAGGAGGACAAACAATCCATTTAAATAATGGACAAAGGACCTGAATAGACACTTCTCCGAGGAGGAGACATACGGAGGACCCAGAGACATATGAAAAGATGCTCAACATCACTAGCCATCAGAGAGGTACAAATTAAAATCACAATGAAATATCACCTCACACATGCCAGAATGACCATCATTAGTAAATCAATAACCAAAGTGCTGGTGAGGATGTGAAGAAAAGAGAACCCTAGTGCACTGTTGGTGGGAATGCAGACTGGTGCAGCCAACTGTGGAAAACAGTATGGAATTTCCTCAAAAAATTAAAAACAGAACTGCCTCTTGCCACAGAGATTCCACTGCTGGGAATATACCCTAAGAATACCAAAATACCAATTCAGAAAAATGTAGGCACCCCTATTTTCATAGCAGCACTATTTATATTAGCCAAGTGCCCATCAGTAAATGAGTGGATCAAAAAACTGTGGTACATTTACACAATGGAATACTACACAGCAGAAAGAAAGAAGGAACCCCCTACCTTTTTGTGACAGCATAGATGGAACTGGAAAATATTATGCTAAGTGAAATAAGCCAGTCAGTGAAAGACAAATACTGTATGATCTTACTTATAAGAGGAATCTAATGAACAAAATAAATTAATGAACAAAATAGAACCAGAGACATAGAAACATGGAACAGACTGACTGCGGCTATAGAGGAGGAGGATAATGGTGGACAGAAAGGGAAGTGGCTAGTTGAAGAACATGTTTGAATTACCCATGGACATGCACAACGATGTGGGGATTAACTGTGGGCACAGGGGTGGTGGTGATAGGATGGGTGGAGGAAGACAAAGGTGAAAATATTGGGACAACTGTAATAGAATAACAATATAAATAAATAAAATGATAATGCATGAAAGATTTAATGTAGAATATAACCTATTTATATTTTCATGATATTTTATTTATATCTCCTTGAAATTTATATTATAGGTCACAGACAATGGCTGAAAGAAAGCTTTTCTTGAATCACTTTATAATTTCCTGCTCAGAATTTGTTATTGTTGTTACATTCTATCATAATTTAATCTAAATACATGATATGATATTTTTATTTGCCCATATTCCATGAAATTAAATGACTGAATTTCTCCATCCTGAGTTTTACTCCAAATACTGAGAATTCTAAAAAATAACCCAACTACTATTTACAAATATATAATCTGGACCACAGCCACCTCATGTTGGGCCAGTTCAAGAGTGACCTCTTCCCCTTTAGACTTTGTACAAAATATTCATACTGGAGACACTATCTAGACTCTTACTGAATCCATAAACTAATTTAGGTTTCTATACATTGGATTTCAGTATGATAATAATTTTAAGTTTCCCAGAGTAGGAGTTTGGGCTAGATGTTCTTCGAATGGTATTGTTTTCTTATTGATTGCAACACTGCAATATATCAAACATCTTGAGCTCATACTAAATATAACCTTATCTAAATGGAATCAAAACTTAGGTTCTACATTAAGAAATAGCATAGGATAGCCCTGGCTGGCGTAGCTCAGTGGGTTGAGCATGGGCTTCGAACCAAAGCATCGCAGGTTTGATTCCCAGTCAGGGTACATACCTGGGTTGCAGGCCACAGCCCCCAGAAACTGCACATCAATGTTTCTTTCTCTCTCTCTCTCTCCCTCCCTTCCCTCTCTAAAAATAAATAAATAAAAACTTAAAAAATAAATAAATAGCATAGGATACACTCAAATGAAAAATCAGCACATTATTAAAAATGAGAAGTATGAACAGATTTGTTTTCTGATGGATTGAACAAAAAAAGATAATAAAAAAATGAACATCTTCTGAAGCAAATAGGATGAGTTTATATGTCAAGCTGCTTCTTGACAGATGAAATATATAGTTTGATCAACAGTATTTCTCAAATTAGCAAAGATTAATGAGATGGACAGGGCACACAGCAGGGAAAATGACAACCCTGAATATCTCCAGACTTTGACATTGGCACCTCTGGAGTGACTTTGGGAGATTATTTAGTCACTCCTTGACTACTTTTACTGATGCACATTATTGCACATTGATGAACATGTTCTATTTCTTACTTAACTATTATAAATTAGCTAATTCAAAGCAAAATAAAAAATGGGAGTAGGGAGTGGGATGGGCAAAGGATGTCAAAGGGGGAAAATTGGAACAACTGTAATAAAATAACAATAAAAATTATTTTAAAAATATAAATATACACAAGATAAAATTATATTATCAAGACCAAAATATTGCCTGTAAACTTTCTATAAATAATGACATTAGACTATCATTTATTTTTCCACAGAATAGAGCCTTAGGAAACCTGGTACTGTGGTTGTTTGTCATTAATAAAAAACATTTTGAAGATACAGAAGAAATAAAACTAAACAGAACATCTACACCTCAAGAATATTCATGATCATCTATGTACAAGACTTTTGTAGCAATAAAAAATAATGTTACATTGCTTTGAGTTTTAGATATTAGAAAATAGGTCTTCTATATGTATTGTTAAACTACCACACTGCTCCCCCCAAAGTCCATATGGTCAACTTCCTTACCTCCAATTCCTAACTCAAGCATTTCATTTTAATGATGGCTATTTTAAGTTTGAATATTATTTCACACTCTTTATGAAGGCTAATTTCCTATTGGCTTCATTTTTTTCCCAGAGAACTTATATGTGTTTGTGAATCAGTAATGTGATGTCTATCTGAGCAAGCTGACTCAGACTCACAAATGTCTCAGTTTGAGGAAAAATTACATGGTCATCATTTTTATAATGACTACTACAATAGACTTATAATTGAAATGTAAACAGCTTTTAGGTAAAGTAAAAATTGAGACATTCAATGGATATTGGATGGGAACCAATGTGTGCAAATTACTAAATTTGTATTGAATTAAAATCACCATAAAACATGGAATCCTAATTAACAATTGCATCTTCTGTAACTTAGCCTTTTACCTGCAGTGCATTTAGGGATAATTATAATACAATTATTCATCTGCATCAAATTTGAGGCTTCCACCTAGTGTTTACCATCAGACTTCAACAAAGGATATTCAATTCATGATTCATGATTGATTGGATAGTAATTATCAAACTCTTAAATATTGTTCAAAACAAATAAATGCCCAAATAAACAAAAATCAAAAAGTATAGCCAGTTCCTACTAAGTACAGGGCAAATGGTAAAGTTTTACAACAAACAATGCACTTCAGTTAACAAATGATTATTCTAAAAAGTCACTTCAAATATCCTTAAAATCAATCAGAATGTTTAGTTTTATTCTACAAGTCCAATGTCCATGAAATGATTAAACTGAAAAAAAAATAAAATCAACCAAGAATTTGTTAACACAATATTATAGAATTCTCTAACCAAATCTCTGTAGTATTGTGTATTAAACTCTCCTAAAATGCAAATTTAATATTTCTAATTCAGCAATTCACTTCTTATAGAACAAAAATAGATTGGGATGGAAAAACTTGAATTGATAACTTACAGTCTTAGTAAATTATTTTCCCTATCTCTCCTCTAATAGGATATTTTCTCATATTTGCCTATATATACTCAGTCATTCTTACTTTGGTTTATATTTAAACTTTAAAGAAAAAAATAGCATCAGATATGTGACATATACAAAGTTACTGAAATTTTAATTTGATGTAAATATGTAATATTTACCACATAATAATAAATAACACTACATAGTGTTGGTGTATGTGTTTGAATTTTTAATAAAAAAAACACATACAAATGATATTGTTTGAAAACTCCAAGGAAGATTTTATATTTTTGGTTAATGCTGAGCCAACCTCTTTTCTCTTATCAGGGTCTCATAAATCTCACTGAGTAAGATTTACTTTTATCAATATAGTGTTGATTTTTATATAAGCTTTTTGGTTTAGCATAAAGAATAACAAAGTGATATTGATTTAATTCAAGCTAGGTCCATCTTCCATGACCTTGTTGCTTAACCAAGCATACTGTTCATAAATTCTAGATTAATCAATTGCAGAATAAATGCACATTTGTTCTTAAAACTTGACATGCCAATGGAAAATAAAATTAACTTTATTTTCTAAAAGATATATTTCCCATATGAATCTTCTATTTATTAATTTGATTTATTTATCTGCACTACTACCACTGTGTAAAAATTTATTCAATATAAATTTTAAGGAATTTCAAATTTTTCAAAGAATAAGTTGATATAGACTTGAAACAAGCCATCAGTAATGGACACAGAGCTGAGACAGAAAATAATAGATTCAAAGAAGTGAATATAAAATATATTCAAGAACTGACTTGATAAAATATAGTGACTTGTTTGATGCATAAAAATGGAAGAGGAAGCCCTGGCTGGCGTAGCTCAGCGGATTTAGCGCGGGCTGGGAACCAAAGTGTCCCAGGTTCGATTCCCAGCCAGGGTACATTCCTGGGTTGCAGGCCATAATCCCCAGCAACCGCACATTGATGTCTGTGTCTCTCTCCCTCCCTCCCTCCCTCCCTCCCTTCCCTCTCTAAAAATAAATAAATAAAATCTTAAAAAAAAATGGAAGAGGAAATAGGTGAGAATAACAGAAGCTTGTATCTTTGGTGAGTATGCTGGTGATAATTAAATTAACTGAAATTCATATCATGGGAGGTTCAATAGATTTGAAGAAAAGAAAATAAATTTGGTTTTAGATTGAAAATAAGGTACACAGCTTAGAGTAGAATTGTGTACTTTTTGAAACTACTATGTGGTTGATGACTTCTATTTCTTTTATGTCAACCCATAGTTCAGTCCCCACATTTAGGATGATTTCCTGTCAGGATGGGATACTCACTCATTCATATCAAAGAGTAATGCTAACAGAAGTACATATAGGTGTAAAAGGAAAAATAAGTATGACAATATTAGCACCACTCAATGAAGGTTCAGCCATCTGTATTTTCTTAGCAAATATTGAATAATTTATATGAAAAAACTACAATACATATTAAATATTAAGAGCTAAAATGAAGGTTTTATTTTTGCATTGGTAAAAGTTAGCCTAATAAATATACAATATATATACTTCCAGTGTTGAAGAAGAGACCCTTGCATGCTATAAGAATAAAAACTTATAAAATGTGTGCTATAGCAAACACATACACTATATGTGAAAAAGGAAATGTCTTTCAGTAAACTGCCTTCTTCTGTGAAGCCAGTGCTCATATCTCTCTAAATAGATGACTCCTCTTTCCAAAGTTCAAATGACCATTACCCTTGGATTTGAGTTCTGATTCATCATGGGATGGCTATTTTTTCTGGCCTTCTTTCAACAAAGGGACTGCACATTGAATTACTGATAAGACCTCACTTTTGACTGTTCATTTCTATTGTGATCCAAGATTTCTATAAGCCCTTCTCCACACAGTCCCTCAAGGTTAAGTACTTGGAACTCACCTACTTAGTCTGTTATTACTTCTAGATTTGTGGATAGTTTTTAAAGGTCAGGCAAATAATAAATAGAGACAGCAACTTACAATCACCAAGTAATGCATGAATGTGTGTATATATATATATATTCATATATTATATAAAATACATTTTATATTTTATATATTTATATATCCACATAATATAGAAAATATGATTTTATATTACATAGAATATAGAATAATATATACTGTATTTTTTGGACTATAAGATGTACTTTTCCCCCAAATTTGGGGGGCATAATGGTTGTTAACCCTGCTGTTGAGCTCTGTTTACATTTACATTGATGAAATATTATGTTATTTGTTATTAAATATTTCACCACATTTTTTGCTTCAAAAAGTTTTCCCTATTTTCCTCCTCTAAAACCGAGGTGCATCTCATGGTCTGAAAAATATGGTAGTCTATATTATATAGAATATAAAATTTTATAACTAAAATTTTATGTAATTCATGCTTATGGCTTATTAGGATTGGCTCCATAATTATTTTATATTTATCCCTGGTCTCAACATACTAAAAGTGTGCTTTAAAACATTTGAAATTCATTGACAGGAATGCCTGACAGCTTTCTTCTGCATTCCTTCCCCCTACATAGGTCCTAATTGTCCCCAAATATGGGCTCAAATATAGCTAAATTCTGACTTTGGTCAGGTTTGCAAAACAACCTTATTTTAGAGACTGGCTCTAGGATCCTCT
Organism: Phyllostomus discolor; assembly: GCF_004126475.2. Lineage (NCBI taxonomy): Eukaryota > Metazoa > Chordata > Mammalia > Chiroptera > Phyllostomidae > Phyllostomus > Phyllostomus discolor. The sequence continues at coordinate 58,347,871 of NC_040913.2, read as the reverse complement.
TGAATTATTTCAACCTGTCATTTAAGATTTCCTAAGAATCTATTAGATGTTATTTTTTGTTTTTTTGTTTTTTTGTAAACTGGGTGACTTAAGACAATGATGAAAAGGCATAGCAATGTTCTCAAAGATTCATGGCTTGATGAAAGCAAAAAACAGGTTAAAGAACTTTAATAATCTCTGGCTGGTGTGGTTCAATGAATTGAGCACCAGCTTTTGAACCAAAGGGTCACCAGTTTGATTCCTAGTCAGGACACATGCCTGCGTTGCAGGCCAGGTCCCCATAAGGGACACCACACATTGATGTTTGCCTCCTTCTCTTTCTCCCTCCCTTCCCTTTTGTCTAAAAATAAATAAATAAAACTTTTTTTTTAAAAAAAGAACCTTAATAAAATTAAATACTACATTTTTAAATACCTGAAGGAGAAAACAGAATATCCCACTCTCAGGTGAAATATATGGTAGATGCATAGTTAGGCTAAAATTCAGAGGAAACAATATCATGAAATGGTTCTTAAGTGATATGTAGGGCAGTAGGTGTGGTATTTCAAATTTCTACTTGGCTTACCTAGCTACACCTCTAAGAGACCCCTCTCCTTTCTCTCAGTGCTATCTTTTGATCTTTGAGCCCATACATACAACCAGTCCTAAGGTTGACTCCTGAATCCTCACTGGTTTCCTGTTAGAGACTGTATACCTAACCAGACTCTCAGTATCTATCAGCTATACATAGCCCAACTAGACCTCAGGTGATGCCTCTTTCAGCTCCTCCTTTTACTACAGACAAATGGGAATTCACCTAGGAGAGGGAATAGTTTCATCCTTTGAATAGCAAAGTTGCAATATTCAAAATTCAATGGCTTTGATTCTTACTATGCCCCATATCCTTACCAAAGAGATATGAAAGTCCTGAATTGCATAACATTTTTCTACATCCTCAAATGCAGTGTTCTCAAAACTATGTTTTTTAATGTTATATACTCTTCCTTCTTTAACTTTTCCCTCTTTTCTTTTTGCAGAAATTGCCCCACATCAAGGCCTAATTAAAATATTTCTTCTATAAGATATTTATCAAGTATCCTTACCCCTCTTAGCACTGCTCCTATAGTCCCTTACAGCAATTTATATTTGATAATTCCTTTTGTCATTGTCCAAATTATTACCACATAAGCATTTACTCTTACTGTATAGTATATAATTTTGAGAGCAGAGGTTAATATTTATTCTTGTGTTCATTCCTGAATACCTATAATTATCCCTTGAGTCCATTCTGTCTTTTGTTTATTGATCAAATATAAATTATGATGTATATGCATGTTTTTTGTGTATGTGTGTATTGGGTATCTTTTTAGCAGTGAAGTGAGCTGAATTACATTATAACCTCTGGTATAGGACATAGATTTTGTTTGTTTAGTAAGTTAATGGGTGGCGATATCAAAATAGAGGGCATTTCCCCATTTAAATAAAAAAAAATATGTGACTAGAATTATGGGCTCAAAGGAGAGAATCAAAAGCTCTATAATAAATTTTGTCATTCAACATAATTATATAAAAATCACAAAAACCTGTGCTTTTTCATATCCCAATACTTCTTGTTCAAATGTTATTTTAAATCTCAAATCAATTTCATATGTTAATATGATGGAATGAAGAGGTCACATTGCTCAGTCCTTGAGGAATTATGGTTATATCCCTATTGCTTCAAATTCCAGACTAAAAACTGAAGGGTTCCAGAATGCTTAAAGCAAAAAAAAAAGATGCAGCTGTGTTTTTGATATTAAAGAATATCTTTACATCAGTAGTTTATGTTTAAAACATTTTAGAAATCTTACACATCCCCAGGGCTCATGTCTCTGAAGAAAATGAAGGGCAAAGGCCAGAACAGAGGCTGGCTAGAGGTGGAAGAACTTATGGCACTTGCCTTCCCCAATTGAGCTAAAGATATCTAACAAGAAGCACTGTTTCCATGATTGACTACACAGCACAAGGGGTTAGTAGATGTGTATTTCACCGAAAGGTTTCATCTTTTTGGAAAAACGTGAAGGGAAAACCATCTTAAATTTAACCCTACCAGGAAAAGTATACTATGAAATAATTGTAAACTTCCTAATATCAGAGGTAAAGGCACAGAACTACAGTACAATACAGGCAAAAAAGTAAATCATAGTTGAACCATTAAGGAAGGTGTGCTGTTCAGGAAACTCAGGAAGAACTGCTGTTCTGCTCTTTATCTACCAACATTGGTAAAGAACGGTACATGAATGGGTTCTTGCATAATGATAATGAACTAGTGTTGATTAATTATCACTTTCTCAGCTCATACCCATGACCTCTAGCATATGTCTTTGAGGAACTTGACTGTTAATTTTGGATTCCAAAAGTATGGAGATTTTATAGGGATAGTATACTTAATTGGTTTAAAAAAGTATTTTCTATCTGTGCTGGAAAAGTTTCTGAACATTCATCTCACTATAAAAAGAACCTAATGGTTAGAATTTCAGTAGTTTTCCATGATGAACTTTCACCCTACTTTTCCCTCTCAAATGCCCAGTAACTGTTGAGAGCATAACTTCTTACCACTCCCATGGCAGTCTACAAGAAATAATAGCAATATTATTTTAAAAACATGAATAATAACAAAAATAGAAAAGCACTGTCTTTGTCTTTTCAGTGTCTGATTAGGTAACAAGTTTATTTCCACTGCTCATTTCTTCATGAAAAATTCCCATTGGGTCACAAATGTGTTCTGACACCTGCTTTCTGCTGTCATCTTTAGACCAGATCCCCACTATCTGGTGGCTTAATTTGCTCTTATCTCTGCCATTAAACAAGATTGACATGGACAGTGGCTACAGGAATCACTGATGCTGCCCATGTTGATGTCATCTATCCCAGTCTTGCTTGCTGCATTGTTTTCTCAACATACAACCATCAGTAGTTGGAGTCTCTTCCAATAAAAGTCATAACTTTGTTAAACAAGTTAAAGGAAATGTGAGATCACCCTGTGTATTTTTGTTGTTTTGTTTGTTTGTTTTTTAGTGGCACCTCCAATACTGTGCTCCTTTTTATTATGCCCACTTTGCACTTGAACCTCTGGCCCTGGGTAGATCTTGATGCTCTGGGTACCCACATAAATACAATTATATTTGCACTATTTGGAGACCATAGTATCTGAAAGCCTAGGCCGTTAGGTATTTAGATACTGCCAGCTGTCCCCTGAAACTCATTCTTGACTTCCTACTAAACGCCTGGGCACTTGGGTAATTACCTTTACAGCCTTCTGTACTTTTAGATGTGGTTATGTGTCTATGTTCTCACCAGTGGAATATGAATAGTGATAACCATGTTTATATCAGAAACTACATGTTGAAGAGGGGAGATCTGTATGCTAGCCCAGTTTCTTGAAATACTTCCAAAGATATCATCCCACCCACCCTGAATTGTTACTATATAAAGAAATTATCCTTGACTATGTCTGAACAACTGAATTTTGAGGATTGTTATATATAGCTGCTCAGACTTATCTTATTAACATGTCATAATTTGCAACATGTGTACCCACTATCTTCAACACAACTGAATTAACTATTTATCCACATAGGATGTGTTTGAAATTAGTAGCTTAGGGAAAATTCTTGTTCCAAATCACACATGGTAGAAAGGATGGAATACAGATTATTTTACAATTTAGAAATACTTATAAATAGGTATCATTGAACTAAGATGTTTTAAATTTAAGAATGAAAGCTGAGATATAGGATATAATATCTGTAAACTGTATAGGTGATTGATGTCATTTTAACTTATTATGTAGAGAGAGAGAGAGAGACTTAATTACATGTAAGAACCAACAACACTTTTTGGAGAGTGGTGTGCAACAAAAAAGAAAGAAGGAAGGTAAATCAAAACTAATATTCTGCATTTTAAATCCATGAAGTAAATGCAGGAAGTCCCTGAAGAAGTCTTTCTCTTTGACCACTTAGGACAAAAAGGCTTCTAAGGAATAAGTCATCTGCTGAAGGAAGACACAGTTTACTTGAATCTAATTCTACATAAATTCTCCATATTATTTTGATTTGTTAAAAACATACGAGAAAAGTCATAAATGTATACAGCAAGAACTTAGATTTTACAAAGCAATAGCTACGGTGTTTTTCTACTCATCATGTAAAAGTGCTTGCCTTAAACAAGTAGACTTTGCTGAGAATGCTGAAGTTCATACCCATGGTGAGGGTTAACTTCATTGTAGTGGGCAGGGCCTCAAGCAGGTCCTACTCATCTTCATAAATGTAAACACATCAACCCACAAAGCACAGTAATTAACTTGAAAACATCACCAATGTGTGAGGAAAAGTAAAACATAAACAAAACACCACCTCTTTTTGTAAGTAAACAACTGCACCAAGTTCTGTTTCATGGCTCCTACTGGCTGCATGCTTATCACAGTAACACTATGACTTTAACTGCTGATGATATAACAGTTTTGAATAAACCAGAACATGTGTTTGCTGAAACTTTAGCAATAGTTTCATGGACATGAGACAAAACTAGTGGACAGACTAGAATGGGAAAAGATCTAGTTCCTGTCTCCTGAATCTGTGGATTCCAGGCCTGACAGCCTGGATGGTGAAAAGAACCACTGGGCATCTGAAAACTCAGAGCTCTGTCACTATCTTATATGGCCCTTGAGACAACCTTAAGCATAAGTTTCTCACTCCTGCTTTGCAGGAAGAATAAACAAAAAAAAAAAGAGTGATGTTCAGATGTGCACAATTTGTGGGTATCTCAGCTGGGAATAGAATCTAAAGAAGAAATGTGCTGAGTGATTTCAAATTATTGTAATTTACTTGCATATCAACTCAATGAAGTATGTGAATATATTGAAGATTTGTCTACCTGTGAATGAAATGATGGGCCTTTTGACATTCTATCAAGCTGATAGAATGTTCCATAAACAAAACTTCCCATTCTTAATGTCTAGTACACTACCAATTTCTAAAAGTTGATCATTATTTATATTTTCTTATGTCCATTTAGAATTTAAAAATTGCTATATTGCATATTTAAAAAGTGTGAATTATTTTATGTATCTAAATGGGTTTGTTTATAATTAATAATAGTATATATTAAATTTTAAAATTTTACAGGTTTACTCTATTTGTAAATATAGAATAAAAAGTATAGATTATTTATCTAACATATAATCTCCCATCAGAAAGGGCAAAGTAGCACCCAAACAGTGCAAGAAGCAGTTTGGACAGCAAAGAAGTTCCTTCTCTGGAAGAAAACTTTTAGAAATTACTGTCTTTCTAATAAGATATAGCTCCTTGCTTCTCCTTATTCCTTTGAGAAAATGTGTTTGTGATATCAGGTTCCTAGTCTATCTACAATAATTTTGATATGCTATCCTCAACTTACTCCAAGTTTAATTAATTTAAGGTTTCATGTTTAAACTGTCCTTTACCACACCCTATTTAATAATAATAATAACGACAATAATAATAAACAATTATGTATAACCCAAATGTTTCTAGTCTGTGTCCTTAGAAAATTTCACAAGTAGCTAGTAACTACTGTTCATTTCAATCAGAAAAGTCTCTAAGCATCACCCAGTATCTGACCTGTAACCAAAAAGACAAAAAATAAATTTTAAAATTCTGCTTGTTTTGGGAAGGTGATTATTTTTATGTCATACCCAAGTTATTTAAGGGCTTGAAAAAAGAATTTGAACATTCTTAAAATTTTAAGGGGTTGTGATATCTCAAGAACATAATAATATTAGAATGAAGTCACATGGAGATTTTATTGTGCAGTTAGTAACAAGAACATATACCTGAACTTTGATTTATAAAGAGGTAAGTACCAAGTAATATAAGGTAAATGTTCTTGGAGGGCATCAATCCTAACACTAATGTTACTGCTACTAATGGTGATAATAAAAATAGTAATAAGACATTACATTTTAGAGTACTCAATATTTTTCACACAATGTTCTAGGGCTTCACATTAGCTTATTTATCCTCATCCAGAACAATATTATGATATGGTTATTTTTATTGTCACATTTAGCAGGTGAAAAAAATTAGGCAAAAGAGGATAAATTATTTTAGCAACATGATGTCTGCCCCCCCTCATTTTAGGGCCCTGGAAGAATCTGTATTGGAAATGGATAGGCTTCACTCCAAATGGATGGGGTGGAACTACCAAAGTAGTGAGCAACAACAAAGTGACTGAGAAGAGGAGATAGAGGAAGGACCAGCAGACATATTTCCAAGCAGTACTGAAGTTATATATTTGGAATAGGACCAAGAACATGTTTGCCATTTTCTATAGCAGGACTTGGCACAGTAAACATAAAAGACAAATAATTTGCATTGAGTCAGACATATAAACTACTCAATAAATATTCCCAAACCCAACTTTCTACATTTTATAGGTTAAAGTTTCCTGGTAAGAACATAGATTAGTGTCAGAGTGAGCAATGGTTATTCACAAGTTATGCTTTTTAAAATACTGAATTCATATTAAATAATTTTATACAGTAGAAGTGAAAAACTTACTTTTTCACCAATTTCTGCATTTTTATAATCTCAGAGTACAAGTTAGACAAAACACAAGCACTGTGATCACAACATGCAGACTTCAGTGTGATGTGTATAGGAAGTCTACACCTCAGTACATCTTAATGCTCAATTTATGCCAACATTATCTTTTAAAGAGACTAAATTTGACAATGATATGCTATTCATCTAATTAGAATATACATGTTTTCTCTGACAACATAGAAAATTTAATCAGTTTTCCACTTCATTTTGTACATGTAGACTTGTCTTTGTGGCCAAATTAATATAAACCAATTAAAGCATTTTCTGTTGTGGTATATCTGTTATTTGCTTAAGTAATACTTAGTGAGCAAAGTGGTAAGTAAGTGAATTCAAAATATAAAAGTAAATTATGCAAATTAGAAGAACTAATATCCAAATGTTATTAAAATAATTTACTTATCTCTTACCACAGATCAATTACTATGGCAAAGGCAATTTTCATTTAATTTGTAATAATCACTACTAATATATTTATTGATCAACCACAACTCAAATCTAATAAGTTATACAAAAGCATGGGATTATTTTTAAAAACATGGTATTGTAGGCAAAAGGCCACTTTTTACCTAAGTTTTGTGCTAAGAACATACTGTATTTATTTATTTATTTATTTATTTATTTATTTATTTTTATTTCAATCATTGTTCAAGTACAGTTTTCTGCCCCCTACTCCCGTTTCAGCCCCTCCACCCAACCCTCCCCCCTTCCCCCCATTACCCCCCACCCTTAGTTTTTGTCCATGTGTCCTCCAAATTTGTTCCTGTAATCCCTACCCATTCCCCCCTGAATTTCCCTCTTAACATACTGATATTTAAAAGAAAGATATAACTTTGCCCTTTGGATATGCCTACAGATATCAAATGAACATCTAAGTATGCATACTTGAAACTTGGAGAGATTTGTGTTAGAGATACGATTTGAGAGATACCAGTAATTGAAACTATGAGAACAATCACTCTAAGAAAAATATATTAAATAAGAACTAGGGAAGAATAAATGGGATCAAATATATGGTGACAGAAGACTTGAATTTGGATAGCACACATATAATGCTATGTACAAATGATATATCTTAGAATTGTACACTTGTAATTTATTTAATATTATTATTCAGTGTCACCCAAATAGATTTGATGAAAAAAACTCTTGGGGATATAATGTTAAGTATGATGGCTATAATTAATAATACTATATTGCATACTTGAAAATTGATAAGAATATATCTTAAAAGTTTTCATCATTAGAAAAATATTTAGTAACTGTGCATGGTGATGAAGTTAACTAAACTTATTGTGATGATCATTTTGCAATGTATGCAAATATTGAATCATTATGTTGTACACCAGAAACTAATACAATGTTACATGTCAATTATACCTCAATAAAAATACAAATGGTATAGAATATATAAAATAAATATAAGAAATCAAGTGATTCATGGAAACAAAAAAAATGAAGGGCTGTTAAAGAGTACTGAATAGCTCAATATTCAGTGGTAGATACTTAACAGAATATTCAACAAAAAATACTAAGAAAGAGTAGCCAGCAAGTCTGTAAGTACAAGGTGAATTCAGTACATATTAAAAGGATTGTTACCTTGAAATGGGTGGGGAGAGGCTTGACCTTGATACAGATTTTCTCTAAATATTTTAAATTTGTCTATATTAGAAACCTAAAATACACATATACACACAGGTACACACAAAGATATCCATAAAATGCATGCCTTCACCAGAGCCTAAACTTCTACTAGGAGACCCTGAATAGTGATATATAAGAAGGAAGTGAAAGTAGACAATTCAATTCTATTGGAAGACCATGCAAAATAATGACCAAAGAGAACTAATTTGGTATTTTATTTAGGTCATATATAAATATGATCAATTAAACTAAAATGAAAAATAAGTTTTGTCTGGTATGAGGGAAGGCAATCCATGTATAATGCTAATACTAAATGATAAAAATCATCATTACAATTAATGTCTATTGGGTACTTATGTTTGAGTGGAACAATATTCATAAGCTATTTTACAGTAAATTTCCAGTTTAAATGTTTTAACAGCCTTGTGAGGTACAGACTAATGTAATGGTTTATAATATAATTTATTTTTTAAATAAATTGATATTTATAGAACTGGAGTAATATTCACAAAGTAACTTTGCTAAAGTAGCAGAGATATGATCCAGATCCAGATGTATTAGGCTTCATTTTTAAATAAATGATCACAATTACATGAAGCTCAATATAGGATGATGCCTTTCCTTTGTAAAAAATGAAGCCATAAAATAACATTGGCAATGAGTGTACTTGACTGCAGACCACTGAGATGAGTATTCTTTTCAACTCACAAAGGAGATTGAGTACATCAGGCAATTAAAGGCTTCATCTACAGCAGGAATTCTCTCCTTGGGATCTCCATGCTCTTAGTAGTTTCCATTGATTCTTTTAGCATATTTAATTGACTATGCTACTACAGTTGTCACATTTTTTTCTCCCCTTTACTCCCCTTTGCCATGTACACCCCCTTCCACCATCATTCCCCCACCTCAGTTCATGTCCATGGGTCACGCATATAAGTTCTTTGACTTCTACATTTAGTATACTATTCTTAATCTCCCCCATCTATTTTCTACCTACCATTTATGCTTTTTATTCCCTTTACCTTTTTCTTCATTCTCTCTCCTTCCCCTCTCTACTGATAACCCTCCAGGAAATCTCTATTTCTGTGGATCTGCTCCTATTCTAGTAGTTTCCTTGGTTTGTTTCTGTTTTTGTTTTGTTTTTAGGTTCAGCTGTTGATAGTTATGAGTCTGTTGTCATTTTACTGTTCATATTTTTAACCATTTTTTCTGAGATAAGTCCATTTAACATTCCATATAATAAGGGTTTGGTGATGGTGAACTACTTTAGCTTTACCTTATCTGGAAAGCACTTTATCTGCTCTTCCATTCAAAATGATAACTTTGCTGGATAGAGTAATCTTGGATGTAGGTACTTGACTTTCATGGCTTCAAATAGTTCTTTTCATCCCTTCCTTTCCTGCAAAGTTTCTTTTGAGAAATCAGCTGATGGTCTTATGGAAACTTCTTTCTAGGTAACTGTCTCCTTTTCTCTTGCTGCTTTTAAGATTGTCTCCTTATCTTTCATCTTGACTAATGTGATTATGATGTGCCTTCGTATGTGCTTCCTTGGGTTCAACTTTTTTAGGACTCTGTGGGCTTCCTAGAATTCCTAGAAGTCAATTTCCTTTGCCAGATTGAAGAAGTTCTCCTACATTATTTTTTCAAATAAGTTTTCAATTTCTTGCTCTTCCTCTTCTCCTTCTGGTACCCCTTTGATTTGAATGTTGGAACATTTAAAGTTGTTCCAGATATTCCTAAGCCTCTCCTCATGTTTTTAAATTCTTATTTCTTCATTTTTTTTTCTGGTTGAACATTTATTTCTTCCTTCTGCTCTAAACCACTGATTTGAGTCCCAGTTTCCTTATTGGCTCCCCATACATTTTTATTTATTTCACTTTGCATAGCCTTCACTCTTTCCTCTATTTTGCAACCATGTTCAACAATCTGTATGATAGTCCTGATTAGCAGTGTTTTGAGCTCTGCATCTGATAGGTTGCCTCTCTTCATTGCTCAGTTGTATTTTTTCCTGGAACTTTGATCTGTTTATTTATTTGGGCCATACTTTTTTGTCTTGCTGCACATGTTACATAGTAAGGGGGTAGAGCATTAGATATTTGACAGGGCAAGGAAACCAATGTAGCTGTGTTGTGGCACTGTATGTGGGGGAAGGGTCCAAGAGGGAACAATGCCACTTGCTCAGCTCTCAGCTGGCTTTCAATCACTTCCTCACTTGTTCTATTTTAATATGCAAGGTTAGAAAATAATGAACAAATGAAATGCTATTTCTATATATAAAAATTCCTGTCTATTAGAAGAAAAGGATGAAGTTGTATAACTTAATAGTAAACTGGCATTCATGGGAATTTTTAACATTAAAAAAGTCATCCACTTGTAATTTGTGTCTATGCTCTACTGGTAATTTACACAAATAAAATTTCCTCATCCAAGTAGGAAGAATTTATTTTCCTTCTATATATTTTTAGATTAAAATTAAAGATAGGTCAAGAACTAAACACAGAATTACCTTTAGCATTCATTCTAGAGACTTCTACTAAATAAACATTTTAAATAGTCTCTTATACTCCATGTATCATCAAACTTCAAAAATACCTATTTTAAAATTTTTTTTAAGATTTTATTTATTTCTAGAGAAAGGGGAAAGGAGAGACAAAGAGAGGGAGAGAAGCATCAATGTGTGCTTGTCTTTTGTGCACCTTCTATTGGGGACCTGGCCCACAACCCAGGCATGTGTCCTGACTGGTTATTGAACCAGTGACCCTTTGGTTGCAGGTTTTTACTTAATTCACTGAGCCACCCCAACCATGGTCTCATTTTTTTAAGTTTTAAATTTCATTTATTTATGTATTTATTTTGGTATTGTGATGTGTCAACTTGACTAGGTTAAATTATGCCTATATGGCTGAGAATAGGTTAGTTCTGGGTATATCCTTGAGGGTGTTTCCAGAAGAGATTAGCATTCAAATTAGGAGACTATGCTAAGAAGACCACCCCCACATAGATGGGCAACATCCCATCCATTAAGGTACTAATTAGAACAGCAAGGCAGAGGAAGAACAAATTCCATCTCTTTCTTTTTTTTTAACTTTGAACATGCCCATTTAATCAATGGTTTTGGTTAGAAGATGACATGATCAGCATTTATTCTTAGAATTATCACTTGATATTAACAGATGTTCTGTATATAAGTCCTTAAAGTCAATACCAAATTATTGCCCTGTACTAAAAGTATCCATTTTTGTGGAAATCAAGACTGATGGTAAACAGCATTAAAGTGGTTATTTTAAAAAATCCTTAATAAATTCTTCACAGTAAAATTAAATTATATTAGCTAAAATAAATACATTTCTTTGGAGATTAGAGCTTCCAAAAAGATTTATTTCTTTATCACAAATAAAAATACTATTTGATCCTCAGTGAATTCATAAAAACATTTTTAACAAATCTGAATCTGTATCATATTTATTTAGATAAAGAGAGGAAGAAGGAGTGAGGAGAAAGATGAGGAAGAAAGATGAGAGAAAATTATTTTATCCATAGTTGTGTTTAGTTCGTGCATGCTGGATGCAAGTTGCATGTAAAGATATAGTTTTGTGTTACCTTTTATTACAGTTTTCAAATTTGCTTTTGTTAGGTTTTAGATATTTGATTAATCTTAATACAAACTCATCTAGTACAATAAAAGAATTAATGTCAAAATCTTAATTTTTCAAGATGATGGAGACATTCTGTAATGACAGAATTCAGGAAGAAGAAAGAAAAAAGAATTAGAATCCATGTACCAACTCAATACAATCATACATTTAATGAGTCATAACTTTTATGGAAACAAACAAAAAATGTTAACAGATGAAAGAAGTTTATCTGTATAAAGTGGCTCAAAATACTTACAAACCACTTTGTTCCAATTTTGGATTCCACAAGTACCTGTCAGATCTGTAATTTTAATCCCAAATAGTTGTGTTCACTCAGAATGACTGCACTATGTAAATAAATAGTATCAATACTATTCAAAATCAATTTTGTTATACAAAATGTTATTTGTATCTGTGTAGGGGACTAGTTTGTTTCAGTCTGGCAAATGTGACTCAGCTCTGTATGGAAACACCTACAGAAGTGAAGTGGTGGGCAGGAGCCAGACCTTCAAACCGAGTTTTTCCACTAGATACTAGAGAAGAAGAGGGATATGAACAGAGGGAACCTTATTTCCTTTTTATCAAATAATGATGTCACAAACTCTATTTTCTAATATTAGTATATCCTGTGCCTTTTTTGCCATGCTTAATTTTATATGCTATATTATTTACCTCCTTTTATTTAACCTGTCAGTATCTTTAATTATATATATATTTTTTTCAGATTTTATTTATTTATTTTTATAGAGAGAAGGGTGGGAGAAAGAGAGAGAGAGAGAAACATCAATGTGCGGTTGCTGGGGGTCATGGCCTTCAACCCAGGCATGTACCCTGACTGGGAATCAAACCTGCAACACTTTGGTTCACAGCCTGTGTTCAGTCCACTGAGCTATGCCAGCCAGGTCTTATATATATATTTTTATTGATGTTTTAATACAGTTGTCTCAATTTTCCCACCACAACTTTCTCCTATGTATTTCTTTTAAACAAGAAATACCTGGATCTTACTTTTTATACCCAGTCTGATAATCTATATTTTAATTGGACAGTTTCAATCATTAACAATAAATTAATTTTTGATATTTTCAACAGTGATTTGGAGAAATTACTTAAACTGGATATATCTCACATTATTACAGGTGAAATGAAGAGAGTAACCCAAACTCATGGGGATTAAATATGGGTTATATGAGAAAATTCATGTGAAGTGCCTAACACATAGTAAGAATAAACTAATATTACCATTTTTATTATTTTAAAGTCTACTGCATAAAATCAGGATGAGTACTACTTCACAATAATAAGTGCCCTAATTATATTATTTTCATTTCCATTCATCTTAATATACTATGTTGGTTATTATGAAGTAGAAGCCAAGTCTCACAAAGACAGATTTTAGCTAAAAGTCCCAAATCAGTCATTAGTGAAGAGGAAGCTGTAGAAACAAATATTTATGTTGCAGATTATTCCTTTAGCTACATTAAACATATTTATTTAGGAAAATTAAATTATAGATATAAATTTTCAAAACAAAGTATACATATATATGTTTGTGCATATAGAAAATATTAAAAATAATAAATAATTTTGTTCAAGTGTACTATAGTTATTAAAACTACAGTATAATCTAAAATAGAAAGCAAATCCTATCACTAATCTGAAAACTTTGATACTTAAATATGCATTATTTTCTCCATTAGTTTTCAATATATAACATATTTTACATAAATAAAATTTATAACTTTATACACACTTCTATATTCCATAATGGTCCCTAAATGAGCATATTGTTTTTACTCAAAAAATTAATAGAAATGCTAACCATAAAATTAGTGCAACAACAATTTTATTCTGTCCTTCATTATACAAGTGTATGTAAATGTAGGTTAAATTACCAGCCATCATTGCTGAAAGGATAAATCATAAGAATACAAAATAATAACAATAATAAAAATAAATAATACAAATAAATAACACAATAATTAACAAATAAATAGTAACATAAGAGTAAACTCTGCTTTGTGTATTCACAACTGTAAACCCACATTTGCAAGCCCCTGTAATTTTTCTTTTTTTCCTTCTATAATTGTTGCAGAACACATGGGGGCCAAAGGGCAATTTACCATTACCAGAAGGAAACCCCAGGTCCCTTATGTCTGCTGCCAGAGGAAGACGTCTCTCAATGCCAGAGATTCATGAAAAGGAAAGGAAATGTTTATTTAATGCTAAAGTAGTGACCTAATGTCTTCATCAAAATCCCAAAGTCCCATAAAACCCCCACAAACACACACAGTCCTTCTTTCCCTGTTTTTGCCCAGTCTGGGGGTACCGTATCTCAGGAAAAGATTATAGAAGTCCATGGTTCAGGCAATCCCCGGTTCTTCTCAGTAATCTGTCTCAGCTGGCAGGCCTCCCTCAGTTCCTGGCACCATCAGCTGTGTCGCCAGGATCTCTGCTAAAGCAAGGTGGTAGTTCCCCCTTCTAAAGCTGCAGGAGTCCCCACTCTGGCAAAGCCACGAGATTCTGTCTCCATTGCCCCAGCCGCGTGGTCCTCCCTGCACAATGGCTGTGGGAGTATCCACTCAGTCAAAGCCACATGATTCTTCACAATGGCTGCTGTGTCTGGATTTAAATCCCCATGCCAATCTTCCTCTGGAGCCCCATTTCTGACTCCTCCCACAATTGGCTACACTTGCTAGTCCTCTCATATCCTTCCAGCTTCACTGGGCTGTCATAGTGAGTCTAGGCAGGCATGGCCCATGTCATAGAGCCAATCTTCTCCAAGTTCCCATGCAGGTGCTGTAACTCGGGGGACCTGCCCCCGACCCTGCCATTACATCTTGGTGGGGAAGTTACTTCCATTCCCCTGGCTCAGAGCATGGCTACAGCTATTTAACATATCTGTGCAACCAATTAAAGGTTATAGATATGTTAAATGACCATACCAGAGGTTAGCTACAAAGCTGTTGCTATGCAAAACAGCTCTCAAGGGCCCTGCTCCATTTGTCCCTTCCCACAACTCACACCTGTGGTGGGGGTGCGGGGTGGTGAGGACATCTTAATATTTCCTGGACACCTTCAGTTCTGGACCCCTTTCCAAATCCCTATTTGGGGTCCCCGGCTTGGCTGCACCCTGTTACATAATCACTGTCTTTATCTCTCTTCCCCCCTCTTTTAACTTAAGATACACAAAATTTTTCTATGCTAATACCATGCTTTCTTAACATCTATCAATTGTAAAAATGTGTAAAAATAATTTATTATAGAAAATAACATCAGTTACACATGGCATTATGCCTAATAACTCAAACATCCAAGGCTTGTTCTCACTTCACATCTTTGGCAAATTGGTTTCCATACTGGTAAATTGAAGAATGATTGATCTGCTGCTGTCTAAATATCTACAGTCATTTTTTGTCCTAAGGGTGACAAGATGTTGCAATAGCAAATTTTCATTGCTAGTAAAATAATGCAGGAATTGGAAGAGAAAGAACTCTGGTGAGAATGATTTTACTAGACAAGAAATCAAGGAAATTGCTATGGAAGAAAGAATCAAAATAACAGATGACTCTGAAAATGCAAATGCATTTTTCATGCAAAATATGTCTAAGGAAGGCCAAGTAGCAGCTGGATCTATACAGTATCAGAAAAGACACTTAAATCAGAGGGTGAAATAAAGGAATATTTTGCTCTACTTATCAAATAATGACAGACTTGAATTCTCAGACATGCACAAGTATAGAAATTATATCTAAAAGAGCAGAAAAATTGAGAACATGAAGTCACATTGCAAAGTGAAGGACTGGTTTGATGAGCTCTTCACCTCACAAAAGGTGGATAAATGGTGATACGGGTAATGATAATATCTCCTTTGGGAGCACCTCAACCTGAGATCTGAAAAATTGCCAGCATTGCTAGGAACCAATTCATATAGGCATTTATTTTTCCTTAAGATAAATGTAGAATTTTTGGAGCATACCTTTTCATAGAAATATATGTTTGGAAGAATTTTTAAAAGCCATTGAAGAAAAACACCACAAGAAGAAAAGGAGTCTTTATTTCCTGTTTTTTCCCAAATGTATTTTTAAAATTATTCCACTTATAAACATTAGAAATATAGGGGATTCAGCACCATTGAATTAAATGTAGACAGTATGTATTAGTATTATTCTTACCAATGAGGATTAGGAGAGTTGCTCTAAGAATTTCATGTTGCAAATGAGATATTGGGAATAAGAGGCAATGTAGCAACAGCATTCTGTTTATAAGTTTAATTTGTATCTTTTCCCTTATCTAGTGTTACAAAGAGTTTATTTAAATCTAATTTTGGGGGGAAACTTGACTCTTGAATATTATAGTTAATCTTGAAACTTTTTATGATCATGCATACATGAATAAAGAAACATTTCCCTACTAATCTTTGCACAGCTATTATGCTGCAAATTATGAACATATACTGTTATCTAAATCTATTTGGGCATTATAAAATATAGGGGAGGAGGGGCTGTGCAAAAAAAAAAAAAGAGAACTCATAGACTTGGACAACAGGGTGGTGATTGATGGGGGCAGGGTATAGGGGACTAATGGCAATATAAAAATGTAATAAAGGTTATATATTAATAAAATAAAATATATGCAAAAACATGAATAGAAAAAAGTAAAATTTAACTTTTTTCACAGCTATTTCTATTTTCTTAAATCCTAAGTTATGTACATCCCAGTTTGAAGTACTATCTACTCATTGCTGTGTTTAAGAGCAATAATCAGAGAGGAGATAGAAGAGCTTAATGTGAGCATTTGCTGAACAAAGGTCTATAAAAATAATTATCTCTATGTAAGCAGGGTGGGTTTACCATTCATTTACTGGTGCTTTGTTTTCCCATTCACACCACCACTGCTATTCAGCAGGTCAAACTACTGTAATGGGTATTGAGCTAGAGGTCCCTGAAATGGAGGTGTTCTCCTGAACCCTGTTTTGGGGGATGGAAGAAGCAGTGGGTTGTCCATTGAGGGACAGTATTCTGCATACCTATGGCAATTTGGCTAGCTTAATAGTTATGTTTAAAAAGCTGTGTTGACTCACTTGGGGCAGGGGATGGGTGTGACCTTGACTTGTGATGTAGCCATGATATAGCTAGGGGAAGCTTACAGTGCCTGAAAAAGAGGCAGGAAGGTAGTTCACCCTGCATCATTGGGACACACCAGCCTGGGACTGATAATGGCAATGAAAAGAATGTGAGCTGTAAAAAAAATAGGCAGATGTAACGCATGTGGAGGAGTGGGAAATAGTGTTCATGCTGTTATAGAACACAGGAGGGCCAAAGGCGATATACTAATATTGAAAGGAACTCCCTACCAGGCTGATTGTCCACTACTTATAGGAAAGACATCTCTCAATTCCCAGAGATTCATGAAAAGGAAAGGAAATGTTTATTTAAAGCTATACAGACTTAAGTGGTGACCTAATGTTTTTATCAAAATCCCAAAGTCCCTTAAAACACCCACAGACACACACAGTCCTTCTTTCCCCGCTTTTGCCCAGTCTGGGGTACCGTATCTCAGGAAAAGAAATAGAAGTCCATGGTTCAGACAGCCCCTAGTACTCCCCAATAATCTGTGCTTGGTTGGTGTTGCATCCAGCAAACGCGAGAACAAATATCGGAGACTTTCAGGGTATCAAAGATGTTGCTTTATTGGCCAAGTTTAACCTGTGCAGGGGCGAACTCTCAAAGTGTCCAGAGACACGGTACCCACAAGGGCTGCAGACGAGAGTCACGCCGAGCGCTTACAGCTAAGTCCTTATATAGGGGTTTTGGCGCAAGCAAGCAAGTGTTTCACAGAAGCTGATGTGGCAGTTAGCTATTTGCTTACAGAGACTGTGCTTGGGAACAGGGTCAAATTTAAATTTTTAAAACTAAACAAAGCATTGCTTACCTAGCATACCCAGGACGTTTGCTCAACTACATCCTGCACTCTGTCTCCCTTGTTAGTTTCTTTTAGCTACAATGTGGTTCCTGTTTACTAAGGTCACATTTAGTTCTTAATTTCTTTGTTCCCAACAGCTGGTAGGCCTCCCTCAGTTCCCAGCACCATCAGCTGTGTCACTGGGATTTCCAGCTAAAGGCGAGTGGCAGGTCAACCTACTAAAGCTGCGAGGGTCCCACTCTGGCAAAGCTGCGTGGCTCTCTAGCATAGCCACAGTTGTGTGGACTCTCCTTCCTGCCACAGCTGTGTGGGTCCTTCTCTGCACAATGGAGGAGGAAGTCCCCACTCTAAAAAAGCCACATGGTTTCCCTCCTCAACCGCTGCCAAGTCTCGGTTTTAAATCCCATGCCAATCCTCCTCCGCATCCCCATTTCCGACTCCTCCCAGGATCAGCTACACTTGCTAGTCCTCTCATATCCTTCCAGCTTCACTGGGCTGTCATAGTGAGTCCTAGGCAGCCATGACCCATGTCATGGAGCCAATCTTCTCCAGTTCCCATGGCAGGTTGCTGTAACTCGGGGGACCGCCCCCCGATTACATCTTTAGGGGGAGTAGTTACTTCCATTCCCCTGGCTCAGAGCATGGCTACAGCTATTTACATATCTGTGTAACCAATAAAGGTATAGATTTGTTTAAAGGACCACACCAGAGAGTTAGCTGCAAAGCTTTGACTATTAGCAAAACAGCTCTCAATGGCCCTGCTTCATTTGTCCCTTCCCACAACAAGGGGGTGGACATCCTAATATTTCCTGGACACCTTCAGTTCGGACCCCATTCCAAATCATATTTGGGGCTCCCTCTTGGCTGCCACCCTGTAACAATGCCAGAATCTCTTAGCTTTCTCTCTTTACCATGTGGTTAGGAAGGAATAGGGTGCAGAAGTGCCTCTGCTGACTCTCCATGAGGTCTGGTGTGTAAGGAAGTGCCACCAGATTTTTGGATTAAGGACTGGAGAACCTGGTTGGCATGGACTAATGGTTCTGGGAATTGCAGAACCTGCCCCAGACAACACAGATTACTGGTAGGATAGCCAAAGATGCTTAACTGTGACTGGGAGTGCCTGAGTCTGAGGACTTCTCTGTTTATATAAGATGGTATGTCTGACTGGAATATTCTGAAACTGGTCAGGTTTGGCAAAGGGGGGCCAGACCTTGTGTTGTAGGTATTTTAAAGGGAGTGGGACTTAATGGCAAAATTTTGCCATCAATTCTAAATCTGTGTAACTTTTAAATAAGCAATTTTTTTCCCTTTTCACCAAACTCTGTTTATTGGTAATCACACTTCTTGCGTGGTGGGCAATCAGACCCTTTACAACTGTTTCCAAACACATAGGTTTGGGGTTCTGTAACAATTCAACTTCATTCTCTATAATAAATGTGTGGACAGAGGAGGAGGTTACTAATTTCTGAGATGTTTAAAGGAAGCACATGGCCAAAATACAGGTGGCAGATGACAAAACCTCACTGACAATGTCAGTTGGACAAACTAGGAAGAAGCTCAGGGAAGACATTCCACATCAGAGGGCCAGGAATGATTTTTCTTCTCTGTACTGGAGCCTTGGTGTGTTCTCTTGAATGACAAAAACATTTTCCAACTATTATCTCTGCTTCTGCTCCTTGGATCTTCTCCCAGTAGCTCCTTTGTGAAAAATAGCAAAAGGGCTCTGCATTACATAAATACTGGCCATCCCCTGTACATAGCAATCATCTTTCTGATTATGTGCATCCCAGGCCCAGAAATTCCTTGAAAATATTACTCTGTTTCTATTTAATTTGTTTTAGTTTAAGTAGTCGTCCCAACTTTAAACTATAACACTATACTGTTTTATTCTCATTTCAGTTCTGTTATAATTTAAATTTGTCTTTTCAGTCAAAATCTACCTATTGCTTATTTACTTATTTACTTTACTATTTTTGCTTTTCAGTGTAACAATCTTAATTTTTCAGAGAACATCAAATGCCTTTAAACCAGTTATCATATGGAAAATCATGAAAGTTTTGGAGTGTTAAGCTCCACTATTACAGATCTAAAGTAGTTTTAACACTAGAAACAATTTAAACCACTAACCTGTTCTAAACGCTTGGAGAAACAATACACACAACATTAAAGGCATCCATTATAATGGAATCTTTCACGAAAGCAAGCATAAATAGTTTATTGAATTCAATATAAAGAAAAAGGATAGTATTTTATACTAAAGATATGTACTTATAGAAAAATCAGAGGACTTTAATGGATACAGTTCTGAAAATAAAATACTGGTATAATAGAAACAAATTAAATTGTTGTCACCTTCAAATTAAAAGATACTAGAAGATAAATCTAGAACATAAATCAGACTTTCATAGAGGAATAAAACATTTAGGGTAGAATTTCAAATATGTTCTGCAAAAAAGAGAAGGAAAACAAAGGTTTTATTATAAAGAAATGTTGAATAGTGTTTTATAACTATTCCTTTTTTTAAAGTTCTACAAACTGTGCCTATCATCAATCTTCTGTTATTTATTTTTTGCATATATACTCTACTTGAGTCTTAAAAAATTTCACCCTCATTGTTTTAGTTCACTACACTTTTCTGGAATCCATTAGGTAATGGACTTAGGTGTGCTTTCCTTTACATTCCAAAGCAAAGGCAATTCTATGAGAATGATCATCAAGATCAAGAGAATGATCAGTGATGACTCTTTAAAAGTGTTCTTTCAAATTGATTATCATTTCAATTGTGACTTAACTGGTTTAAAAAGAAAGATAACCACTTATTCTCCATTGAAGAAGTAGCACATTTGTTGCTTTGAAAGGTAGAAGGAAATCAAATGTATTTCTCACATTCCATTTGTAAAAATACTAGGACTTCTGTGATATTTCAGTTATAGCATAAAGCATTTATACTCCAGTTAATAAAATAAAGAATTTTTTTCAATTTCATCATTATTAGGATACTGAAGTTATTACTGTCAATTAAATAAATTATTTCTTTCACTGAAGAACATTGAAGTCGCAGGGCACTGTATTATTGGTAATTTTATTAATTTATTTCTCCTCCTCCTGAAAGCCTTCCCTTTTACCCATCAGTTATTCCAATGGTTACCCCATCACCTCCTGCAGGACTTCTCAAATGTCATTTTATCACCAATGTTTTTCCTGACCTCTCAACCATAAAATAACAAACTTCGCTGTATGATGTATTAGAAGTGTTCTGATCAGATGTCTCTTTTCTGTGGGTTTGTTGATCAGGACTCATGATTCCCCAGAAGATACTACACTTCACTGGGACAAGTCTTGCATCAAATATTTTTCCAAGTCTTTTACCAAATTGGCTTTTGTTGTGTTTACCATCTCTGTGAACCTTGTCCCACATACAACAATAAACTGTTGAGTGGATGAGAGGTTGTCAGCTGCTACAAAATCAGGAAACCCCTGAGTTTTTTATAAACATGGATGAGTGTAACAACGGTTACATGCACTAACATATTTACTGAGATTGATCAAGTGAGGTTCTAATCTTTCTCATTTGACACAAAAAGACCTCTGTCTATGAGACTTTGTGGATATATTCCACTACCCATCTCCACCATTCCATGCCTGTGGTGTAATTATAAAAAGTAAGCCAGTTGGCACATACATATCTAGGTTCATGAATGGGTATACACACCTACCATTACTATATAAGAAATATTTGTTGGTCGTTGTTTTTCATGTTGTTCTTTTTAATATTGATTCACTCACTACTTTTATTTTTTGTGAAGATTTTACATAAATTTAAAAAGGAAATACATTTTTAACAGCAAACTTTGAATAAGGAAAGATGATTCTCCTTGCCAAAATTGTCAGGGAAGCATTCTGCAAGAGGAAAATTTTGAAGATCACTTTGAAAGAAGTATGTATTAGGATAATTTTAATGCTAATCTTCAAATGTTTCCATATTTCATCCTGAGCTTGCCAAGTGTCTAGAATTACATGCATTGACCAATGATCTGGAATGTATTCAGACAGACATAACCTTGCTTTTGGAATCCAGTGGACTGCAACTCTATCAAATTTTATATATAAGGTTGTTGCATTTCATGAGGTTGGTCTCGTACTTCTATGAAGATTTTATCTTTCAAACATAAATTAGTATGTCTTCATACAGAACATTTAAAAACTACCTACACTTTTACCCTGGCTGGCATAGCTCAGTGGATTGAGCGTGGGCTGGTGAACAAAGTGTCTCAGGTACATGCCTGGGTGCAGGCCATGACCCCAGCAACCCGACACATTGGATATTTCTCTCTCAGCGCCTCTCTCGTCTCTCCTCGTCTCTCTCTCTCTCTCTCTCTCTCTCTCCCATCCCTCTCTAAAAAATAAATAAATAAAATCTTAAAAAAAAAACTGCCTACAATTTTATATGGAGTGTTGAAATTCCAGGTACCTACATCTATATATTTGTATATATTTACATCCTTGTCAAATGTTATTTACATGTATATTACAATATCATTTGAGCTATTTTCTTATTTGCATTTTATTTCTATATAAAGTTAATGAAACTCTAGAAACTCTTAGCTTTTTAAAACTTGTACATCTTAAAGTATCCTAATAATCTCTCTTACTTTACTAAATAAATACATGTTGTAAAAGATAAAAAATAATTTTAAATGCTGCTTTTTTAGTCTAAAACCTTAATTCTGCATGTGCAGTGGTACTCAAGAAACAGAAGCAGGGAAATAATATGTAACAATAATATTAAGGAAATATTTTTAAATGGTCTGATAAAAAATACTTTCAGACAAAAAGAATACTTCAGCAAAGTTTAATACATTTCACACTGTATTTTAGCTTTAGTCCTCTGTGGGTGAGATTTTTTCTCTTTACTCTAAAGAATAACATTTAGTTCTGACAACTGTAAAGTACAGTTTCCAATGGAGAAAAAAATTAACATAACAACACCATTAGAATTAAAAACTTGGTTAGAAAAGATGTTTCAAATATCTTGTATTTTATATCTTATATTTTACAAAATGAATAAAAAATATTTGGATTAATTTTGGTACCTGGAATTTTTTAAATTAGAACTTAAAATCAATGCAGAAAAACAAGGAAAAAGATATACACTTGAAATCAATACTAGGAGAAGTGAGAAATTAGAAGTCAAACAGTGATTCAAATTTTTCCTCAGCTGATGGCTGCTACAAAACTATTTAACAAATTGCTTAACCTCTTTGTGCTGGAACAAGGTCAAGACTGCTGCAGACTCAATGGAGTGGCAAAAACAAAAACTGAAAAGAGAATAATAAAATTCTAATCCCATAAGTATGCCCTTGTATAAAAATCAGGCATGTCCTTGATTGTGAATAGTGCCTCTCCACCAGCCCTTGAGGTTCTATCTGGAAGGCTATCACTCTATATAGACTGCCTTTTCCACCTTAGGATGGAACTCTGGGAGGGACAAGGAGACATCAGGGAGTTGTGTCTGCTTAGGACTATGTTCATAATCTTGGATTTATACTTTGCACTACCATTTGTTTGGCAGTGCATTTGCTGAAAAACAGATCTAGTTGACCATTTCCTCAATATTCAAAACTGGATGAGCCTGTAACAAATGGTGGCAATAATTCTTTTCTCATAGTGTGAAAGTGAAGGTTAAATAAGGAATATATGTCAAAAGCTTTGTTTGTACATATTACATTAATGCTAGTTATTTTTGTGTTGCTATTATTAAAACCAAGTTGATAAAATATTATAAATAGCTTCTACATGTTAAAAAACAGTAAGGAAATATGAATATCTTTGTTTATAATGTTAATGACAAATGTGTAATAACTGTTCCAATCTTGTAAATAATACCTTTTTTGAATGCTTCATGAATTTGTATATCATGCTTGGGCAGGGACCATGTTAATCCTCCCTGAATCATTCCAATTTGAATGTGTTGCCAAAGTGACACTAAATAGTGTTTTAATAAAGTACAAAACTATATGTTTTTCAAACATTCTTAATTTTTTCTTGAAACTCAAGTAGTATATATGGCAATGCTTATTAGGTGTCACTGTTCTGAAACATAAAAGTCAGAAATATTATTAATTTCTAATTATTGAGATATTTTTGCAAAACATTCTTACTGATATAGTGGCAAATTCAAAATTAAAAATATTTAATTTTAGCATCAAAAGGGTGCTCATTTTAGCAATGAAAATGCCCTGTAATAAGGCAAGGAAAACATGTTCTGTTATTTTGACATAAAGTTAACAATTAACAACTTTTTGTTGAATTCTTGCTTCTCAATAAGTTTTGAGAACATTTACCAAAATCATGGGGCTGAAAATTAATAAAGAGAGCTTTATTTCAATGTCAAGCAGGGTAATATTTTCTCACTTCCCATCCTATTTATAGAGCCTCCTATCATCTTACTCTTGCTTTGCCCTCTCTCTTTTCTGATCTCTACAAGTGTCTAGATTTGAAATTATACTCCATGGTTGTGCTCCAGTAAATTTAAAATTGATACTTTTATATGTTATGATTTTACATGGTCAGTCCTTGATGGGAAGTTAGTTTATCCTCCATTACCTTCAAAGTGTACTTTAGCTAAGAATTCCTAGGATAAAATATAATGCCACATCTTTTACTATTAGTTTAAAAAAGTGTACTCTCTTACCTTTCTCTTAGGTACTATTAGTTTAAATGACTGTAATACTGTGGTTATAAAGCCCACTGCCATCAAAAAAATTTTACTTCATACTTTTTTCTTACTAAAATTGGATTCATTTGGACCACTTTGCAATGGGTTAGTGGTATTACCTGTCAATTTTCACTTAATTTTTGAGGTTATTATATAAAGTAAGTTTACCTGGTCGAAATTGTTTAAAACATTTTGGATTAGAGCTAGCTAAACCTCAAAAGTTAATATACTTTAAAGTATTTTTAAAGATATTTTCTGCTTTAATGTCGTACTATAATGCTTAGTCTTTCAGCAGTGAATTTGGAGTCTGCCTTTGAAAGTTCTAGATTGAGAAAAAGTTGCTATAATCTCCTTGAAAACCTTGGTTTAACCATTAATATCCATCTGAAAGCAAAATTCCTTCAGAGGTGAATAAAGAAATTTGTAAGTATTAATTTAGAAATAATCACAAAACGATTTTCCGTGAATGTTATTTAATTACAAATAACTACATATAAGAAAATAAGCATAATATATAAGCTTTTATAAGATTAATTTTACCTCATGCATATATAGTTATTTCATAAATTATTGGGAGCATAAATTAGGCAAGACATATCAAATAGTAGTCTACCAATTTTATTAGTTAGCAAACTATAGTACAAAAAGTTTAAATAGCTTACATGAGGTCATGGTTTTGTGCAGTGTTGGGACAAGAGACTGGGTTTTAACTTTGCTGTATAATGCCTCCTGTAATTAAATGTTGAATCAAGATGTGTATTTTACTGGCTGGCATATAAAATTAACAGAAGGCTTGGCATTGTGCTTTTGTGTCCTACCTTTGCTTCTGTCTACATGCTTCTTATTCCAGCTTGTTAACTTAATTTTCTGAGAGACCTCCAATAATTTGAGGTCAGGAAGTTTTTACCAGGGTGGTGTTATTTCCACTAGATCTTGGCTCCTCTCATTTATAGTAATCATTCTATAATCTAAAAAGTTCTTCACTAATTTGATGGATTATATGAGTAACCAAATCCATGTTATCTTCTAATTTTTTCCTAATTAGTATCTTTAATATAAACATATACACAATAAAAAATAACTGGATACCTGTTATGCATTGCAAGTTTTAGTTACAGTGCTGTGTCTTAAAATTCACTGTCATATTAGAAAGCCAGGATCTATGGGAAGATCCAGAACAGTTTACTCTTCGGACATATAGACAATTTTTATATGAATGCTATTTACTTTATTTTGTTGTAACTATTTCCAGAATATCTCATTCTAAAATGAAAACTGCAACATTTTAATGGAAAGGCTCTCTAATTTTATGATGGTTAATCTGGTACCTGTGAATTTGTAAGTTGATATTGAAAACAATGTGTAAAGCAGCTGATAACTATCAACATTGAATTTTCTAGGACAATTTTTATTAAAGAATATGCAAGTGCTATTCCACTTTTCTATCCCATTCTCTCCTCCTGTGTACAAGATGTTCATGGCATCAACTGTTAGTGCCATAGATGCCATTGCCTTCCCAATGTTATTTGTTTCCATGATGTGTACGCATTGTTATATAGAAAGATGCATAACAGCATGTATTTGTGAATACCTAGTAAAAACTTCCTGCCCTCAAATTATTGCAGGTCCTTCAGAAAATTAGGTTTACAAGCTGGAATAAGAAGCATGTAGACAGAAGCAAAAGTGGTATGAAAAAGCACAATGCCAAGCCTTCTGTTAATTTTATATGCCAGTTAAATTAGGCTTTAAAGTGCTATAGATCTTTGAGGGTAACCTGTTCACTGGTGTGTTTAGGATCATTGGATGTAAAATAGCCTTTATGATAATTTTATAGAAACAATTCATTTGGATGGAAAAGAAAACCTAGGTTATGTGAATTGAGAATAGTAGGACAAAGATGTATTGATTTATTTTTTATTAAATATATGGGGTGACATAGGTCAATAGGATTATATATTTCAAGTGTACATTTCTATGACACATGATCTCTATATTCCATTGTGTGTGCACCACTCAAAGTCAAATCATCTTTAATCACCATATATCCCCCTTTACCCATTATCATCACTCCCCCCCACCTCTGTTCCCCTTTGGTAACCACCATACTGTAATCTGTGTCTTTAAGTTTCAGTTTTAACATCTCACATATAAGAGAAATCATATGGTTTTTAACCTTTTTCTTACTGAATTATATCAGCATAATATTCTCAAGATCCATCCATGTTGTCAGTAAATGGCATTTATTTTGTCTGAGCAGTATTCCATGGTATGTGTACCACACCTTTATGGAAGGACACTTTAGTCTGCATGTCTTGGCCACAGTGAATGATGCTACAATGAACATAGGGGTATAAATATCTTTGTAAATAAACATTTTTGAGTTTTTTGGCTAACTCTAGTCTTCATTTTTTGAGGAACCACCATACTGTATTCCATAGTGACTGTATCAGTAAGATTTCCCATCAGCAGTGAATGAGAGTTCATTTTCTCCAACACTTGTTATTACCTATCTTGTTGATAATATATGTTCTAACAGATGTGAGGTAATATTTCATTGTAGTTTTGATTTGCATTTTTCTTTTTTTTAATATTTAATTTATTTATTTGTTTGTTTGTTTATTTATTTATTTATTTATTCAGAGAGGGAAGGGAGAGAGAAAGAGAGAGAGAGAGAGAAACATCAATGTGCAGTTGCTGGGGGTTATGGCCTGCAACCCAGGCATGTACCCTGACTGGGAATCGAACCTGTGACACTTTGGTTCCCAGCCCATGCTCAATCCACTGAGCTACACCAGCCAGGGCCATGATTTGCATTTTTTCAATAGCTAGTGAAGTTAAGCATTTTTCATATATCTGTCAGCCATTTTTATGTCTTCTTAGGGAAAATGTCTATTCAGGTCCTCTGTTCATTTTAATTAGATTATTTGTTTGTTTGGTGTTGGGTTGTATGCATTCTTTACATATTTTAGACATTACCCCTTGTCAAAACCATTGTTTGGAAATATCTTCTACTATTTGGTTGGTTGCCCGCCTTTTAATTTCATTAGCAATTTCTTTTGCTGTGCAGCTTTTCAGTTTGATTTAGTACAATTTACTTATGTTTTTCTTTACTTCTCTTACTTTTGAGGTAAAATTCATAAAATGTTCTCTATAACCAATATGTATAAGTTTAGTACCTATATTTTCTTCTACATAATTTATTTTTTCAGATCTTACATTTAGGTCTTTGATCCATTTTAGTTATTTTTTGCACATGGGGACAAACTGTAGTCTAGCTTCATTCTTTTGCATGTGGCTTCACTATTTCCCGGCACCCTTTATTAAAAAAAGTTTTTTTTCCCTACATTGCAGCTTTTGGCTCCTTTGCCAAGAATTATTTGCCCCATAGGCATGTGATTTTATTGCTGAGCTTCCAATTCTGTTCTGTTGGTCCGTGTGTCTATTTTTCTGCCAATATCATGCTGTTTTGACATGATTCTATATATGTAGAAAACCCTAAAGGCCCCACCAAAAAAAATTATTAGAGACAGTAAGCAAACACAGTAAAGCTGCAGGAAACAAAATCAATGCACAAAAATCCACTGGAGCCCTGGCTGGTGTGGCTCAGTGGGTTGAGTGTTGGCCTGCAACCCAAGGGTCACAGGTTCGATTCTTAGTCAGAGCTCATGCCTGGGTTGCTGAGCCAGTCTCCAGAAGGGGGCACATGAGAGACAACCACACATTGATGTTTCTCTCCCTCTCTTTCTCCCTCCTTTCCCCTCTCTGAAAAATAAATAAATAAAATCTGTTTTTTAAAAACCCACTGGATATACTAACAATGAAATTTCAGAAAAAGAAGTGAAAGATTTTCTTTTGCAATTGCAAAAAGAATAAGATGAACAAAGGATGCAAAGGACTTATACACTGAACACTGCAAAGCATTATTTAAAAAGATTGAAAAACATACAATGAAATGGAAAGATAGCCCATGTTCCATGGATTGAAAGAATCAACATAGTTAAAAGGTCCATATTACCCAAAACAATGTACAGATTTAATGCAATCCCCATCAAAAGGCCAATTAATTCTTTTAAAGAAATAGAAAAACAAAAAAGTCATCAGACTTGTATGGAACCACAAAAGACACAAAATATCCAAAGCAATCTTGAGAAAAAAGGATGAAGCCAGAGGTATTATACTACGTGACTTCTAATTACATTATAGGACAAACATTTAAAAATATCTGGAGAAAACTGACAGGGAGTGAATGTGTTTTGGAAATTCAGGATATGATTATGAGGATGGGAAATTCAACATAGAAAAAGGGTAAAAACTCAAGAAAGTATAATTTCTGTGGAGTAAGCCAGGGAGACCTGGGCCCTAGTTTGAAAATTTAGTTTTATAGAAAATGCAGTTTTAAACAGGAGTTTGGGAATTGAACTGCAGTGCAGGAATTTAAGTTCATTGATTTGTGTGGGAAACTTGGAAAAACACAGAAGCATCACATAAATTATGAAGAAAAGAAGAATTGATCTAAAATAAATAAATTAAATGACCATACAGTGAAAACAGAAAACACAAAGACAATACCATTTGATGTTTTTAATTTTTGAATGTGTAATTGAATGAATAAGAAATTATGCATATGCCATTCGTTTAAATTACATATTTTTCACTTACATTTAATAAAACAAGTTATATTTAACTAAACCAATTGTGTTTGCAGTGATAGTTTCTTATGTGCTGTTATGCAATGAACAACATAGAAAGGAAGCCATTGGGTACCCTGAAAGGGTTGGCAAAAAGTAAAACCACTACCTAAAAAAAAAAGAAAATCAAATTTCTAGCAATAAGTAATGAAAACATATTATGTAAATATCATTTCATTAATAAGAGTTTTAACAATATGTGATGCTTTCAATGAATTTCTTTTTTTCTTAACATTATAGTTTTTTCCTACTTCAATAATTGTATGTTTACATTATAATTTTGATAGTATGACACTATCATACTATCATTGTATCCTAAAATGAATTAAATTACACTTTCACTATTAAATATTTGGGTTTCTCTTTTTACTCTTATAAACTTGTAATAAATATTTAGTAGGAATATTCTGATCCACTTATCTTATTATTTCATAAAATATTCATTTTAAATGACAAAAAAGCCCATGAATCTCACCTTATTATTGCAGTTGGTTGTTTTTCTGTTTTCACCCTCCTGTGAAGGGTATTTTGTTGCTGTTGTTTTTAATAACTCACCGAAGCTTTGCTATGGAAGCAATCATTACTGGCAAGAGAAAGATGCACTTTTATTACAGATGCTCCACTCAAGATTTTGGGAATTGAACTTCCTCTTATAAACATCAACCTAAAAAAACTATTATTTTTGAGGACCTACCTGTGGAATCTTATAGTAGTCAAGAATAATGATTACCATGAGTGACATGGAGGAAGACCTGTTGGGGAAAAAAAATAGATAGATAAGGAAATAAAAAGAAAGGCTGGAGAAGTTGTGTAAAGAAAGATGTCCACGTAACTCACCAAGCCTGAAATGTGACCTGGTGAGAAAATAAACTCTGGCTCCCAAGTGTGTTTATGTTCTGCTCCTGGTAATAATAAACACGTTTTGTTGTTAATGGAGAGTGTTTACATGCTTTTCCAGATATACATGCTTTTCCAGATATATAAGTGACTCACAGTATGGTTATGCCCACTCTGTAACTCCAGCATATAAATCAGTGGTTAGAACACACTAGGAACTTGTATATATGGTACTCTTTAATCTATCCTGAAAGTGTTGTTTTTTGTAAGATTTTATTTATTTAGTTTTGAGGAGAGGGGAAGGAAGGGAGACAGAAAGGGAGATAAATATTGATGTGAGAGAAAAATATTGATTGGTTGCCTCCCATATGCTCCCCAACTGGGGACCAAACCCAACCCTCAACCCAGCCATGTACCCTGACTGGTAATCAAACCAGTGATGTTTCACATTGTAGGATGATGCCCAATGAATTGAGATACACTATTCAGTGCTATTTGAACATATTTTTATGTGGACATCTGGATTTTCCATATTGCAGTAAGACTCAAGTCCTACAGGGAGGCAAAGGTCATGGTTGTCAACCACTGGCTTATCATCTTTAGTGGTTGTGTTTCTAAGATCTTATGAATGCTAACTTTAAGAACCTACCCTGATCCAGGGTTCTACACAGTAATGTAAGCCTACCACCTTTGTTTCAGAATCCTCTTGATCAAGATTAATAATTGGAGACAAAATAACCCTTGCAAGTTTCCTTATATAGCTAGCACCACACACAAAATAAATTAAAAGTAAATAATAATGTGACATTTTTATATTATCATATCACCCTCACTATCATACCACAATATAGTCTTAATTATTATTAATTGCCAATGGTATGCAATAGCAATATTATGTTGGAAGATCCAATTTTGGTCCTAATGTCTTTTGTTTATTTTACTGCTATGTATTAGTATTAGGGCATCATGATTAAAGTCAAATAAATCCAAAGATAATTGCTGAAATAATTGACATCTAGCAATAATTAAAGCAGTCATGTTGAACAAAGGGTCATGTAAAAATATCCTTCAGCTAAAATGAATATATGTAAAACACAGACCCCAGTCTTTTATGGTATTTTCTTTTCTGCTTTGGCCCATTTATCCTAATTAATTTCTATCAACCTCTTCCTCCAAGAAATTTCCACTGACCCTGGAATGTTCTTTTCATTCACCAAAGATTGACCCAGCATGACCCCAGATAAAAAAAATTGTTGATTTTATAGGTTATGAAAATTTCAATCTTGCATTTTCTATGTGGGATCTCACCCTCTGTCAAACATGCACAAACTAATGGTTCCCAGTAAATTCTTGGCTATGTTGTCAAAAGAACTGTGTACACACTGAAAAAAAGAACTTAGTGAACTAGCAGTTATTTTCTTTTTTCCAATATGGTTAACTCTAAATCAATGTTTGATAAAAGTACTTTAAGTACTTTACCATTTTACCCCAAGGTAAATAAATTTATTTTAATTTTTAAAGTTTTAAAGTTGCATTAGCAAGAAAAATAAGCACAGTATATTTGGCAATTCTTATTTTCCTTAATATCAGATAAGGAAATAAAATTCCATGTTTACTTCATTAATTTGTCAAATTTCTGCATAATTCATTAAAAGTCTCCATTAATGGTTACAGTATATTTATTAAAAATATTTTGGCAAAATTACATTTAATATTATACAATTATAATTGACATCACTCATTATTTGTTGTAAGAATAAAAATGTGTGTATATATGTTATATATATAATTGAGTAAATTTATAGATGATTTTATATTTAGTCAACATATATTCAACACTATTTTTGGATTTATATTTCATGATAATAAAATAATTTGAAATATTGGAGGCATATTAATAATTATAAACTACAATTACCAGTGAACTCTTGGTAGAAGCTTTTCCTTTTGAGTGTAGCATTTTTGTCCACTTGTTTTTATGAATTTCAATTATTTATTTTGCTTCTAAATTCTTAGCTTTAAAACATAAAATATGCTGAATGTCAAGTGTTTGTGTGATTGAATTTTGTCATTGCAGTTCTATATCAACCATTTTCTGTACTACTGGCTCTTCATTTTTGAGAGGAAACAACAGTGAATTCTTATTATGGCATAACTGTAGAAGCCCATTAATACTATTATCAAACATCAAAAATAGTTTCTTCCATAGACTGGAAAAATACTGTAGAAAAGTATTGTAGTTGCTTTGAATTACATGACTCATAAAAATATGAGAACCACGTAATGCCTTCTGGATAAACTAGCCTTAATAGTAATAACCTTCATTTATAAAAAGTAGTACAAAAAAGCCTGTGAAATTCATTTAAACCATAAGTAAGTTTAAATAAAGGCCCAGCTTATTAAAAGCATTTTAAAATAAGCAATTTTCTTTATGAATCATCTGTTGTTTACTTCTGTATCTTATTCTTTTAAAATTACACTGCTAGATCTCTGCTGTACATAAGCAAATCAGTACCTAACCTTAAGAAATAAGTCAGCCAGAGAAAGAAAAACACCATATGATTTCACTTATATGTGAATCTAAAGAACAAAATACATGAATGAACAAAATGCAAATAGAATCATAGAAACAGAGAAACTGGTGGTTGCCAGAGGGCAGGGGATTTGAAGGACTGGGTAAAAGAGGTAAAGGGACTAAGAAGCACAAATGGGTAGTTACAGGGTAGTCATGGAGAAGTAAGTAAAGCATATTAAATAGATTCAATAATATTGCAATAACTATGTATGATGCCAGTTGATGTCCTGAAAATATCAAGAACACTATATAAATTATGATTGTCTAACCACTAAGCTGTACATCTAAAATCAATACAAAATAATTTTTTTAAAAAAACCTAAGAAATGGAATTGGTCTTTCATGTATTTTATACATCTTGTGAAGTCTTTAAATTATGCCTTATTCAGAATCATGTTGCAGAAAACAACATTCCAGGATCAAATATTAAATTGAAGTCTCTTAATAAAATCATTATAGTCCATCCTGGCTGGTATGGCTCCATGGATTGAGTGCTGGCCTGTGAACTGAGAGGTCACTGGTTTGGTTCCTAGTCAGGTCACATGCCTGGGTGATGGGCCAACTCCCCAAGGAGGTATGTGAGAGGCAAACACACATAATGTTTCTCTCCCTCTCTTTCTCCCTTCATTCCCCTCTCTCTAAAAATAAATAAATATAACCTTTTTTTAAAAAAATAATTATAGTCTATTTGAATTCTACTGTTAGAGCTTTTCCAAAGATGTGCCATAAAAAATTGACAGTAGAAAGAAAAAGTCAAAAGTCAATTAAAAGTATGCTCAATCAAGAAAAGCATGTAGCATTTATTTTAGTAGTATGATATCAAACTATTAAATTGTAAATAAGATATATGTATAAACCCTGCTCCATATTGAATGTCAACAAATTCTAGAAAAATGAATCAATCAATGAAAACTAAGTGAACAAATAAATCCATATGTATAAGAAAGAAAATACTGTATTTTGCCATGTATAATGCACACCCACATTTTTGGCCCAAACTTTCAGGAAAATAAATTTTTGTTTTTTTAATGTGATTTGTATTTATTTATATTTAGATAATTGTTTTTTGCATTATAAAGGAATCTTAGCATTTATTTTCAAACATATTATAGTACAAGATATTTTATGTAACAAATAATTACAGAACACAAGCACAAGGTACAAGATAGTTTATGTACCAGCACCACCCATGTATAATGAGCATCCTTATTTTTCCCTAAAAAATTTGGGCAAAAAGTGTGCATTATTCATGACAAAATATGGTGCATATTGTAATCCTCATCAAATTACATTTTACAAAGAAAATCTATCTTTTTATATTTCTTCCCCTTTTCTAAGTTTAGTTTTGATGACATTTTTATAGATTGTAAATTCTTTTACAATAACTTATCAGATACTGACAATAAAAATAATTTTCATCAATATTATATGTAAAGAATTCACAGTTTGAGAAGTAAAACAACTTCCACAAAATAAAATATGTAATATATAAAATCATAAGTTTTCTTCTCTAGGACTATTTTATTTCTATCCACATAAAGGAAACAAAATATTTATGGAACATTTATGTGCTAGTATTTTAATTGCCTTCAATGTCCCTTTTTAATTAAAACTTGCAGCAATCTAAAATAGAAATTATTGCCTTCATTTTATAGTTTTATGAACCCAGATATAGACAGGGATTTCTCAATGTCATCTAGTTAGTGATTAACTAAGATCCCTATGTCTCCTACTCCATTAAGATGGACAACACATTCTAGAACAGAAAGGTCCCATGCTTTCCACTTCAACAAGATGGATGATGTGGGGGAGCAAAAATCAGTTTTCCTTTACCCTTTGTGTTCTTGGATGAATCACCTCTGGTATTAAAAGAGAAATTAATAAAATAAGAAAAAGTAAAAGTTCAATAACATGTATCCCTCCTAGACATGGAAAGACCCCCCAAAAAACTGAGTAACTCCCAAAATGGCCAAAACCATCATCTTAAATACCATCTTTAGCTAAAGTCCAAAGATATTGCAGGGAAGAGAGAGGCCAGTATGGATGGTTACCAGGAAAAGAACAGTAAACAAAGGTA
Source organism: Phyllostomus discolor (assembly GCF_004126475.2). Taxonomy (NCBI): domain Eukaryota; kingdom Metazoa; phylum Chordata; class Mammalia; order Chiroptera; family Phyllostomidae; genus Phyllostomus; species Phyllostomus discolor. The sequence goes on along the minus strand of NC_040913.2, from coordinate 58,313,173 downwards.
AGTTTGTTATTCAGTTCAAGATCACATCATTGCTAGGTGTCTGGTGTCAGAGCTGACTCACAGCGTTCAAGCTGTGGATCAGAGGCTGTGGGAGACATCTGTGCCCAAGGTAAGGGTCCCAACCCAATGCAAGATTGTACTGTAATGTGGTAAGTCAGAGAAGAAACTGCTGGAAAGCAAGGGACCCCATTTCAAGCAGGGGACCCCCAAATCCAGCACAAAGACTGCTCCTCTTGTCAGGAAAGGCTGGGGCCAGGGACACAGCTGGTAGATTAAAGCAGCCTGCTATCTGGGAAGGGCTGCCTGAAGAGGGGGAATTGCCCGAGGCAACAGGCTAGAATAAACACAACACAGCAGAAGGATGGGCAGAAAACTCCTAGGATTGAAACTAGGCTGGAGTCTAATAACCCACAGCCTTGGAGACACAGACTACAGAGTGCTTGAGTGAGCTGTGGGGGCTGGGTGCCTGCCCAGGATGACTGGAGACTCTGCCCATGCCAGGAAAAAGGGGTAAAGACAAACATTATCATTAGTTAAAAAGCAGGACACTCCCACTGTATCCAAAGTTCATGGGATTCTAGAAGAGAGAACTTTTAAAACAGGAGGCAGCAAAAACCTAGCTCTTATGGTTCTCTGGCATTTGGTGCTGGGTGCAGGCTCTTGGCTCTCTTGGCTCACAGAGCTTCGGCTTGGGACTTTTGGTCGCAAATGCATTTGTGTCACAGGTGGGCACAGGTAACCAGGTTCCTGGTGATTGGGATAAAGAACCGAACTGAACACGCACAGTTTATAGCAGAGGGCATGGGAGCTGCCAACTCCAAGCACAGATTGCCCTCATGGGCTGGAGGAATTCTATTCTTATAGGGCGGATTTTTCCTAGCTAGTTTTGGTGGGGGTTTTTTGCACATGTACAAGTAGTTGTATTACTTTAAAGCTATTGTGCATGTGGTCTCCCATGATTTTCCTTGATTGGCCACTGGAGAAGGGGTCACACAATGTTACCAAATGCCCCCCCTCTTCTCCTGGAGTCCTCCTGTACTAGGTTCTCCTTATCTGCCACCAGGGAATTATAGCTCTCAATGTCAGAGACTGGTGAAAAGGAAAGGAATTAATTATTCAAAATTTATACAGACTTAAGAGCAATACTTAATGTCTTCATTAAAATCCCAAAGTCTCTTAAAACATCCACAAACACACACAGTCCTTCCTTCCCCCCTTTGTCCGGTCTGTAGTACCATATCTCATGAAAAGAAATAGAGATCCACGGCTCAGGTAGCCCCCAGTTCTTCCCAGTAATCCATGCTCATTGGGTAGGCCTCCCTCGGTTCCCAGCATCATCAACTGTGTCACCAGGATCTCCAGTTATTAATCCAAAACTACATTGCACCTTCTCACGGCTCACCAGCAAGAGTCCTTTTGTCCATTTCCTGCCTGCAGCATTTCCTGCATTCTTCCAAACTGCTAACAGAGAGTTCTGAATCACCACTACATCTTGCTTTCTGGCTTCCTAAATTACATGGCAAAGGGAACCCCAAAGCCTCATGATTCTTCTTGTCATGGCTGCCACACCTGGGTTTAAATCCCAGCACCAATCTTCCTCTGCAGGCCCATTTTTGACTCCTCCCAAAATTGGCTGCACCTGCCAACATTCCCATATTTTTCCAGCTTTTCTGGACTGCTATAGTAAATCCAGTCAGGCATGGCCCCATGGCATGGAGCCAATCATCTCTAAGCTCTCACGTAGGCACTGTAACCAAAGGAGCTGCCTCCCAGTTACATCCTGGGTGGAAGTCACTCCCATCCTCCTGGCTCAAAGCATGGCCACAGCTATTTAACATATCCATAAAACTGGTCAAAAGTTATAGATATGTTAAATGACCATTCTAGAGGTTATTTGCAATACTGTTGCTATGTAAAACAACTCCCAGTGGCCCTGCTCCATGTGTCCCATCCCCCAGTTCAGACTTGTGGGGGTGAAGACAGCCCATATTTTTAATATTTCCTAGACATCCTGTGTTCTAGACCCCATTAAAAATCCTTCTTTGCAGGGGCCCCCTGGCTGCATCCTCTTACACTTGGAGGCTCTGTGTCTCTGGCCTTTGCTCCCTGCACAGTCAGGAATTCTTATAGGACCAGGAGGATGCCAGGGTCACCAGGGGCTTAGGCCCCACGTTTGGAAGACCACTTCTGGAAGCAGGGTGCCACACTGGGATGTGTTCCTCGCTGGGCTCCAGCCCTGGGACACTATGGCCAAGTGCAACATGGCACATGGGTCCTGAACTGCTACATGGAGATTGAGAGCAGTGCACCCCAGATTCTGAAGGAGAGAGCTGCTGTGAGAAGAGGGTGACTCTGAAATCCATGAGTGCACATTCCAGGGAGGATGGAGATGGGTTTGTGTGACTGACTGAAGCTCCAAAAAGGACAGATAAGAGAGTGGCAAGCTTCTGGGTGTGATTTTGGCTTGTAATCTTTTGACGAGCAAGAGAAGTTGTCTGGGTGTTGAGGAAGAGAAGGAGTCAGAGCAGAAGTGCTCTCAGCCACCCCAAAATTGCAGCCTTGTTAATAGAAACCTGTTTCCTTCAACACAGATCTTCAGGTCAAGGCAAGAAGCAGCTGAACCCCATGATGCATGATTACAGTTTCTGTGGTTCTTTCCAAAGCAAATTGTGAGCATTTTTTCCTATAAGTTGTACCCTTTGTTGATTGGCTTTACATATTAAAGAAATACAATAATTCCTAAAACAATCCTTTGAATGACTTAAAAATTATGCAAACCTTCTCTTTTCTGCTCTTTTCTATATGAATTTATCCATCTTTACTTGTTCCTTCATAATTCTGAACTCCCAACTCCAGATTTATTCCAGGAAACTATGACATGAACATAGGTCTTTGCTAAAATGTCATGGAAATGACTAAGAAAAAAGAATAAGAGTCTTTGAACTCAGAGGTTTGAGAATCTTCAACATTTGCCCCACAGAAAAAAGTTTTCTCACTACATTCTTAAACTAACAAGCCACAACCTACCACCTTCAATTCTTCAAGTCACATCGTATAGTGTCTTCATAGCACTTATCTCAAATAATCTTGTGTTCCTCTTCATTCTCTTCGGTCTTTTCTCTCTGGTCCCCTTTGGAATGCAAATTCTGTACAGGAAATAATCTTATTTTTCTGTTATTGGTATTTAACACCAATGTGTCTACTTGAAACATATGCAACATTATAAATACACATTTACTAATTGAATGAGTCTACTAAAAATACAAGATATGATCACACCCTACCACAGTACACCAGTTTATGTTTTAGGTTCTGCAAAGCATATAAAAAGAAGAAGCTCCTTATAATTTTAGACCAAGGAATGACACATTCAAGCTCCAATATTCTTATTGAATCCAGGGCTATTTTACATGGAGATGGCTTTAATTCGTGCCAGTGTAGATAACAGTCTGCTGAAACAAAAAAGTGATGGGTTTGAATTTGCTGCCTGAAAAAAAGAAAAGAGCAAAATATTTAAGTGTAGCTTTTGTGAGGTAAGCAATAGTAAGATGAGAAAGGTGTGCCCAACAGAGCTAAATAAGTGTGAGAGCTTAACTGACCTTATACAATAAGAACTGTTAAGAAACCTTCTTTTATTCATTTATTCAACATTCATTGAACATCTCCTTTATTAACTTTTGTCTTATTTGCTAGACAGCCACATAAAGATAAGGGTATTAGAAGGCTTTCTCTTGGTGCATAAATATGTAGCAGATGCTACATCATTTCAGTGGAAAATGTTCTGAAACTATGACTAACTATTAAATAACTTTTTACACTGCATTTTTTCTAAGCATACAAATTTTTAGTGAGTTTCTTATCTAAAATACTTTAATAACTCTAAAGTAGAAATCCTTGTTATAATAATTTAGCTATACAGTCCTTTCTTTGAACGTAAATAAATTACTTGAAGGCCCACAGAAAATAAATTTATTAATGTACTGCTATGTGATGTATATTTACTACTTTATAACATTTAAGTAAAGGAAAACTCTGGCATGTCTCTCTCTCTCTCTTTTCTCTCTCTCTCTCTCTCTATATATATATCTATATCTATATCACCTATATCTATCTATCTATATCTATATTTATATCTATATCATCTATATCTCTATCTATCTATATCTACATATAATCTATAATCTATGTAGATATAGATAGAATATATATATAATCTCCCCCCTCCCCTGTCAATGATTTACAAAATGTAAAAAAAAAAGAAATTACATATAGTTTAATATGTATGCTACCCCTAAGATTTTGGAAAAGTACTTTACTAAGAGAATCCCTTCTCTTCCCCATGTATACATACCTTTCCAGTGCACCTACCTCCTTGATGGACCTAGTACATGAGACCCAGGTTCCATGGTACTTATTCTTTCCTTTGCCTGGACTGATCCCCTGCCAGATATTCATATGGTTGACTGATTGTCTTATCTTGGGCTTTTCCCCAAAGTCAGACTAAAACCAGGAACAGGAGAGTGGAAGTGTTAGATAGGAAAAGAGGAAAAGCCCAAACAAGGAAATACCATCAGGGTCAGCTCTTGGGGCCCATTCTACGATTTCCTTTCAAGAAACACCCAGAAAACTCCCCAGAACCCACTGCCAAAATTTTGCAACTAGAAGGCCTTGCCTATCATTGGTTGAACCCCTGCTGTATTAGAGAAGGCTAGTGGGCACAAAGCAGAAGACTCAAAACTAAATTCTATGTGGGATATTTTTTTTTATCAAAGGTGAGTCTGTCCTTGCAGAAAAAGGTCTGTGACAGTGAGAGCAAAAATCAGAAATGGGTCAAGGGTCATCAGTGACCTCTTTTCTCTTCCTGCACCCCTTCATTTATTTACTCACATGAGACCATCTTAGTTAAAATCCCAATGCCCCAAAGTCTTGTTCATGTCTTTTTCTCCACTGTTTTCCTCTATAGCACTTATGATCATTTAATTTTTACCAGGGACCTAACAGCTTTGGAGTTTGAGGGAGGGTGGTCCTGCCTGGGTATAGGCACTACAGGAGTGCATTTTTAGAGAATTAGAGATATAAAAAACCCACTAAAGTCTTTTGCTTTTCATTTTCACCATGCACAGGCTATTCTAAACAATGACATTGATACACACGTTTTCTTTAAGGTACTGACCACCCCACACTGCTTGTCCTCTATTGATTTTTTTATTTATTCAATTAAATAATGTCTCAATTATTGAACTGTACATTCTGTGAAGACATTGTTGGCTTATTTGTTATTAATGCAACCTTAGTTCCTGATTATATATATAATATATAAATACATATATTAAATATATGTAATATAATATATACATACACATTTGCAAGTTCTGTTGAGCAAAAAGCCTAAACAAGACCACCCCAGAAACAATAGCAATTCTAGTGAGTTATCAGTAGAAACACTGATAAATATATGTGATCAATCCACTATATTTAGCTTCATCAACCAAGCTATTTTAAAATCTCAAAGTCATTTTTTTTCACTCTAAAATCAATAATGATGAGTTAACTTTATGAGCAGTAAGTTAAAAACTTAATGTATTTCACACACCCCATTATGATTTTGAATCAACTTCAAAATCTTCCATGTTTGTACAATTATTTACTAATCAATTTCAATGATGTCAGTATGCAAGATTGTTGGAATATCAAAGTGTAAAAACATACCAGACATTGCTGTCTTGGATACTACACTTTAACTCACATTTACCTTCATTTTATCATTGAAATCCATCTGGAGTCTCCAGTAACAACAATTACTGCTAAAAAATCAATATTTCTAAATATGAAAGGCTTACCTTTGGCTTTTAAAAATAAATGATGGCTAGATAGTTAGATGCAAGCTAATGAATGAAGAGAGCACTTGGTCTGTGCTCTAAATAATTAACCTAATATTTGAACAAGCTTAAACTCTATTTGCTTTTGAAATAAGAATTGTCACACTAAAAGCTGTAGACTTATATTAGCATGATGTTATTGAATGGACTTTTTGCAGTTACACTCTTGGAGTTGATTTTGAAGCTAGTACATGGAAAATAGTATCTTGCATTGAAAATACATAATCTGTTGGTAACTGGAGCGATATTTTTCTGCTTTGAAATAATAAAAGGAAAAAGAAAAACTTCTATAAACTATAAAGATATTAAGGAACTTATTATTATATCTGCTAATAAATTTACCTACCTCTCAATTTGTTTCATATCACATAAAAACATGTCTTTCTAGCTTTCCATGTTTAAGTGAAATTACAAAGAAATCTTTAAAAATTATCTGTGACTAGCAAATTGAAATATTTTATATAGAAACAGAATAGATTGAGAAACAAACTGAAACACTTTATATATAAATAAAACAGATTGCAAAACAAATTGAGACATTTTATATAAACATACAACAACTGTGGAAAGGCTACAACCTTAAACTATGCAAGTACTAGTGTTAATATTATTTAATGACAAGGAGTGGCCACTGACCTTGAGAAAGGTTACCTAGATTTTCCCATTCAGAGAACTCCCTGCCACATGGAAAATATTAAATACATGAGCCTCCCATGTTTCATTTGCTTTAAGTTACCATGTTTTCATTTGTGTGGCTATTTTCTCATATTCAGAATATGCTAGAGTGATTAATTTTTCTAATTGGAATACTTTCATAGGAGGAGTGAAAATCACATGATTAAAGCTATGTTTACTTTTAAGTTTTATTCCAAGAGAGTGTCCATATTTAACAGCTCCATTTGTTCTCATTTGTTTGACTTAGTAGACTAGTAAGATTTTGTAGAATTGCTGAGTCTTCTATGTCATTGCAAATGTTGATGGGGGCACCTTCAGTGGTTATAACCCTGACTGCTTACAACCACTGCAACCCTGCTCCTTATCTGTCATCACAGAGGGGCAGCAGGGCAGCCAAGGTGAGAGACTTCTTTTCCAAGGTATGCAAGGTACCTGGACACTCTTGTTCTTATTAACCTGTTTCTTTTTTCTTTTTTATTTTTTTAAAGATTTTATTTATTTATCTTTAGAGAGAGAGGAAGGGAGAAAGAGAGGGAGAGAAACATCAACGTGCAGTTGCCTCTCACATGTCCCCCAGTGGGCACCTGGCCTGCAATCCAGGCATGTGCCCTGACTGGGAATAAACCTGCAACCCTTTGGTTTGCAGGCCAGCACTGAATTCACTCAGTCTCACCAGCCAGGACCCAACCTATTTCTTAATATATCTTTGAACTTTAAAAATATTGCAGACACCTGCATTTCCTTTTATAGGTATAATGACATTTAAAAATTATATTCAATTTCAGTTTTAATACTCCCTTTCCACTTAAAAGTGCAGTTGCTATTTTAATAGAGTGGTTTTGTTTTATTACTTTGTTTTAAATCTGCTCATCTATCTCTACCTATTTTTATTTTTATTTGAGTTTTTCTTCATTATTTTCTCCAGCTTTTTAGTGAATTAAAGACTTTTAACAAGTTATGGCTTACTAAATCTAGAATTGAGAATTAATATAAACATAGTAACACCTTTATGTATTTGATTTCACAAATTTTATAAGTAATGAATTGTACTAAATAGACATACATTAATGATCATATACTTGATTCTATGAATTTTAAATGTATCATTCTGCACTTAATGCATTTCTACTAACATACACCTAACAAGCTTTTAAACTGAATCAATGCAGAATTGATCTATATGTCTTAAATTTAAAATTTTTATATGTTCTTTAAGCACAGTTTCATTTTCATGTTATTTTATAAGCATGTAAACTCAAATCCTGCAAAACAATATTTTTATTTTTAAAAAATACCATGAACAAGCAATAATTAGAGAAAATTTCATAATTGTTAAAGTAGAAAGGTTGACAGTGAGGTGGTTCTTTACCAATGTGTTATCATTCTTCCAAGAAATAGTATGTTCAGGAAAAAAGGAATTCAGATAGCACAAGACATGCTGACATAGCTATGGTGTTATCAGTGGAGATTATGTCTCTTTTTCATGTGTACAGAAAGGTGCATCTAAGGCATTGGGTACTGGAAATAAAGCCACTCCTTTACCTGCTATTTTCTTCTCTGGGTCTAAGGCAGTTACTTTGGCTACTGAAACTAGACACTTGCTAGAGGTGGTAGTCATCTTTTTTGTAAGCACAGAATCAGTGAGCCCTGGTTCAAAACCTCAGGCCAAGGACTGAATTTCTAAGGTTTTCTTTCTGTTGCCTAGCCTTTGGGGGAAGTTCCACTTGGAGCCACCATTACAATTATTTTTAGATTTTCCTGATATATTAGTTTCTTAGGATGTAATAACAAAGAACTGCTGAGTGGCTTAAAACAACATCTATTCTCTCTGTTCTGGAAACTAGAAATACAAAATCAAAGCATTGGCATGGCCATGGTCTCTCAAAACTCTCTGCAGAGGCTCCTTCCTTGTCTTGGAAGCTTATGGTAGGCCTTGTTTTTTTAATTGATTTGTTTTTGTGTGTTTGCTTTCTTGCTTGTTTTGCTTGTGACTGCATTACTCCAATCCCTGCCTCTGTGCAGGAATCGCTGCTTCATATGGCCTCCTGTCTTCTGTGCCTGTCTCTCTTCTCTTCTTATTAGCATATCTGACATACTGTGTTAGGCCCCCCCCCTTAATGACTTCATCTTAGCAGTTACATCTTTTAAAAAGACCCTCCTTGCAAAGAAGGTCAAATCTATATAGATCTGCATGTTAGGAGTGCAACACATCTGTTAGGGGAACATAATCCAACACATAACACCCAGAGTACCTACCAACTGATAATTTTATCTCTAGCAGGATTTGAGATTTTTACAATTTAAGCTGGTTGCGCTTGATTATCAATAGCTTGATTCAGATGATAATTTGTTTTGTATTACTTTGCTATATTTATCAATATGGGTAAATTCATTGAGTCAGAATATATATATCGATTTCCTGTTGGCAAGTTGTTGGACTGAGTCATGAAAGGTATACATGTAAGTTAGCCATGGATCTTCTTTCAAAAGAGCTTATATTTTAGTATTTTATATTATTATAAAAAGTAAGTATAAAATACTACAAATTCAAAATAAAAAATAATAAGTGCTCTAAGAGATAAGAATAAAATGAAAAAAAGAAGGAGACTATGTTAAAGAGACTCACCAGCTAACAGTCATAGTTCAAAAGGAAGGATGTTTCCTCTCCTCATAGAATTCTAGCTCTGTAAATATCTTGGCATCTTCCAATACATAAGTATTTTTGTTGTTATGCCATACTTAAAGCATTTCTCCTCAAGGTGTGGCCTGGACCAGTGCTATTCTGTTAGGTCCATGATGAGATAAAAACAGAAAGTGTAAGTAAAAATTTGAAAGCTTTAAAGTAACTTTGGTAATAGTATGTATGGTGAATACAATAATTAATAAATGTGGGTTTGTGATTTGTATGCTTTTTCCTCCTTTTTTGTCCTAACAATTTGTTTTTTATTGAATTTTATAAATGTATAGTCATGATATATTGACACTTTAAAATTATTTTTTCATCTCAGATATTCTTAGATGAAAATCTTTATCTTTATCTCTCCTAGAGAAAGACCATATTTAAATGTACAACACAATGGGGCCTCACACCAAATCTTTTTCTTACCCACTCATCCCACAGAGACTTAGCTGAAGAGAATTCAAGTGACTAGTAAGAAATTTAATTATTTTTGTTCATATCCAGACTAGTCCAGATTGTCCAGGAATACATCCCAGGTATACATATAATTACCTTTTTAAAGAAAGATTTTGTCCTCGTTATGCCCAGGTCTTGCAGCACACTCATATATTCCAAGCAGTACAGTGTAATTGAAAGAGGACTGCTTTCCACTTTCAATTCTCCCACATCCTAGAGGAATGACCTTGGACATGTCTGCACCTCACTCTAAAAATTGTCCCCATAGAGTTCTCTTGTGTCAGCAAGATGAAATTTGCCATATGAACATTTTCTGTGGTATTCAAAGTTCCTTATACGTACAAGGAATTATTATTTTATGTCAAGTATGGTGTTGCATGTTCAAGAATATGAAAATAAGAAAAATATTCCTTGAGTTAAATCTTAGGCAAAAGCAAATACATGAAATTTTCCTGAGTCTTTCTCTAAGGATTTTCTGGCCAAGAAATAATGAAAAAATTCACAATGTAATTATTTTCAGAGTTTCAATAAGCTGACTTTAGGAGAGACCTAGACGTATTGTTCTATGCCCATCAGGGATGAACTGTAAAACTATTCAAATACCAAGGTATACATAAGCATCTCTTCACCTTAGTAAAAGTAAAGAACTATTAAATTATAGTTATTTTTTTCCAGGATGCTTTTCAAAATAAACTTGATGCAACTGTTGGAGTCATACAATTATACACACAGCATACTTCAGAAATCACTGAGGAATTCAGGCTCCCATTGGTTACCAGAGTCCCTTCATGGAGCGCTATAGTTAATATTGACTATGGTAGTTATGAAAATATACAATAACTGGGTATAAGTGTGCCTGGGTATAATTTTTTTTATATTTCTCTCTATAAATGTACAGTATACTATTTTAGATCAGCCGAAGACCAAGAACTTAAACCACTATAATTCTTGTCCCTTTGTTCAACAATAATGGCTTACTCTCCTACATGGAGATCAAACAAAAATAGCTTATCCATTGCTCCAGTAATTACCTGCTTCTGGAAGACAAGATATGAAACAACTACACTGCTTACTTACCAAAACTAAGTTTGTTCATTTACACTTGCTTCAAGATCCTCATCTCTTTGATTTGCCTGCAAAACCAAAGCTATGGTACTAAAACTTTGCCCAATCCCAAACAGTTCCACACTTGAAGTACCTTAAAATCACCTGTCCCATGTAAAGTACAGCATAGGAAGGGAATATAGTCAAAAGTTTAATAACTGTGTATTAATTATTACATAGTTATTATTTAGTGCAAAGTGGGTACTAGACCCACTGTGGGATCACTTTGTAAGTCATATAAATCCCTAACACTTTGCTGTATACCTAAATTAATATAATATTGAATATCAACTATAATTGAAAAACATATTTTAAAGGTTATACAAAATATATAAATAACTGAATTAGCACAAAATTGTTCTAGGTTCTAAAATATTTGTAGATACACTTTTATAATTGCCTTACTTAGAGAATCTCGTGACTCTATCTTAGAAGATAGTTATGGTTTTCTTTTTATGTCACAAACCTAATAATCTTAGTTTCCTTGATCAACAGGTTTTCTTCTGATCATTTGGGTGTAGAACAGTGAACAAGGTTTCAAAATAATTTAATTGATATAGAAGTCTAGATCAATATATATTATAGTATTTTTTCTGCAAGCTATTCTCATGTACCCCTATTATTCCTTTAAAATCAATGTTATCAGAGATATTTTAAACTGATTTCTTGGACTTGTTTGATTTCAAATACACTGTAAGTAATTTAAAAGCCTCTTTCTTAAAAAGATCCAATATAAATTTATTTAACCCAGTCATTGCAGTTTATACCACCATCTAATTATGTTGGTACCTTCTTCTTCTTATTATTATTATTAAAAATGGATAAAAGTGACATAATGTTATGTCAATACTCATATGTGGGTACTTGCACATAGGAAGCTAAGTTCAGGCATGAATCTCCCATAGCAGAAGATTGGGAGCAGTTATTAGGAAACCAGATGATGAGCAGCTATGACATGAAGTAATAATGTAGGAAGACTCAGATCTTTAAGGTCTTAATTCTGGATAAAAGGAACATAAAATTTGTATATAAAAAGATGGATTGGGGAGTTAGGGGAGCCACTAAATGGCCTGTCTAGGCAATGATTAGGTAAATTTGTGGCCTTTGAGTTATTATGAGAATTTAGAGTTCAGAAGCCAATAGTACCAAAGAGCAATGGTTTTACAAATGTGTCAAGTTCAAGTAATGTTTTGCTAATGAGAATTTGCCTATGAATCAAGTTTCCAAAGACAATGTTATTATTCACAGAAGAAAATGTAAGACCAAACTAATTTCCCAAGGTAACAACAAAAGTTTATAGTGAAAGAGGTAGCTTCTTTTTCAATTGAATCCTCCAGTGCAGACTAGACTGCTTACATTTACACAATTTAAGAAATCCATATGAATCAGTTTTATATTACTTCTCATTGTTTTAGGGAAAAATATAGATTGTACATAAATATGACCTTTCTATTTTTTTTTCATTTTTAACATCACTGGCCTTATGTCTTATAATACAAAAACGATACGATTGAGTGACAAAATATTGAGCAGGAGCAATCCATCTGAAGGTCTTCTTAATTCTACAATTATCTTTTGGGGCTCCAAGGATTTCTTTGCCAGGCATTAAAAGAAAGTATCCTCTTTAATTATGTGACATTTTACCTTGCGGAGCTTATGTTTGGGGAAAATGTAAAAACAAAAAGACTCACACAAAATTTATTATGAAAGTTCCTAGAAGACAGAGAAGCAGATATTATCTAAAGTCACTAATAATATCATAAATTCAGATTTTTTTCACATTGGAACTAATGACATTTTAATGTCCTGTTTGGACTAGATAAACATAGTATATAAATATATATATTGCTTTTGTTAGAGAAATTCTACACATATGTCTAAAACGTTTCCACCTGAGTTATGGTTGAATAACTCATTATTTTAGGGATTCAAGGATCAGTATTTATGGGGAAGTCAGACAATTTATTTATTCTAAAAAAACCTGTTCAATTAGTTAAAAGATGGTATGATACATCTTCAACTAGGAGAAGCCATTTTTACTTTCCATTAAAAGGGAATTCAAATTCATGCCAAAGTGTTTATTATCCTTATTTCATTATATATAGTTTTATTAATGTTAATGTATTAGTCCATTCAGGAGTCTTTGAAGCTTATCATATGAGCTCTGTCTGAAAAAAGTCCAGCCATTGTCAATATAACGTCAATGGTCTGAGTGACATTGATTTAATCTGGCAGCCAAGGAGAGTGAACTGGAATGCGCACATGTGAACAATGATGACTTCACTGTACTAGTCAGTAGGGGTGGTAGAACTGCCTTTGCATGTGTACTGTGTGACTGTCACATTCAAAATGACTGAGTGAGTAGAGCAATGAATTTGCATCAAATATAGCATTGAGTTTGAACATTCTTCCATGGAAACTATTTGAATGATTCAGACGGCTGCAGCTTTGGGCCACTGGGTGATTGGCAGCTTCATTACAACACAGCACCTGCTTATGCATGATGTCTCATGCAGAGATTTTTGGTGAAATATCAAATCACCAGGAGACTTAGCCCCTCTGTAGTCCAGATCTGGTGTCCTGTAACTTCTGATTTTTCCCAAAACTAAAATCACCTTTGAGAATGAAGAGATTTCAGACTGTTGATGAGATTCAGGAAAATACAATGGGTCAGCTAATGGTGATTTTGAGAACTGTGTGAGGTCCCAACGTGCCTGTTTTGAAGGGTATTGAGGAATCATTGTCCTGTGTACATTGTTTTTGTATCTGGTACCTTCTTCAAATAAATGTCTTTATTTTTCACATTATATGGCTTGATACTTTCTGGACAGACTTCATACATTAAACACAGTGCTTGCTACTAAAAATACATATGCTCAAAGACTTGGTCCCTGCCTACATTGATTTCTAGATGCAAAATACATTAAGTTCATAAGTTCATTGATGAAGTCTTGTTATGGGTTTTTTTGTGTGTGTCAGCTTGACTGGGTGGTATGGCCTTATATTCTGGGTATGTCTGTGAGGGTATTGTTGGATGAGATTAATGTTTAAGTCTGTAGAGTAAAACATATTGTTTTCCCTGCTATAAGTAGGCCTCATCCAATCAGTTGAAAGTTTGACTAGAACAAGTAGTGCTCCTCTTTTGAATAAAAGGGAACTCCTTCTGAGTGCCTTTGGGCTTGATTTGAAACATTACATTTTCCTGGGTCTCAAGACTGTTAGCCTTAATACTGGAGCTACACTATCAACTCTCCTGAGTCTCTAATTTGCTGACTTCATGTCTTAGAAATTGCCCACCTCCTTAATTGCATGAGCCAATTACTAATAATAAATATATATTATATCCCATTAGTTCTGTCTCTCTGGAGAACTCTACTAAAGAGGTTTACAGGGCATATTATGAGATTATGAAACAAAGATCATATAATGAATTACAGAATATTATAGATAGCTTCTCAATGAATTAAAAATTAATGTGAAGCTTAATTTAAATATTTAAAATATCTATGCAAACTGTAGTCTTTATCAAAGAAAAATATAGTGCACTTTAGTGTCTTCAAAAAATTTTAGCACCAGAAAATTCTTTCAAATAGAATTTTATTTGAAAACTACATTAAATAAGACAGATGCAACTATAGCACATCTGAATGATGTAGAAGTATGACTAGACACCCAGTCACATCTGGGACCTCCACAGAAGTTTTTTCATAGGCCCCTAAATCTTATACAGTGATTCATAGGTTGAAAATTATGGCCTGACTTCATCAGAGAAAGAGGGGTGAGAGAGGATTTTACCCAATTATATTTGATTAAAACATCATCATACTTTTTAAACTATCTTCCTTTAAAACAAATTATAACACCAATAATTTATAAGATAATTTTTATGAGGAGTCAGTATATTTAAATACAATTATTTCACTTGTGTTTATTGCTCTATCTATTCTATCTTTCACAGAAGAATTAGATGAAGAAATTAATCATACCTGTTTTTTTTCCCCCCTTGGGTGATGAAGAAAGAAAAGAAGGTATTTTGAACATAGCAGGGGAGATAAGCAGGGATGTAATTATAGAGAAGTTTTCCTTCTTTTGAAGGATACTCAAGAGATACTGATTTTGAGGGATTTAAGATCATGGAAGCAAAAAGCAGGACTGTCCAACAAGTAGAGAGTTTACAGGGCTGAGGAGAAGGGAATATTCAATATATGATAAAAGATGACTTTTCAAATCAATGGAAAAGATGCATTTTTCAACAAGTAGGAAAACTGAGTACTCATCTGAAAGAAAAATAATAATTAGGAAATTTACCTCACATTTCTGTTCCATTAATTCTTATATTTTTTATTTTTAAATTAAATTTTAGTGATTATGCAATTACAGTTGTCCTGATTTTCCTCCCTTTGTTCCCCTCCACCCAGCACTCTGTACTCCCTCAGGCAATCCTCACACCATTATTCATGTCCATGGATCATACATATGTATTTTAGGGCTACTCCATTTACTGTACTGTACTTTACACCCCATAGCTGTTCTGTAACTAACTATTTATACTTCTTAATCCCCTCATCTCTACTCCCATTCCCACACACTCCCTCCCATATGGCAACCATCAAAATGCTCTCTGTATCCATGATTCTGTCTCTGTTCTTCTTGTTTGTTTAGTTTGTTTTTTTAGATGCAATTGTTGAAGATATGTCTTTTTGCCAATTTGTTGTTCACAATTTTGATCTTATTTTTCTTAAATAAGCACCTTTAACATTTCACATAATAATGGTTTGGTGATGATGAACTCATTTAGTTTTTTCTTGTCTGAGAAGCTCTTTATCTGTCCTTCAATTCCAACTGTTAGCTTTGCTGGGTAGAGCAATTTTGGCTGTGGGTCCCTCTTTTCATGACTTCAATATTTCTTGCCAGTCCCTTCTAGCCTGCAAAGTTTATTTTGAGAAGTTGGCTAACATTCTTATGGACACTCCCCTGTAGGTAGCCAACTGCTTTTCTCTTGCTGCTTTTAAGATTCTCCTTTTAGCCCTGGTTGGTGTGTCTCAGTGACAGTCTGTGAACCAAAAGGTTGCAGGTTTGATTCCCAGTCTAGGGAACATGCCCCTTTCTAAAAATAAACACACAACTTTTAAATTTTTTTTTTTATCTTTAACCTTTGGCATTTTAATTATATGTATTGGAGTGGTCCTCTTTGCATCCATCTTGTTTTGGACTCTGTGCTTCCTGGACTTGCATCTCTATTTCCTTCTAAATTAAGGAAGATTTCTTTCATTATTATTTCAAATAGATTTCCAATTTCTTGCTAATTCTCTTCTACTTATGGCATCCCTATGATGTGAATGTTGGAATGCTTGAAGTTGTCCCAGAGGCTGCTTACAGTATCCTCATTTTTAATGTTTTTTTTATTTTTGTTCTAATTGGTTGTTTTTTTTTCTGTATGTTTCAAATGATTGATTTGACTCTTGGCTTCATCCAAGTCGTTTCCCTGTAAATTGTTCTTTATTTCAAGAAGTTTATCCTTAACTTCTGATTGGTTCTTTTTATGCTGTTGAGATCCTCAATAAGTTCCTTGAACATCCTTATAACCAGTGCTTTGAACTCTGCAATCTGATAGATCGCTTATCTTCATGTTATTTTCTTTTTCTGGAGTTTTAATCTGCTCTTTCATTTGGGTCATATTTCTTTGTCTCCTCATTTTTGTGGCCTCCCTGTATTTGTTTTCATGTATTAGGTAGATCTGCTTTGACTCTGTATCTTGGTACTTTAGCCTAATATAATTGGTCTCCTGAAGGGTCCAGTGGCACAGCCTCTCCTATTCCCCAAGCCATGTATTCAAGATGTGTCCTTCATGTGCACTGAGTTCACTCTATTCTTTCAGTTGAGACTTGGTTCCTATTGACAGATAAATGGGAGAGATTTACTCAGGCCAGTTGGCTGCAGGGATTGACTATGACCACTTACCATGATCTTCCACCATCAGTGGAGGATCAGCTGTGTAGGGGCAAGGTGGTGGTGTTTTAACATGGTCTGTACCTGTCCACTGGGTGTGCTGGCCCTGGGGTTTCTTAGGTGGTACAGGCCAAGGTCATCCCTACCTGTGTTTTGTCCTGGGCCACCCTTCCTGAACTGCAAAGCAATATGAGTTGGCTGCCACTTGCGCTGGGCTTGAAGATTCCCTGGCGAAGCCAACAACTGTGAATCTAGGCTGGCTGCTGCTAGTGCCAGGCCTGGGGCTCACTAAAGCCAGCTGTTTATTGTTTGAGAGGATTTAGGAAGTTGTGCAGTATAAGTGGGGACTAACCATTCATATGGGAAAGCAGTCTGGGTAGAACCATAACTTGGGTGCTGTAGAGTCTCTGGGGATCTCCAGAGCAGGTCAAACAGTATTAGCCAAGTTGATGGAGTCTCGGATATGGCATCAGCTTCTAAGCTCTGCATCTCTATGGGGGGAGGATTTAGAAAAGGGACTCTGCTCACCTTCATGACAGACACTTCAGTTTCTCCCAGTATGCCAGTGGTGCCTTTCAAGCTGCTACTTGGGTACTGGAGCTCAGAGGGAGGGAATCTAAGTACGTTAGTCCATATGTGGGTTCCTTTTTTTAAATGTATTTTATTGATTATACTATTACAGTTATCTACTTCTTTCTTTCCTTTATTCCTCTCTGTCCAGCAATACCCTTCCACCATCGTTCCCCCAACTTAGTTCATGTGCATGGGTCATACTTATAAGTTCTTTGGCTTCTACATTTCCCATACTATTCTTAATCTCCCCTGTTTATTTTCTACCTACCATTTATAACTCTCATTCCCTTATACCTTTTCACCATCCTCCTCCCTTCCTTTTCCCACTGATAACCCTTCATGTGATCTCTATTTCTGTGGATGTGTTCCCGTTCAAGTTGTTTGCTAAATTCATTTTTGTTTTTGTCCCTTTAACATTTCATATAATAAGGGTCTGGTGATGATGAACTCCTTTAACTTGACCTTTTCTGGGAAGCACTTTATCTGCCCTCCCATTCTAAACGATAGCTTTACTGGATAGAGTAATGTTAGATGTAGGTCCTTGCCTTTCATTACTTCCAATACTTCTTTCCAGCACCTTCTTGCCTGCAAGATTTCTTTTGAGAAATCAGCTGATAGTCTTATGGGAACTCCTTTGTAGGTAACTGTCTCTTTTTTTCTTGCTCCTTATAAGATTCTCTACTTATCTTTAATCTTGGCTAATGTAATTATGATGTGCCTTGGTATGTGCTTCCTTGGGTCCAACTTCTTTGTGATTCTCTGAGCTTCCAGGACTTGCATATCTATTTCCTTTGCCAAATTAGGGAAGTTCTCCTTCCTTATGTTTTCAAACAAGTTTTCAATTTCTTGGTCTTCCTCTTCTTCTTCTGGCATCCTTATGATTGGGATGTTGGAATGTTTAAAGTTTTGCTAAGCCTCTCCTTATTTTTTTTGAATTCTTGTTTCTTCATTCTGTTCTCCTTCAATACTTATTTCTTCCTCCTGCTGCAAGACATTGATTTGAGTCCCAGTTTCCTTGCCATTGTTGTTGGTTCCCTGTACATTTTCCTTTTTTAACTTTTCATAGCCTTCACTTTTTTCTCTATTTTGTGACCATATTCAACCATTTCTGTGAGCATCCTGATTACCAGTGTTTTGAACTCTGCATCTGATATGTTGGTTGTGTGTTTATAGCTTAGTTATATTTTTTCTGGAGCTGTGATCTGTTCTTTCATTTGGGCCATATATTTTTTGTCTCAGTGCACCTGTTACACAGTAAAGAGCAGGTCTTTAGGTATTCACCAGGGTGCAGCAACCCACATTGCTGTTTTGTGGTGCTATATGTTGGGGAGGGGTTCAGAAGGAACAATGCCACTTGTTTGGCTCTCAGCTGGCTTACAGTCACTTCCTCTGCTACCCACAAGCAAATTGGGCCCTTCTGGCACTGATTCCCAGGTGGGTGCATTTGTGTATATTCTAGGACCCTGTTGGTCTCTCCAGTGAATTTTCCTGTGTCACTGGAAGTTTATCCTGCCACCTCAGTCCCCCAAAATTTTTTCAGTCAGAGATTTTGAGGCTTTATTTCCCTAAACTGGAACCCTGGGTTGTGTAGTCTGTCTTGCTCCTCAGTTGTTCCTCCCAGTTTATCTACTCCCAAATGTGGGACCACCTGTTCTGCTAGCTGCTATTTTGCCCACCCCAGGCCTCCAGCTATCACCTTGCTACAAGCCCTCTCCACCTGGCTGTCCATCTCTGCCCCTCCTACTTGTCTGTATGAGTATTTCTTTTTTAACTCTTTGGTTGTTGGATTTCCATACAGTTTGATTTTCTGGTAGTTCTGGTGGTTTGTTTTTAAATTTGTTGTTTCCCTTCTTTTGGTTGTTTGAGGATGCAAAGTGTATTTACCTCTGCCTCCATCTTGGCCAGAAGTCCTATATGTGGGTTCTTTAAGAGGAACTGCTTGGGGCTCTAGCAGTTCTTCCACTGAATCAATCCCTGCTGGTTTTGGAATCAGAAGTTGTTGACACTTATCTCCCTGGCACTGAAATCTTGGGCTGGGATCCTGGTATGGGGCTGGGACTCCTTGCTCCTGAGATACCCCTTCTGAATTTTTATCTACCCTCCTACCAGTCTGTGCCCCTCACACCAGTCTGAATTGATGTGGTTTCTTTAATTTCATAGTTGTCAGACTCCCATTCAACTCAAATTCTGATGGTTTTGAGTGATGGTTGTTCTATATTTTAATAGTAATGTTCATGTGGTTGTGTGAGGAGGTGAGTCATGTCTGCCTATGCTGCCATATTCAAAGTTAGTCATGTCTTCTATTAAAATAAATCCATATGGATCAATAATGAAAGCAACTGGCAAAATAATTGGAATGTGCACAAATAAGGCATGAAAGGTAGATTTAGCTAAAAATTATATGGTGATATTGAGTGTCTAAGTACAAAATAAAACATGAAAGGTACCAAATAAAGCACTAATAAATTTTAATACATACATGTTTTTAGGTTTTTTAGCAAAAATTTTAGAAAGTCACAGGTATATTAACTTAGAATAAGGTAATTTGCATCACATACAGAATGAAATTTTTTGTATATAAATTCCTTTGTAAATCAAAAGGAAAAAAGCCCTGGCTGGCATAGCTCAGTGGATTGAGCATGGGCTGCGAACCAAAGCATTAAGCAGGTTCAATTCCCAGTCAGGGCACATGCCTGGGTTGCAGCTTGGGCCCCCAGTGGGGGCCACATGAGAGGCAACCACACATTAATGTTTCTCTCTCTCTCTTCCTCCCTTCCCCTCTCTAAAAGCAAGTAAAAAAAATCTTTTAAAAGAATCATCTTTAAAAAAAATTACATCCTTGCTCTTGGCAGATGATATATTTTTAAAAAAATCAAAAGGAAAAAAAAACACAACCAAGAGGAGCAAAACAAAGGACAGTTTACAGTAATATATGAGAGGGGGGGCCCCAAACTGGAATTTATTTATAAAACTTATGTATTTATTCTTACATGTTTAAACTTCAGTTACCTTCAAAGTGTTCTTCATTTGATGCAGTACATACATCAAGACATTTTTTCACTACTCAACAGTTTTTGAACTCATCAATATTGATGCCTTTTAGTGCCTCTGCTGTTTTTTGTTTCACCTTCTTACATCTACAAAATGTTTCTCTTTGAGGACTTTTTTCATCCAGAGAAACAAAATAACAGTTGCTGAAGGCAATATCAGGTTAGTACAGCTGGTGGCGTACAGGGTCATGCCATTTTTGGATAAAAACTATTGAACATTCAGTTCAGTGTGCAGTACTGTGTACATAAATCACCCATGATGAAATGGGCAAAGTCATTGAAAGAATTTTCAAAATAATTCACTGAAGCCTAATGCAGCCTCTCACAACAATGCCAGCTGGTACACTGATACAGTTGAGTTCCTGGAACACTCACCTAATGTGAGAAGCCTGTACTACAAAGGGCCCATATTTCAGAAGATAATTCTGTTTTTTTCCCTTCATATATATTTATAAAGTAATATGTAAGAAGTGATATAGATCATATACAAATTAATTTATATAAAGTATTCTTAAAAATTATACTGCTGGTGGGAATATACATTTTATAACCCTCATGAAACATAATTTAACAATAACTATCAAATTGCAATGTACATGCTCTGTGACTCAGCAATTTTCTGGGCATTTATCCTACATATTTGTAAAGTGCTGTATGCATAAAGACATTCACTACAGCCATTGTGTCTTAAAATCAAACTACCTATATCCCTGCCAATATGGGACAAGTTAAATAATTTATGCTACATTTATACAGTAGAATATCTTATAGTTTTAGATTGAATATGTCATATTTATGTGTACTGTTAAAATAATTTTTAAAAAATCCCAAATCATGTCTCTATTTGTGTAAAAAAGTAAATTTTATATATTGTTTAAAGCTGAGTAAAATAATCTGAATGACACCTGAGAATAATGAATGCATACAAGAAAGGTTAGACCAGCTGGGCAGGAAGAAAGGGGACCAAATTTGACAGTATTTCTTTTAGTAATGTAGAAAAATTTTCTAGTGCATATGTAACCTCTTTGGCAATAAATACATAAAAAATGCCCTGACTGGTGTGGTTCAGTGGATTGAGTGCCAGCCTGAAAACAAAAGGGCTGCCAGTTTGATTCCTAGTCAGGGCAAATGCCTGGATTCCAGGACAGGTCCCCAGTGGTGGGGAGCATGAAAGGCAACCACACATTTGTGTTTCTCTCCCTATCTTTCTCCTTCTCTTCCCCTCTCACTAAAAGTAAATAAATAAAATCTTAAAAAAAAAACTTAAAAATGAACTAGCTATTAAAAAACTAATAAATAAATATATAAATAACTAATTAAAATGTTAACTGACCAAGTGTTGGGAATCAAACACCACCAAAACTGTTTTTTATCACACTATGTCAAAGAATAATGCCATAGTGAAATCTATAAAATATTTAGAATCAAATGATAGCAAAAGCAATTCATATAAAATATGGTCAAATATGACTTTGGTTGTATATAAGTAAACATTTATAGCCTTAAGTATTTTGAGTGTACAACAAGAAATACTGAAAATAATTAAGTTGACATTTACTTTGAAGAGCAAAAAAAGATTATAGTAAATTCAAGTAAAATAAAGGAAAAATATGAGCAGTGTATGAAATACATGACATAAAAATGAATGTAAGTGAACTCTCATAAATCATAAAAAATGCAGCCTTACTAAAGAAGGGAAACAATAGTAAAAATAAAAAGAGGGTCTTATCTCCTGAATGAAAATAATGACTAAAATCATTAGTCATTGTGAGGGACATGTGAGGGACATTTTTAGTCTAATACATGTTTGAGTCTAAATTAAATGGGCAAGTGACCAGAAAAGAGCAAGTAAAAACAATAAAGTAATTCTGAACATACACACATGTATACCTTATTAGTGTAATACATAGTAAAAGAAAAAAAAAGACTCCTTACAAATAATTTACTCCTTCTCTGAAAATATTGAAATTAAAGTCACAGCTTTTTAGGCACATGCTTTCTAAATTCACAAAACAGCAATTACAACCTTGTGCAAACTCTTCATCAATATTATGCATTTTCTTCTTGAAAAAAATGTAATAAGATTCCCTAAATTATTTTACAAAGCTTCCAAAACAAAAAGTAAAAGGCCCAACTAAAAATATAACTATATTTAATTTAGCACTGTTTTACAAAATATATTCTAACCAGGTAGTCCTATTCTAGAAGTATAAGGTTGTTTCATTCGTGTAAATTAAATAAGATAATGTATGCC
This sequence comes from Phyllostomus discolor, assembly GCF_004126475.2. NCBI lineage: Eukaryota > Metazoa > Chordata > Mammalia > Chiroptera > Phyllostomidae > Phyllostomus > Phyllostomus discolor. Next base: position 58,290,553 of record NC_040913.2, on the reverse strand, counting down.
ACTAATAAATAAAAGAAAAAAGTAGTCATCTTAATGTATGTAAAATATGTTTTATAAGATTAAAATATTTACAATGAAAAGTTAGCAGAGTGGATTTAAACATCATCGTCATTAATCTAACAAATGGCATTAGCTAAAATTTTTTTAATTGTGAAATTTTGGGCATTCTGTTACATTAGAGGAGTAAGGGGAAGCAAGAATATGTTACAATCATTACCATAGCATTATAGTAGATTCCCAGAAGATATGACTGTCAATATTAAAAATTCAAGAAATTAGTTAAGTAAAATTGATTGGATTATAAGACTAGAATTATATTTTAAAATATTAGAAATTTTCAACAATAACTAAATAAGAATGAAACAAAAGAAAATCTACTCAAAAGAGAAATAGAAACTATAAAATTATCTAGACAATAAATCGTTTCAAATGTATAAACTTTTATAAAAATCTCAAAATATTACTGAAAGACATTAAAATAAATATAAACATAAATAAACTCTAAAATGTGTGAGAGAGAACCCCTTAAAAATATGCATAATTTAAAGTGTATATATAAAAATGCAAATTTCCCACAAGAAATAGTGACAAGAAGTTCATCTTGGCAGTTCTGGGGATCTGATTAACAGCAGCTACAATCTAAAAACTTATTATGTGACCGCAAATTGAACATGCAAAATCAGTAAAATTGTTCACTCTTCTTCTATTAGAAGGAAACACTACCATAGTGCAAAGATGGGGGAACCCCAAAATCTAGACCAAGGAAGATTGGAGTGAAGGTAATTGCCACTATTGTAGCCTCACATATACCCCAAAATACATGTGTCTTGTGAAAGAGTTTTCATGTCCCAAATGCAGTCCTTTTGCTTCTTGGTACCAGAGCTTCTCCATGAACTACAAGGGACACATTATCAATATGAATCAAGATAACTTGTAACTAGGAGCTTTGGCCAAGATGGAGGTGCAAGTAGATACACTTTGCTTCCTCACACAACCAAAAAAGGTTAACAACAAATTTAAAAACAAAAATCAACTAGAACTGTCAGAAAATTGAATTCTGTGGAAGTCCAAAAACCAAGGAATCAAAGAAGAAACATTTATCAGGAGTGGTAGGAAGGATGAAGATGAGCAGCCAGAGTGGGGAGCACACATGGCAAGGAAGCAGCTGGTAGACTGTGTGGTCCCACATTCATGTACAGATAACACAAAGAACAACTGGAGAGTGAGACAGACCATGCAACCCAGGGTTCCAGTGAGGGAAAAGAAAACCTTAAATCACTGACTGAAAAAACCTGTGAGGGTTATGGCAGTGGGAGAAACCACCAGTCTCACAAGCCAGTCTGTTGGAGGGGTCCAGAGGGTCCTTGAATGTAGACAAGCCCACCCACCAGGGAATTGCAAACAGAAGTGCCAATTTGCTTGTGGGAAGCAGAGGAAGTGACTGAAATCCAGCCAAGAGCTGAGCAAGTGACATTGTTCCCTTTCAAACACCTCCCCCACATACAGACCCACAACAAAGCAAAGTGAGTCATCCCACAGTGGAGAATACCTAAAGTTCCACCCCTCTAATGTAACAGGTACACCAAGACAAAGAAATATAGTCCAAGTGAAAAAAAAAACAAAACAAATCAAAAGTCCAGAAAAAGAACTAAGTGATGAAAAGATAGCCAATGTGTCAGATGTAGAGTTTAAAACACTGATAATCAGGATGCTCAGAGAAATGATTAAGGCCACAAAATAGAGGAAGAAATGAAGTCTATACAAAGTGCAATAAATAAAAATAAACAAGGAACCAACAGTGAAGGGAAGCAACCTGGGACTCAAATCAATGATTTGGAACAAAAGGAAGAAGTAAGCATTCAACTAGAACATAATGAGTAAACAAGAATTCGGAAGAATGAGGAGAGGCTTAGGAACCTCTAAGACAACTTTAAACATTCCAACATCCAAGTCATTAGGGTTCCAGAAGAAGAGGAAGAGCAGGAATTGAAAACTTATTTGAAGACTTAATGAAAAAAACTTCCCCGGTCTGATGAAGGAAATATACATACAAGTCCAGGAAGCTCACAGAATCACAAAAAAGTTACACCCAAAGAGGAACACACAAAGACACATCATAATTACATTAGCCAAGATTAAAGATAGAGACTCTTAAAAGCAGAAAGACTCTTGGCTGATATCTCAAAAGAAAACTTTCAGGAAAGAAGGGACTGGAAAGAAGTATTTCAAGTCATGAATGACAACAACCTATATCCAAGATTACTCTATCCAGCAAAGCTAACTTTTAGAATGGAAGGGCAGATCAAGTGCATTCCAGATAAGGACAAGCTAAAGGAGTTCATTTCACCAAATCCTTATATGAGATGTTGGAGGGACTTATCTGTGAAAAAGAAGATCAAAACTATGAAGAATAAAATAACAACAAACTCACAACTATCAACAACTGAACCTAAAAAACAAACAACTAGAACAGGAACAGAATCACAGAAATGGAGATCACATGGAGGGTTATTTGTGGGAGGAGGAGAAAATGGGGGAAAAGGTATAGGGAATAAGTAGCATAAATGGTAGGTACAAAATAGACAGGGGCATATTAACAATAGTATAGGAAATGAGGAAGCCAAAGACTTATATGTAGGACCCATGGACATGAACTAAAGGGTGATGCTGGAGAGAATGTGGGTACTAGGCAGATGGAGCGATAAAGTGGAAAAAAGTGGCACAACTGTATTAGCATAATAAAAATATACACTTTAAAAATGACTAGTAAGTATCATTGTATAGAAAAATTAAAATATAGGAAAAACTCAGTGTAAAAGTTCTTATATACCCTGATGGTGAAAAATGTATAATGCATACAACCAGCCACTGGTGAGAGCCTGGGAATTCTAATGACAGCTTTCATTGTCCCTGTCACTTCAAACTGTTTTGAAGGTAACTGGGTCTATAAAGAGTTGATGCAGTATAATAAATAATTGATCCAAATTCTGCCTTTCAAATTTATTGTATTTCTGTTACTTTAAATATAAAATTGACAGATTTAAATCTATAACTTGTGCTCAATAGCTAATTAATGTATTGGGCAATTGAATTAAAGATTCTATTTTAAGGATTGCTTTTATTTATTATTTTTCAAATTTTAACTGATTTATTTTAAAGAGAGAGGGAACGAGGGAGTGAGAGAATGAGAAAGTGAGTGAGAGAGAGAGAGATCTACTTGCTCCACCCATTCATGTATTCATTGGTTGATTATTTGTATGTGCCCTGACCAGGAATTGAACTTGCAACCTTGGTGTATTGGCATGATGCTCCAACCAAGTGAGCCACCTGGCCAGCAAAAGAGTTTCTTTTAAATACATTACTACAATAAAAGTGTCTCAAAGCTCTTACTTGTTGACCTGTCAAGACATTAGTCTTTGTTTACTAAATAGGAAGACAACTAACTTGATCATCCATAATCAATAACAGATAATTCAAGTCACCATTGCCCATATCATTGCTATTTTATTTAGGCACATACAACAGTAGGCTATATTTTCATTCCAGAATCATCCCAGTGTTTTAGTTTTGTGGACTTAATATATATTTATTTACTTTTAAATTTTATTTATTTATATTAAAAGAGAGGGAAAAGGAGGGAGAGAGAGAGGGAGGGAAATATCAATATGTAGCTGCCTCTCACAGGCACTTACTGGACCACAACCAGGCATGCACCCTGCCTGGGAATTGAACTGGTGACCCTTTGGTTCACAAGCTGGCATTCAATCTGAGCCACACCAGCCAGGACATATTTTTGTGGACTTAATATTTAAAAAAACATAATCCTTTAAAAAACAGTATGTAAATAAATAGAACATATATTAAGTAAGGGTTATGGTTTCTTTTTTTGTTTTGTTTTGTTTTGCTTTTTTTTTATATCAATAGATTACCCATCAGAGACTTAACCAGGTACTTTTCTCACATTCCATAATATCCTGACCAGGTGGTTTCCAAAGTCTGCCATTTACTCATGCAATTTACATCTGTAAATTGAAATAAATCCTGGTATAAATTAAATCAATCTTATAAATTTAAGTATATAAGAATTCTCTCTTTTATTCACAAAGGCTTTCTTTTATTTTTCTTTATAACCAGTTGAAAGGTTAAGAACTCCATATTCATTTAAATTCCTCTTCTCCCCATGGTCTTTTACACTAGTTCTGGTTATTTGTGTTGACAGCTTGGATGGTGAAGCTTATTTTACATAATATTCCAACACTAATATTTTCTCCAGGCAGAGTCTTCTCCATTTATTCATTCTCTGGCTGCATTTGAAATTTGTGTTTTGTCATTTTGCCTTACAAAGACAATGGACTGGAAGAATTCAGGCATGTTAGGTAATGGGACAGAGCTAGTTAATCTTGGATTAAAAAAAAAATACTATCACAGGAGACTTCCAGCCAAGATGGAGGCATAAGTAGATACACTGTGCCTCATTGCACAACCAAAAGAAGGACAACAACAAATTTAAAAACAAAAAGCAACCAGAACTGCCAGAAAATTGAACTCTATGGAAATCTGACAACTAAGAAGTAAAGAAGAAACATTCATCCAGACTGGTAGGAAGGGCAGAGATGGTCAGACAGGCTGAGAGAATGCATGCAACAAGGCAGTGGCTGGAGGATCAAGCAGGCAAGGCAGTATGTGGTAGAACTGGTGGTCCAACATTTGCATGCAGATAAACCAGGAGAAACAACTGGGGGGCAAGATGGACTGTATAACCCAGGATTCCAGCACCAGGACATAAAGCCTCAAAACCTCTAACAGAAAAAATCTGTGGAGGTTGAGGCAGTGGGAGAAACTCCCAAACTCACAGAAGAGTTCATTGGAGAGACCAACAGGGTCCTGGAATATACACAAACCCACCCACCTTGAAATCAGCATCAGAAGGGCCAAATTTATTGGTGAGTTGTGGAGGAAGTGACTGAATGCTGTCTGAGAGCCCAGTAAGTGACACTGTTCCCTTTCAGATCTCTCCCCCGCAAACAGTGCCAAAATGTTGCAATGTGGATTGCCCTATCCTGGCGAATACCTAAGGCACTACTCCTCTTACTACATAACAGGTGTGACAAGACAAAAAAAATTGGCCCAAATGAAAGAACATATCAAAGCTCCAGAAAAAATACAACTAAGTGATGAAGAGATAACCAACCTATCAGATGCAGGGTTCAAAACACTGATAATCAGGATGCTCACAGAAATGGTTAAATATGGTCACAACAGAAAGGAAAAAGTGAAGGCTGTGAAAAGTGAAATAAAGAAAAGTGTGCAGGAAACCAACAGTGATGAGAAGGAAACTGGGACTCAAATCAATGGTTTGGATGAGAAGGAAGAAATACGCATTCAAGCAGAACAGAATGAAGAAACAAGAATTAAAAACAACAACAACAACAACAACAACAACAACAACAACAAAGGGCGGCTTAGGAACCTCTAGGACAACTTTAAACATTCCAACATCCTAATCATAGGGATGCCAGAAGGAGAAAAGGAAGAGCAAGAAATTGAAAACTTATTTGAAAACATAAGGAAGGAGAACTTCCCTAATTTGGCAAAGGAAATAGACATCCAGCAAGTTCAGGAAGCTTAGTGAGTCCCAAAGAACTTGGACCCAAGGAAGCACACACCAAGTCACATCATAATTACATTAACAAATATTAAAGAGAAGGAAAGAATCTTAAAAGCAGCAAGGGAAAAGGAGACAGTTAGCTACAAAGGAGTTCCCATAAGACTATCAGCTGATTTCTCAAAAGAAATCTTGCAGGCAAGAAGGAGCTGGAAAGAAGTGTTCAAAGTCATGAAAGGCAAGGACCTACATCCAAGATTACTCTATCCAGAAAAACTATCATTTAGAATGGAGGGCAGATAAAGTGCTTCCCAAAAAAGGTCAAGTTAAAGGAGTTCATCATCACCAGACCCTTATTATATGAAATGTTGAAGGGACTTATCTAAGAAAAAGAAGATCAAAACTATGAACAGTAAAATAACAATAAACTCACAACTGTCAACAACTGAACCTAAAGCAAAAACAAAAAATGAACTAAGCAAAACAGATAGAACAGGAACAGAATCACAGAAATGGAGGTCATATGGAGAGTTTTCAATGGTGAAGGGGAGGCAAGGAATGGGGGAAAAGGTACAGGGGATGAATAGGATAAATGGTAGGTAGAAAATAGACAGGGGGAGGTTAAGAATAGTATAGGAAATGTAGAAGTCAAGGAACTTATATGAATGATCCATGGATATGAATTAAGAGGCAGAGAATGCAAGTGCAGGGGAGAATGCAGGGGAGAGGGGAGTAAGGGGGGATGGACAATAGTAATAGCATAATCAATAAAATATATTTTGAAAATACTATCCTATACAACATGGTGTCTGCCTGATTTTCTTATCCCTTCATTTTTATCTCATGAAGAATGGCTCAACACACTTACCTGATAATAGCATACAAATGTTCATTGAAATCCTGTACCTTGAGTGATAAGTACCATGTGGCAATAAAGTTCATTTTCTCCCCTTTCCTGTGATTTTGTGCACTCTGTTAGACACACAATCTTTCCCCTGCCATCTACTCTTTTCTGTTGACAGGGAGAATAGTGATCATTCAGGCGTGTATCTGATTTAAGGTAGTATGACACTGAACACTGAATGTTGATGCTATCAGTTAGCTCTTTGTCTTCCTTCAAAACCTCCATATTTGAATACAAGTATTTAGAAAATATACTCCAAGTTAAAAAAAAAAATAAATACTACTGAGTTATGACCCCAAGTAAAACCCTGAACCTAAATGTCTGATTTAAATACTACAGACATCATTATCTTGCTAAAAGCTCAAGTAAAGCACTATTTACTTAATAATTTTTAATCATAGAACATAATTGCAGCATGTTCCCCAGAGCCTATCTGGTCTCATATCCTGATTTATAAACTCAGAAAAAGCAGAGTATGAACACTCTTAGGTTGGGTGTAATTTCTCTACTAACAATGATCTTACCCTGTTTCTACTCTGCACTTTTCAAAATACTTCACAATCTAGAATATATACCAGTTTCATTTTTTCACACCAGCTACATGAGTTCCAAAAAAAGTTCCAACAAAGAAACCAATATTGCACATTTTATATTCTTTATTTAATAATTCATCTACAAAAAGATCAAATGCCTTCTTCTGTTGTCCCTCTGTGGGTTAGAGAACTCCATTTTGCCCTTGACTTCTGGCAGAGCATTTCCTTTCTTGAGTTAGAATGAACAATTGAGAAAGAGTAACATTTTAGCAACTTAAAAAATAAAAATCTTCAGTTGTGACCCATGGCTTTCAGAGAATAATGGATCCAATTCTTGGTTATAATTTCTTCATTTTCCCATTGTAAAGTGAGACTAGATAGGACAAGTGAGCTGTGGGAGTTCTACAATATTTATGTTGACTACATTAAATAGTCATGGTGCCATGGTATTTAGGGTGCCATGGGTGATAAACACACTGAAATAGGTTCCTCCTTTCCTTTCAGTGGATTTTTAAAGCTTAAACCCAATTAATGAGGTTCCTAGTGCTCTTCATCTAGGAGAAGCCCCATTCTAGAAGAATTCAGTTTACCCCCTTGGGGATTATTTACCAAATAATTTATCGGGTTGGCCAAAAAGTCTGTTTAGTGTTTTCCATAAAATAAAAGACACATTTTTTGTCACCAATAATTATATTGATTTGGGTATTTTGAATATGTGAGCTATTTCCCATGTGAAATAACACTGATTTTCTTAATGTCTTGATTTGATTGCTATGTACTTCAACTGGTCTACCCAATCATAGAGCATCATCCAGTGAGAGACCTCCAGCATGAAACTGCAAACTACTTTTGATATGTTCGATCAGTCACAGCACCTTCTCCATACACTACACAAATCTCTCTCTTTTTTTGCATTTCAGTTGCATTTTTACCTTTCTTGAAATAATAAAACATAATATGCTGAAATGTCTGTTTTTCTATCTTCAATATTAAATGACTATACAAAAGTTCACCAATTTTGATTTTTTAATGCATGCTGATATGACAGCTGCCACAATACAATCTAACAAAATTGTTTTGAATGAAGTTAAAGACAACTAAGCCCTACTAGAACCATCTTATGAGAAAAGAATGAACAAAAACAGTAGGTGGATAAATTCCTATGGCCTTTTACTAATGGTGAGTTGTTATCTCCAGAAGTTATTACATACTATCCTGGGTACTATGTGAAGAACTGACTGTGAGATAATAAAGTAGAAACAAGGAGTTTAAGTCAGATGTTATGCAAACACCTAGATGAAAGTCTATTGTTGCATGGTAATGGTTTGGATTAAGGTAGTAGCAATAAAAAATGAAGAGAGGTGGGGGGATCCCTGCTACATTGTGGAGATAATATTGGTAGTATTTACAAATCATTGACATGAAAGCTTTAAAAAGGGGACACATGAAGGATGTGCCCTGGATTCTGGCTTAGACACCTCAGTAGATGGTAATGTCATTTGCTGAAATGCCATTTGCAGAAGGCTGGGGAAGAAAAACTCTTTGTGAACTTGGGGAGAAATCAATTACTATACTTTCAGCAAGTCAAAAGTGTTAATGTGGCATCTATGTGAATAGGCAGCTGGACATATAGCTCAGTGTATATAGACAAAGGAGGGAGCTATAATTTAGGAATCACCAGAAAAGAGTCTGGACCTGATGTCACTGATTAGGGCTATGCTTTCAAAGGAAAGTGTGTGGACAAATAAAATGTAACATAATGACTCCCCGATCTCCAAGTCAGTCCTTGTTCTCCTTGAGAAATTTGAAGTGCTAAAAGAATAAAAGCCCACTTCCATGTTCATATATATATATATATATATATACACACACACACACTCAAATTTGATTATATATATATATGTGTGTATATATATTCACTTGACTTGTATTGAGACATATATATAGTCTCAATACAAGTCAAGTGAATGAATGGAATTTCAAGAATTTCTTCTATGTCTGTGGCCTGATATGCATTCATACTGAAACAATTTCAGCACTTCAAAAAATTATTCTTTCTAGCAACATCTTGTTATAATTTTAGAGAATACTAAGAACACTCAAGAATACCATTGCATCACCCTTATATCCACATAATGTGGAAACAACCAAAATATCAATTAAAAGTGGCAAACAGAAGTTTATAATCTAAATTCCAATTATACTACCACAAACCTCTGCTACAAAACATGTGTGCCAAAATCAAATATACATTGTGAAGGCTAGACTTGAATTTTCATGAACAGCTGTGAAGAATTATTGTTTTATAGGGGAAAAGGAGATACCAAGTAAAGTAAAACAAAAAGATTTCCAGATTTCAGAATCTTTAGGGCAGTATTTCATCTGTGCCAATGAGTTTTTCATTGCCAACCTGCATAGTTAAAACCAGTTACTTAAGATGTTGCAAGATTAGACTAAAAATGTAATGGTTAGAAAGTGAATTCCAGAGCAAGAATGCTTTGCCAAATAATTGAAGTATATGCTTAGAGAGATTATCTAACTTTTTTCTTTTTCAAATTGCTCAACTTTGAAATAGGTGTAATATTGCCTAACTCACATTTCTACATAGAAGTTGTACATGGAAATGCGGTTGCTCAAAACCTATCCGTGAATGTTGGTTAAAAGAGATAACTGACTCCATCATACAACTCTAATTGTGTATATCATTGAATTGATGGAATTAGTGAGACACTATCAACTTTAACTAGTGGAACAGAGTTTCTGGCAATATCACTGTGTCAATTTAAGCTGATGACAGAACCTGGAGCAGAGCAATGACATACCTTATTGTCAATGGCACACTGTACCCATCAGGGCAAAAATTCTCAGTTAGGAGGCTGTGAGTAACCTTCTTGTGTGTATTGGCTCTCAGAAATAAAAGGTATAGTTTCTGTTGGGACATAGGAGGGCATTTTTCTGGGAATAAAAGCCAGAGCTATATTCAATTTAAAAAGGGTTCTATGACCCCCAAAGTACCATCTTCTCCACGTTAAACTCTCCCTACATCACCCCACCATCTATTCCAGTCCTGAGCATTAGAGTGAGTGCTCATGTCAAATGCAAGGATACACAGTTATGATCAGACCAAGGTGCTAAGGAAACAGATCTGTGTTGGGGGGGAGAGAGAAAGCAGTGGCCTCTTATTGATATCAGTTCTGTTGTTCTTTTCTGTGAGGAGTCTCCCTTTCTCTTTTTGTTACTTTCTGTGTAGCTTATGTGGAACGATTGGCTTTGTTCAGTCTACCATTTGAGAGAACCCTCCTGTTATGAAAAAAATCCTATGTTAGTCTGCCTAGGATAGTTCTGCTTTGCACAAATGGAAATTCTCCTGCACTTTGATGAGGTTGCCCTTAGATTCATAATTCTCTCTCTCTCTCATCATCTCTCCATCATCTCTCTATCACTCTCTCTCTCTTTACCTCCCTGATTTTTCTCTCCCTTTCTCCACAAAATATAATTGCTAGGATTAAGATGTAATACTAACAAAAACAAATGGTCAAGTTAGGGGCAAATAAAGACCTTGTTCCCTATACTTCTTTCAGCCTCATGTGCTAAGGCCGCAGTTTGGAGACACATCCTATAGTGTTTACAGAGAGTGTGTATTTAATCAGAAGCATTCCTTTTGCATAACTCCCTTTGACCCTGTGGTAGCTTTAACACCTGGAAAACAACACATGATACTAAGATTCTACTTTCCCACTAATAAGATGGGAATATCAATGATGGCTATTAAACTGCTTATGTGTAGAGAAGGTTGAGTAGCCAGTGGCATTGTACAAGAAGTGTTGATCTTATGCTGCCCATCTGGGAGGAAGATTTGGTCTATATTAAACACGGGGAGGTTTACCCAGAAAGTTAGGAACTCAGTATGAGAAGAGGACTAGTCTAAGACACAGCCACATGCTGGTAACCATTTAGAGGTTAATTTTAAAAAGTCTTAGAAGTTTCTGGAAAAAAATAAGAATTTAATTTTATGTCCTTTGGAAATAATTGACTTTCAGGAGGCCACACTCTAACTGTTGAACTGCATGATTAGAACTCTCTTTCTATTGGAGACATTAGTTGTTGGACCCTGGTGGCAGCAAAGAAACAAAGTCAAGTTAAGTTCAGCAGCATTATGGAAGAAGAATCAAGGCCAGAGGCTACAGCGTCAGTCGAGTAGAAAAACAAAATCTGCAATGTTTAATTAAAATAATAAAATATGTTATCCATATAAAAATATATGGCAACAACTAAATGGTTTTATGGGATGGATATAGGAACTTCATTTTGGACCCTTCAGAATCAGCAAGTACACAGTGAGGGTCCTTCTCACTTAATCGTTATCACAGGAGGGAAGCCAACTCAGGGTGGAACATTGAGGATACTAGAAGGGAGCAAGAGAGTTTGTTGGGTTGAAGACAAAAGCAAAGAAGAAAATTAAGAATGGCTTCAGACTAACAACACTGTGATTAAAAACAGAGTCATTTACTTTCTCAGTGGATTTAATCACTTGGGAAAGTATGGCCTACACAAGTAGGCACAAAATGAGCAGTTGTTTATCTGTGGGTTGGAAATGAAAGGTTAAGCAGGTAAGTTCCATGCATAAAAACAATCTATTTGATATTTTATTAAATTATTGTGCAAATAGAATCATTGCACTATTTTTATTCAATTGAAATAATTTGAAATAACGAATAGAAGAAATTTAATATTGCATACTTAATGTAAATGAATATTTAGAGCACAATTGTTAACATTTATATTTTATATGAAATTAGAAGTTGTAGAATGATTCTTTGACCTTGTGGTTTTGAGTTTAAGAATTAAGGGCATATGATTCTAATAACTCAAAACCCCAGGGTAGAGGGAGGTGAAGAGAAATGGTCAGTTGACTAAAGAGAAATGGGAGCCATAAAACAAAGTGGAGTTGGCAGAAGGTCCCACAGTCAGTTTCCAGGTGTGCCTTAGTATGGGTTTGAAATGGACCCAGTTGCTTAAAGTTTTTAAGATTAAATTTTTCTCCCTTTAAATGAGGATAATTATAACTATTTCTATTTCATAGAAATGAGAGGTTGTTGTGAAAAGTACTTAAGATAATGTGCACAAAATGCTCAGCACAGAAGCTAGCATATAAAATAAGTGCTTCTTAAATATTAGCTGCTGAGGTTGCCTATTCATTATATATATATATATATATATATATATATATACTCTCTTTCTTTTGTACTAATAGAATCATAGTATCTTGAGTTGATTATGACCACTAAAAAGTGTGTTTTTTAATATATTACTCAAATAAACTTGACCATGTAAAACAGATATGACCAAGAGGATGCCGTGAAATTTATGAGTATGGCATCAAGAAAATCATTTTGCTTTTATCCTTTCTTCCTGCCTGGAAGCATAGCTATGTTATCTGATGATTAGCAGCTATTTTGTGACCATGGGGCAACCTAGAAGATGAAAGCTATGTGCTAAATATGACAAAACAGAAATATTGAATGCCCTGGCTGGTGTAGCTCAGTGGATTGACCATGGGCTGAGAACCAAAGTGTCGCAGGTTCGATTCCCAGTCAGGGCACATAGCTGGGTTGCAGGCCACGGCCCCCAGCAACCGCACATTGATGTTTCTCTCCCTCTCTCTCTTTCTCCCTCCCTTCCCTCTCTAAAATAAATAAATAAATAAAATCTTTAAAACAAACAAAAAAAGAAATATTAAAAAATTTGATGTCCCTGGTGATAACATACAACTGTCCAAAGAATTCCTGATTGCCCACCTATGATAGTTAATTTTATGTGTTGACGTAGTTAGTCAATAGTACCTAGACATTTGGTCAAATAGTATTTTAGATGTTTGTGTGAAAATATTTTTTTATTAGGTTAACATGTAAATCGGTAGACTTTGAGTAAAGCAGATTGTCCTCCTTAGTGTGTGTGGGCCTCATCTAATTAATAGATCCTTAAGAGTAAAAGACTGAGTTTCACAAGAAGAAAAATAAATTCTTCCAGCAGGCTGTTTTCAGACTCACATATGAACTCTTCTCTTTTCTGGTCCTTAGCCTACCTGCCTGCACAACCTAGTAAGTGAATTCTTTAAGATAAATGATTAATTCTCTCTCTCTCTCTCTCTCTCTCTCTCTCTCTCTCTCTCTCTTCTCTCTCTCTCTTCTCTCTCTCTCTCTCCACACACATACACACAGAGACACACACACAATTGGTTCTGTTTCTCTGAGAAACTTTGACTAATATACTCATTAAATAAAATTAGAATATAATTTATTTAAATACCATTTTTTCCAGATTTCTGTTACTCACTATTGAGCACATTTCTTTTTTGCTCTATGTTGAGTATTTTTATTAATTGTTATAGTGCAGTCATGATCATCATTATGTGTCAAAAGCACTGTTTGTTTCTATGTTTAAATTATACTTGGCATAAATTTGTCTTCAAACTTCAAGCTGGCCACATAAGAAGGATATAGAAACAATAAAACAGAGCAAAAATAATTGAATCCCATATTCAATTTCCAAAAAGCAACTATTAACAATGGATTTTTTACTTGAGTCCACTGTTATCCTGAAATCATGGTCTTCAGACACCAGGATAACATTTGAGTGGATAAGGATAGTAGGCACTGAGGAGGAGACATATACTGGTATTCTCACTGTGAGCAGCTGGATACTTTCATCCATACGTCTAGGTAAGCAATGGTGAAGCCAAACTAAGATGGTCATGGAGTCTCCCACCCTAAGTCTACCCAACGCTGCATTAGTACAATGCTGCTGAACACACTTCACATTCTGATAATTTAATACAATATCAAAGAGTGCTATCTAAACATTTGTACACTTCAGATTCCTTGAGTGTTACTTTGCAGACCTGCACAGTATAGATTCTATTTTTAAAGTGGCTTTGTTTTGGTGGCATCTCTGCTGAAAATCTCTGCCCACCTGACCTCTCTGTCTTTTTCAAAATCCCTGAGAAATCTCTATGGGACCCCCTAGAGTTCTGCATAGTCAAGATTATTTTTTAAAAAATCTATGATCTATGATTTTGATAAAAGATCTATGCCCTCATTCATTCTCTGAGCATGGCAAAGATTAAGCTCCTACTTTTCTCTCTTGTCTCAAGTCAATGTTATGTCTACCATTAGCCTCATTCTATTTATTTTTCTCATCTCTATATTCTATGCACAGTTGTGCTGTAGCTTCAAAAGCTTTTCTCTTTTGCCACTTTTATATAATAATTTACTTTTATTTTTAATAATAGGGTGGGGAAGTAAGGTTTGCTACCCCAAAATATGCCATTTAAGGGACACAGATTATTTTAAGCTAGTTATTTTTAAGAAACAGAAGACTCAAGAAGTACTTTTGATCTTCCCTCTAATTGCCTAAAAGAAATCAAACATAGAAACTGCTCCAGGAAGAAAGCTATCATCATAGATAACTATAATTTAATATGAACTCATGTGATAGACAGGGAGGAACCTAGCAAGGCCTGTTTGATCAAAGTCTTCATTTTGTTCTATTGTGTAAGATGGCCCAGAAGACATTTATGTGCCAAATATTTGCTTTTCCTTCTCCATGTAAATTGTTTTCCTGTTCTTTGAGTCCTCAAACTATTACCCCCACCATCTTTCTCCTTAGCTCAAGATGGTACATAAGCCTCACCTTACTGACCCATTTCTCCCCAGCCCATATTTTTATGGAATCCCCATATGTACACACATAATTATATATGGTTCCTTTTTCCTATTAATCTATCTCATGTCAATTTAATTAAAAGAACAGTAAGAAGAACTAACAGGAAAAGAGGGGTAAATTTCCCCTCCCCAACAATGGCAAAAATGTTCACCACTTAAGTGATTCACATCATAAAATTAATTTTAAATAATACTTGTTGAAAATGTATATTAATTGTTATATGGGAAAAATAAGCATATCAAAGATCTAGACATGCATTGTAAGCTATATCTGTGAAAGACAAGTTAACCAGACATATGACAGTGGTGGATACTAGTTACTTGTTTTGGTTTTTTTAAACAATGGCATCTTTTTGCTTTTAAAAGATGGTGTGAAAGGTGGCTGGTTCATTTGCAACCTTGTGCTTTTTGGGGAGGGGAGGGATTATCATATATTGAAAAATACCTTAAAGAGTACATTTCATGCCTGAATATTTTAATTATCATATCAAAATACCTGGCCTATTATCATATATCATTGCAAAGATGTCATCTTTGAAGGTGACAGGAGCATTCATATCACCATGTTACTTTATGATAATATAGGGAATAAACATAGGAAGGTATTAAAATGATACACAGATTCATCTATCTAGACAGACTTCTCACAGAAGTACTCCATGCAATTAGTTTTAAGGTGCAGTGCTAAATCTTATTCTTAGAATGTTCTAAAACAGAGGAATATAATAAATTACTTGGTAACTATAATTAAGAGACACAAGGTATTGTTTTTAGTTTGAACATGAAGGTAAAATTTAGTTTTCTGTTATCTGATCTTGGGGGTCATTGAAAAAATTGCAAATAAAGAAAAGAAAAAATCCATTTTCTGTGAAATGAGACAGCTGGGAAGCCAGACACCAAAACAGATGGAGTGACTACCAGAAAGGATATAGATGAAGCCAGCACACAAGAAAAAGTGGAACTAATACACAGTTTGAAGAGATTCAGTTCTTACGGATCCCAAGCAGAAAAAGAGGAAGCACAACTCTCAGAAGCTGAGAGAGACACATACTCATTTGCAAAAACACTAGGTTATCATTGACATGGCGTGTTCTAAGAAACAAAGACAGAAATAGATGAGAATTTGGAGGGTGGAGTCATTTTTACAGAATGTATACTGTCTCAGTGACAGTAGGCAAGACGGGTTTTTGCATTTGGTTTTTCACGATGAGCAAATATTTATTTTCTTTAAGTAGGATGAAGAGAAGCATTATGAAACTCAGAAAAAAGATGGGTTTAAGAAAATAAACAAACAATAACACTCAAAATTCCAATTACAGAATATGTCCACACAACTCCCGAAACAAACCAGTTGCAAATAGCTGCTGGGGGTCAAGGGGGTGGTAAAATCATTTCTTTTCAGTGATGTATAATGAAAAAAGGAATTGACACAGACTCTATGCAAAAATAGTACATAAAAAAGAACAAAAATGGCGTTAAGCGTTTGCAACAGAAAAGATAAGACTAACCAAAAACATTTTCAGGAGTATTTTTTTTAATTGAAGAAAAAAACCAAAATAAAACAAAACAAAACAAAAAACACAGAAATGCAACAATTCTCTGAAGAGTTAGCAAGACAATCGGAGAAATGAAAGTTAAGCTAACAGGATTAAAGAAAAAAAAGTGGGCAGATAAAGAACTGTTGGTGTAGAACCATGTTTCCTTCTATATGAATAAAATATTTGGAGAAATAACACAAGGAACTATTAATGATAATTATTCACTGGAGGTAGACACAGTGGCTATACAGAATTTAGAGGGATACTTATCATAGCACAGTACATAAAATACTTATACTTTTAAAAATGTGTGATATATCACTGTAATGTATAATCAAACCCCAAATATTTATATTTTTTAATCTCATAAGCAGTTAGTAGGTAGCTAGTCTAAAAGAAATTCCTGGATCCCAAAGCACTGGAAATGCCTTTAACCTTGCTTACAACTTTTAACAGCTCCTTCTGTGGGATGTGTGAGCTTCAGTGTCTAACCTTGAAGAATTCTCTAAAAGTCAAGGCCCTGAATAAACAATGTTAATTACCCTACTTTTTGCATCTTCCCTTAGCCCATACTGATAGTTTCACTCTGGCTTCCTAGGCTTCCAATTCTACATCTCTCTATTCCAAGTAGTCTCATGCCCAAAAGAATTCTTTGATTAATTTTAATTTTTTTCTATTTTTATATCTCCATCTTTGCCAAAGTCACTTCAAAAAGGTCGTGTTATAACAGCAATCACCTATATTTTTCTCAGATGATAAAACTGAGCACAGAAATATGGTATATCTTGTCCCATGATCACGAAATGGGTAAAAAAAAAAGTATGAAAACTAGATGTCTTGAATCTCACTTTCAATGTTTTATATATCACCTCTTCTTTTGTTTTAAGAGCTAGTTTTCACACAGGAAGAGATGTTATAAAGATAAAATTTTAATTCTATTAACACAGAGACCACTAAAATCAACTTCAATAATATGATACAAATATGTTTATTCTTTTTATTACTTAAAATGTATTTTTCTGCTATGAATTATGATTATTTTTAAGTTTCAAACATTATTTTATTTTTGCTTTTTCTTGGGAATCCAGAAAACACATCTGTACTCAAACTTCACTAAGATGTTATTCCACTTGAGCAAAAAATTTGATAAAAACCACATGCTTCTTTGCTAATTTTGTATCCTGAAACTTTGCTGAATTTATTAATAGTTTTAACAGTTTTGGTGGAGACTGGGGTTTTGTCTGTACAAGATCATGCCATCTGAAAACAAGCGTTGTTAGCTTTTCCTTTCCAATGTGGATATCTTTATTTCTTTTTCTTACCTAATTGCTCTGGCTAGGACTTTCTGTACTATGTTGGATAGAAATGATGAGGATGTATACCCTTGTTTTATTTCCAACATTAAAGAAAAAGTTTTTTACTTTTTACCATTAAGTATAATGATAATGGTGAGATTGAAAAGATGTTGAAATAAGTTGAAGTACATTCTTCTGTATTTGTTATTGATCATTTTTTATCATGAGAATGTGGACTTTGCTAAATATCCTTTTTTTAATTTTGCAATTGAGGAGACTACATGACTTTTTCTTTGATTCTGTAATGCTGTATATCACATTTATTAATTTTCACATGTTGCCCTGGCTGGCGTAGCTCAGTGGATTGAGTGCGGGCTGAGGACCATTCCCAGTCAGGCCACATGCCTGGGTTGCAGGCCACAGCCCCCAGCAACCGCACATTGATGTTTCTCTCTCTCTCTCTCCCTCCCTTCCCTCTCTAAAATAAATAAATAAATAAAATATTTTTAAAAATTGTTCACATGTTGAATTATCTTCACATCCCCAAAATAAACCTACTTGTTCACTATGTTTGATCCCTGTAATGTGCCATTGAATTCAGTTTGCTAGAATTTTGTTAAGGATATTTTCATTAGAGATGTTGGCTTGTAGTTTTCTTTATCTTATAGTGTCTTTGTCTGGCTTAGGTATCATGGTAATTTAGGCTTTACAAAATTTACAAGTACACAATTTTTTTTTCACTTTTGGGAAGAATTTGAGAAGGATTGGTATTAATTATTTTTTAAGCATTTGGGTGAAGTAACCAGTGAAACCACATACTCCTGGATTTTCCTAGTTTGGGGAGTTTTGACTATCGATTCAGTTTTCTTACTAATTAAAGGCCTATTCAAATTTTCTGTTTCTTCATGATTCTGTCTTGGTAGATTGTATGTTTCTACAAATTTATTCATTTCATCTAGGTTATCCACTTTATTGGTGTATAAATGTCCATTCTTCTTTACATTTTTGTAGCACAAGCTATAAAGTCTCCTCTTTCTTTTATGTTATTTCTATATTTATCTATCTCTTTCTTCTTAATCTGCATAAAGACTTGTGAGTTTTGTTGATGTTTCCTCAAAACCAACCCTTTTTTTGATCTTTTCTGTTGTTTTTCTAGTCTCTAATTAGATTTATTTATGCTCTGATAATTATTATCTTCTTCCTTTGCTAACTATGGGCTTAGTTCAGTCTTCATTTTCTGGCTTGTTAAGTTGTAAAAAATAGGTTGACTATTTGAATTTTTTTCTTAATTTAGGTGTTTATTACCTTCAATTTTCCTTGTAGTACTGCTTTACTGAATCACATAAGTTTTGGTATGATGTGTTTTCACTTTAATTTCTTCCTATATATTTGTTTTCTCTTTGCAGCAATAGGAGGTTCAACAGTGTTTTCTTTATGTCTATATTTTTGTGAATTTTTCAATTTTTCTTCTGTTATAAATTTCAAGTTTTATATCATTGTAAATGCAAAAGATACTTGACATTTTTTCAATCTTACTGAATTTTTTATGATTTGTTTTGTGGCTTAACATGTGATATATCCTGGAGAATGTTCTGTGTGCTCTTGAGAAGAATGTAATTTTTTGCTGCTATTGATGAACTGTTCTGTGTATGTCTGTTTACTTCATTTGGTTTAAAGGCAGAATTATCAATAACCAGTTTTGAATTAAAATTCTGCAAGTCACATAATTTGGTTTTGCTTAAACACATGCATACATATAATTATTCATTCCATAATTCACTTTTTGTCAAGTAAATTTTTGAGAAAAAAGTGTTGTTCACAATAATTTTTTATTAAACATGAAGAAAATTTAAAGCTAAATTAATCAGAATTGCAATAGATTATATAGTTCACTGCACAAATAATCATTCTATACTAGAGAATGAATATGAATACATTTAATTAGTAAACTCTAGAGGAATATATACCAAAATTTATATAATTAAATTTATGAAGCATACATTTTATTGTTTAAGCAATTTTTTGCTTTAGTCATAGAATTCAGTCACCATTTATATTGCACAGCTCTGCACACACACACACACACACACACACACAACAATGAAGGTAAATACATACAAGATACTGATATCTCTTTTTAGCTTAAAACATCACAGATCCAGTCAGGCCCTAGTTAGTGTCTATTTTTTGACACATAGAAAATGTATTTCTGAATTCTCTTTCAAGTTCTACATCTTAACCTATTACTAGAGTGGCCTCCATCCTTCATTCATAGAAATGGCTGTAGGTACATGGGTTATGTTTCTCTCCACAGGTAACTGCAAAACTTGGAGAGGAAAACTTTTTTACATTTTTCAAGGCCACCATAATTCTCAATTTTTTCTATTGTAAGCCTCTTCTCAATAAACTGTTCAAAGAAATAGAAATATTTTCATCTTTAGTGTCTGTTCATTTAAACTTCCTCTTGCTACCTAGAAATAGCACAGAAACTATTACTTATCTAGGCCTTGTGCTCTGTATTCATAATTAAACCTGGGTTTTCCCTAAGTCTCCTGATGTGAGCATTGATGAGGGGAAGGCGATTCTCTTTTCTCTTCCTAGTGGCAACACAGATTACTTTTTAATATATCATTTGAATTCACTTAATAATATATCATCTTAAAATGACTTGTCCTACATTAAAAATAAAAACCTTTGCCATTTCTGCTTTGTTTATTACAATTAAGAGAAATATAATTGAAGATATCAGAAAAGAACTGGAATTGTCTATTGTTTTTATTGATCTTAATGCAATAATTGTAATAAACTATTTTTTCTGCTTCAAAGCAGGTAACTGAATTTGCCTTTTTTAAAAAACATGGAATTTAAAAAATCACATTATAAATTAGTTAATTCAATGTTTTTGCATTTCTTTTAGGAGCCTTATGTTTAACTCATTCTATAAGTTAGACCATAAAAAAGGAATTATATGTAAACAGCAAAAAACAAAAAGGGGGGACTGGGAGAAGAGTATAAGACACTAGAGCAGGGGTGTCAAACTCATTTTCACTGGAGGCCACATCAGCTTCATGGTCGCCTTCAACAGGCTGAATGTAATTTTCGGGCTGTATACATGTGAGTACTCTTTAACAGTTAATCGATGGTTTGGCACTGCTGCCAGGTAGAAACAAGGGGCCAGACCAGATAAAACAAGGTGGAAGGCCAGATTCGGCCTGAAGACCTTGTGTTTGTCACCTGTGCACTAGAGATTGAGTCTGTGACATCTGAGACTATACTAGAAATAAACAGGGGTCCTGAGAGTGAGGCTTCATATCAAAAGTCAATATGAGGTAAGGACACTAAGGAAGCTTAATGCAACAGAAAGAGCTTTTAGTTTACTATGTCAAATATTTGGTTCAAAGGCATATTCTTATACTTATTGGCATGAGTTTGGGTACTTTATTTTTCTATAAAATTGAATTAGCACTGATTCTATTATTGGCAGATTGTGGGAATATAATGAGATTTTTAAAGCAGTTTTATTGAAGTAAAATACTATAATAAAATACACCAATTTTAAGTGTATAGTTGGTGAGTATTAAATACATTGCAGCATATCATCACCATTGCTATCACAATACAGAACATTCCAAAATTTCCCTCTTACCTGGCAGTTGGTCAGCACTTCCCAACCCCAGCCTTGGGCAACTACTGATCCACTTTCCAACAATCTGTTTGCATCTGTTCTAAATTTTATGTGAATGGAGTCATATAGTACATAATTTATGGTATCTGGTTTTGTCATTTTGTTTTTCATATTGTTATTTTATATACCCTGTCTGGTTTTTTTGTTTGTTTGTTTTACTTGTTAATTGCTGAGCATTTTATTGTATGAATATACATTTTGTCTATATATTAATTCTTGATAACTGAAGGCTGTTTCCCATTGAAGATATTTATGAAGAAGTTGCTGTTGATATTCAGATATAAGTCTTCCCATGGGCATGTTTTAATTTGTCTTGGTTAAATAAGTGGGGATGCTGGGTTTCATGATATGTGTGTTAATCTTTATAAGTACTGAGCTGTTTTCCAAAGTATATCTATAATTTTGAATTTCTTCTAGAAATGTAAGAGCTTTTCAGTTGCTCAATTCTCAACAACATGTGGTAAAAAATAGATACTTTTGGGGTGTCAGAATATTCAATTGTAGTCATAATTTACATGTTATTAGAGATGTTGAAAATGTCATGTACTTATTTGCCATTTATGGATCTTTGGCAAATTGTTTAAATCACTTGAATATTTACTTATTGGATAGTTTGCCTAATTACCAAAAGGAATCGTTACTCATACATTTGGTATGTAAGTATTTTATGGGATGTGAGCATTTGCAAATGTTTTATTTAAGAACCTAGAATACATAAATATTTCTAAAAAATCAAGAGGATCTGATTTTGAAGGACTCTAAGTCTGAAATAACATCTCACTACAAAGGAATCTCAAAACACTTCACAAAAAATATTTATAAAGACATGGTTGCAATTACTTTCAATGTTGTTTAATGAACCTAGTTATAAAACAATCCACTGTTCCTGAATAAAATCTAGGGGAATGTTTATAGTACTGTTCACTACCATAGAAGGCACAGCAGTGTCACACCAAACATTTGCAAAATTTGCTTCATATCCCTTTTTTAAACCTTTGAACATTGGACTAGAAAGAGAAGCAAATATCACAACATTTAACAGCCCCAACCTTGGAGACAGAAACACTTTTGATTACTCCTGATACCACTATTAGTAGCTTTGTGTCAATTTAATTTACTGCTCAAAGTTTAGTTTCTTCATTTTCAAAATGAAGAAATAATACTTCTTACTTCATAAAGTCATTGTGAAAATAAGAGAGACAGCACATGTAAAACACTCAGGATAATAGCTGGCACACACCAAGTACATAAAACAGTTTAGCTCATTGTTTAGATAATTATTATCAGGTTCTATGAAAATGTGAAGCTTAAATATCAACATGAACTATTTGTAAATCTGAGCAGGCAAACAACAAGATAAAAAAACAGAATTCATTTATGTGTTTAATTTTACAAATATGTCTAAGATTTTATTTTTTCAGGACATTTAAATTATTTCAAACCTCTTCTCTGCCATATCTCAAATGACTGAGGTGCTACATCTTAGGGTATGAAGTCAGTGGTCCTAATAACTCATCTAAACTCATCTTGCTTCTTTTTTATATAGTGCATATTCACACTTTTATTTTGTACTCCAAAAATAAAGAAAAAAGACCAAAGCTAATGTCATTTTCTAACATTTCTCATGGTTTTTATTTAGATTTTATTTAATCGAAGTGTAGAAGGAATCATTCCTTGAGAATTATTATTGGCATATACACAGAGCTCAGAGCGAAGGAGTTGGGTGGGTTCTGAATGTCATGCAGGAACACAAAGTGCAGTGCTGCCGGCAGCTGGAAAACCAGGTTTCAGTGTTAAGGGCAGTCACTGTGGGCAGCTTCTAAGGAGCCAAGTTTACCTCGGTTATGCACTTTTGGCCTGTGGACTGTGATTACAGATAAGATTAAGAGATATCCCATAAAAAATATCTGGACAATTATTTAGTCTCAATTTTAAGGGAATAAAATAATTTGTGGAAAATATTAAAACCTAAGCCCTGGCTGGCATAGCTCAGTGGATTGAGCACGGGCTGCGAATGAAAGTGTTGCAGGTTCAATTCCCAGTCAGGGTGCATGCCTGAGTTGCAGGCCATGACCCCCAGCAGCTGTACATTGATGTTTCTCTCTCTCTCTCTATCTCCCTCCCTTCCCTCTCTAAAAATAAATAAATAAAATCTTAAAAAAATATATCAAAAGATTAAAAAATAAACTATTAAAACCTTTAACTAAGGATAAATTTATATATGCATATGTAGAAAAATTATGTAAAAGTACTGCAACTATTTAAATGTTCCACATCCAATTGTGTATATATATATACATAAGTACATACTGATGTACATTGCATGTATGTTACTTTATGTGCCTAGTATTAGAATCAATATTGATAATATTCTAGAATATATGCCACACACTAGAATATTGATAACATCTCTAGCCAAGTGTGATGAGGAATTTGGGCCCAGGTCAGTCTTCTCCTATTTTTATCTTCTAGTTTCTGGCCACTCTGATCTGCTTCTATATCCCTCATTGATTTAATCTCATCCCTTAATGCCCAGACTTTTCCTCAGTTCAGAGCTAATACATTATTATCAGATTTCTTAAGCCCAATAGCTACAGTATCCTAAGTTAAATTGTGAGGGCAAAGACACTTTATCAGCAGTGTTTGCAGTGTGTAGTGATGTTTACCTCTCTTTTCTTTTGCTTGGGTATTTTTAAATGTGACCAGTGCTGGGTATGTTTTGTAAATGCCCTCCAGAAAAATGTCTGGCTGAAAATTTCCATGAATTCCTGTCGGTAGCTGAAATAGCAGAACTTTTAGAGCTCTGTGGTTTTAGTCAAGCAAAGAAATACTAACTGCCAAACTAGTTTTCTCTTTGAAAGCTCTGTCTGACTAAGTCTAAGCACCTTTTTCATGATTGTACTCTTGTTTATCTTTTTTCTTCTACCCACCCAAACTACTGCAACTATTTAAGGGTTTCATGTCCAATTGCTCAAGGCTCATTCAAACAGTGGTGCTGTTTCTTTCATTCAAAGTTGCCAGGGAGAACTTGATTCTATTTTTTCTACATTTTAAAATTTTCATGAGAACATTTAACATGATATCCATCTTTATTACAAATTTTTAAATGAACAATAATGTATTGTTAATTACTGTCACATGTTATACCATGATCTCTAAAATTTATTCATCTTTCATAATTAATACTCTATGCCCATTGAACAACACCCCTATTGCATCCTTCCCGTGATGCCCCACAAAAATGATTTTACTCTATATTTCTGTGAGGTTGACTATTTTATTTTTTTTTATTTTTAAAAAAGATTTTCTAATTCCTATATTTCTTTTTTTAAGATTATTTATTTATTTATTTTTAGAGAGGGAAGGGAAGGAGAAAGAGAGAGAGAGAGAGAGAAACATCAATGCGTGGTTGCTTGGGGCCGTGGCTTGCAACCTATGCATGTGCCCTGACTGGGAATCAAACCTGCGATGCCTGGTTTTCAGCCCATGCTCAATCCACTGAGCTATGCCATGAGGTTGACCATTTTAGAAACCTCATGTAAGTGAAATCATGTAGTATTGATCCTTCTGTGACTACCTTATTTAACTTAGTATGTCCTCCAGGTTCACAATGTTTTTTATTGTTTTGTTTTCCATCCTATAGAAAAAACAGAAAGATCTGTAACTATCTGTCTTAGAGGTCTGCCAACAAATGACTTTGCTAAACATTTTTATCTGTCCATACTTTTTATGCAGGTTTCCTACTGGGCACCTCCTTGGGTTTAATGCTCATCTAGTGTCCCTAAATTGTTTTCAAAGACTCAATTAATGCTTGGGACAAAGTGCTAAGATGGAAAAGGTTAAAACCAACAAAACAAACCTGGATTTGGCCTAATATAAAGAATAACCTGAAATAAATCACCAACCAAGGATAATTAGAATTTATTTTCTTCTCTCTAGCATTTTAATTTTATTCAACATATAAGACAACAAACAATCAAATAAATGGCATTCAGTTAAAATGCCATTGAAATTTTCACTAGTGAAACAAGAGCATTTTACCCTTACATTTTAATCTGTAGTAAATTGTGAAAATAAATAGTTAAAAAGCCTGATCAAGCAAAACTTCAACCAAGACAACTTCTCACGCATGATTGGTGTTTACCCTGTTGGTTGAGCCCCACTGTGAAGTCTACCAAGAATAACAGGGCCATTGATTTAATCCCTTTTTGGCAGGCCTTTCACTGAAATTTAATTATGTTGCTTTTTGTCTGCAACCTTTCCCCAAGGTTTCTGTGATATTAGAATACCTCCTTTAAGTGTTATGGAAAGTGCATTAAAGGGTTTTTCCTCTGATTATTTCATAACATAACAGCAGTTCTTTCTGCCAGTAAGCCCACACAACTGTTTTCAATAAATGAAAGTTTTCTTTTTCACATTTTATAAAGTGTAGATTAAACATTAATTAGTCATAGCTGAGTTTCAACATTTTTGACTTCTTACAGCTAGTTCCCAAACAACACAAATAAGGTCCTATAATGTGTGAACAATTGCATAGCTTTAGGCTTCAGAAAGGGCAAGGATGCTTGGTTAAGTCAATCTTAAATTATTTTGCAATGATTTCATGCTGAGCAATTATTTATATATTCCTTAAATGATGGGAGTTTCAAAGGCATGGAGGGAGTGTGTACTTTTATAGCTAGAAATTTTTATTAAATGAATATGGCTTTCTGGATTTCTTTCCTCCCCCGTCTCCAAACTCATAAAATTGAAAGAGGCCAACCAAAATACACAGTAACCACAGTAGCTTCCACATTTTATGGTCACCAGTGTCAATTCTTGTCATTTTTGTTTACTATTATGGGCTTGTCACAGGTTCAATATCTCCTAAAATACTTGAAAATGAAAACAAAATTTTGTATGTGTCCTTTTTCTCCCCAGTAATGTGTCAGCCTGGGAAAATGCTCTTTTTGAAAAGAAAACAGAGCTGACATATAATTGTTGCCTTTACCCCAGCTGTTACTGACATTACATGCTGAACCTTCCTTGGAGATGAAAAACCAATTTTGGTGTGACACTCTGAAAAGTCACCACTGGTACTTTACAAATAGTTCAAGGTCACAGAGATTTTGCCAAAGACACTCTCAGGTAAACCTCTGGAGGGCTTTATTTTTCCCCTTGGGGAAATCTGTGTCTGTATTGATTTTGCAAATTATAGACTTAAAGTCTAACAAAGGAAAAGCTACCAGGAGAAAAACAACTTAGTACAAAATCAATGCTTTTGTATTGAAGTTTTAAAAAAACAATTCCATACAAATATTATGACTAAAAAGGAAGTTTAAATTTTGAAATCTGTATCTTGGAATAGACAAACTTAATATGATATCTTATTAATAGAACATTTGATAAATGATTAAACTTTTAACACTTAATTCAATTTTTTTATTTAAAAAAACCTTCCATTTACAACATCCTATCCATTACACAGATATTTGCATTTTAGTGTTAGTGTAACATCCATGATTTAATCAGCAATATATTACCTAACAATATTTTATTCAAAGCCAAATTTTTATTATCATCAGCTCCAAGTAGTATTGTGTAAGTTTCATTTCTGATTAGTGATTTCTGGGATCAAAATGCTCACTTATTTTTTTTTTAAGTTACTAAAAATTTAAGTCAGCCAATCCTCTAAGAAATTTCAATTTATTAACAACAAAGGATCAAAACCTCAGTGGCTACATTTTTTTTTCTAAGCCTGCTAACCATCTAAGGTACACTAGCATATACCAAAATGGTTAATGTGAACTCAAATATTGAACTGAACTAGCCTCATGATCATGCTTTATCTCTGTTAATTCTGTATCTTTATTTTCTCATTTTAATACACTAGGAAATTTATACTTACCCACATGGGTTGAGTTTATAAAGACCAATTTTTTTAACAACATTCCATTAGAAAAAAAACAGCCATATGGGAAATAATGGACTCTTAATGTTCTCTTTTATAGTCATCTTTTAATAATATTCTCACTTTTTGAGACTTTAGGGCACAAAGTAAAATATTTAATTTGTAGAGTTTATGATTCACACTCATATTACTTCTATTTCAGAGAGAGACACATATTCTATATGTCAAAGCATTTTGCTCTGTCCTAAATTGAAATAGGTAGATAGATAAGTAGATAGATAGATAGATAATAGATAGATAGATAGACAGATAGATAAGGTCTCCCCACCTAATCCAAGAAAACAGGTTTATAACAAATATCTATTATAACTAAATCCATAAAGAAATAATGGCAAATACCATTCAATTTAGCAAATGTTTAATGCAGAATATAATGAAATATTGCATTTGCATTTCAATAATAAATAATTACATGTTCCCTAACTTACAAACATTTAACGTGTTTGTAATTATAACCATTTATTATTTTGTATTTGTAATCTTAACAATGTGTATAACTATAATTAATACAAATTAAGAAACTAACCACAATAAAAATAAGATTATTTGCCCAAGTTTTTATGAGAATGGGCACTAAGTGAAAAATTTAGAATTTGAACCATAGTCTATTGGACCTATAAATACATATTTGGTACATTAAACCAAGTTAATACATAAAATAACTTGGCAGTTACACAAATCACTTTATTAATGAGCAAGATGTGATCATTTTCATTTGAGATATAAACAGTTCTATGGAAACTGAAAACTGTACCATTTGCATCACAAAAACATTTAAGAGAAAATACTAGCTTTATTACAAACTTTAAGGTCAAGGTAAGGAATATGAGACATAGGATCATTGAGGCACAACAAAATCCAGGTAAGTAGAAAAATGGAAGAAAGGTGATTCTGCAGACTATTTGTTTATTATGGAACGCTTCATGAGTCTGTATATCACCCTTGTGCAGGGACCATGCTAATCTCTGTGCCATTTTAGTTTGAATATATGTGTAAGCACCATTTATTATTTTTGACCAATAAGTTACCATCTCATTACTTTACAGTACAATACAGAATACATATACATATATGTATTTGTATATATATATATGTATATGTTTATATACATATATAACATTATATATGTTATATATAATATATATATGCATGTGTATGTGTGTATATAAATGAATTAGGTTGGCATTATTATAATGCATTTTTCATTAAGGTATTTTTCTTTTAATGAGGGGGTCTCTAAGATTATCATTGAAGATAGGAAAAAGTGAATCATACAGTTAATCTTACAATTTGAAAGTAAAGAGTCTTGAAGAAAGAAAATTAAGAAGGTGATTGTAATAGCTCAGGTAATATATATAATGGACCTGAACCAAAAATGTTTTATTGTGGGAAGTAAAAAAATGGATAGGTGTAGGTTCAAGGCACTTAATAGGTATGATGTTGAACATTAGGAAGACTGAAGGTGATAATAATTGGGAATTCAAATGTCGGGATGATTTTTGCATTAAGGAACTAAGTTATTCTTCTACATCTCTCATGATACTCAGCATATTGCTTGTCCTTCAAATTTGTTTCAAAATATCACTGATTCAATTACATAATTAGGATAAACAGAGTCTTTCATGTAAAAGTGTGAGAAATGAAGTAATAATGTGGAAAAAGAAGAAGTCTTGTCAGTTAAAAATTTCAATCTCAAACCTGCATAAGTGATTTGGAGAAATTTACCTGAATAAAGACAAAATTACTTTATGTAGAAAAGTAGATGTGGTAATAATACAAGGTCTGTCCAGAAAAAGTCCAACCATTACTGATATAATGAGAACTGTTTGTGTGACATTGATGTAACCTGGCAGCCAAGGTGAGTGGACTGAAATGTGCATGTGTGAACAATGATGACTTCACCATGCTAGTCAGTGGGGGTGGTAGATGTGGTGAGTGAGCATGTGTACTGTGGAGTTGTTACATTCAAAATGAGCAAGTAGAGCAACAAATAGACATCAAATTTTGTGTTAAGCTTGATCATTCCTCCATTGGAAACTATTTGGATGACTCAGAAGTCCACATCTATAGGCAACTAGTGATTGGCAGCTTCATCATGACAATGTGCTTGTGAAAATAGAGATTTTTGGCAAAATATCAAATCACCCAGGTAACTCAGCCCTCCCTACAGATCAGGTGTGGTACCTTGTGACTTCTGGCTTTTACCAAAACTAAAATCACCTTTGAAAGGGAAGAGATTTCAGACCGTTGATGAGATTCAGGAAAACACAATTGGGCAGCTGATAGCAATTGAAAGAGCTATGCGAGGCCCCAAGGTGCCTACTTTGAAGTAGACTGGGGCATCATTGTCCTATGTACAATGTTTCTTATATCTTGTATCTTCTTCAATAAATGTCTCTATTTTTCATATTACTTAGCTGAATACTTTCTGGATAGGCCTCAATTATGTCTACTTTGATAGTTAAAGGAGATAACAAAGATAAAGAATATAACATGATGCCTGACAGAAAAAGTTATTTAACAAATATTGAATTTATTTCTTCCTTTTATATACTGTGAAGATCATATTTTTATTTAGATTAGAGGTCCCACACATTTCCTATAAAAGCTCAGTGTCCCTTAGGGTTAGTTTATGTTGTTGTATTAAAGTACCATAGGACAGGGGCATATAATCAACAGAAATTTAAATCTTACAATTCTGAAGGCTGAAAGTTTGAGATCAGGGTAGCAACATGATTGGGTTCCATTGAGAAACTTCTGGGTTTCAGATTGCTGATTTCTCATTGCGTCCTCACATGGTGGAAAGAGAAGAGCGGCTCTCTGGGGTGCCTATTATAAGAGCACTAATTCCATTCATAAGGGTTCTATCTTAAGCACCTAATAAATTTCTGAAGATCCCACCTCCTAACACCATCAGGTTGGATATTAAAATTTCAATATATGAATTTTGAGGGACACAAACACACAATCTAACTGCAGTCAAATAGTAAATATTTAAGCTAGCTGGCAAATACAATATCTATTGCAACTATTCAATTCTTCTGTTGTAGCACAAAAACATCCATAATAATACATAAACAAATATATCTATATTCCAATAAACCTTTATCTTAAACAGGAAGGATGCTGATTTGGCCTATAGATAGAATTTTTCCAACTCTTAACCTATATTTAAACCTCATGGACAAGTGAAACCATGTGTAATTTATTCATAGGTAATGGGAAGATGATATATGTGTCCAGTAATAGCTTCTTTTAGTTTAGGAAAACTACTTTATCATGAAGTTTTTGCTCTATATTATATATTAATAAATTGATGTCATAAACTTAAACTCTAGAGGAAAAGACTTAAAATAATTAAATATTTTTACATGTGCTGTAACTCCTCAAAATAAATCAATTGACTTGACCTAGGAGAGTTGAGAGGATTCTTCAAAGAGTTAAAAACTGACTTACCTTTTAAAGAGGGAGGAAGACGAAAAGAAGAAAATGTTGGACATTAAATACAGTATGTGAAAATCAGGAAGACATTTAATGTTGTAACATTAATGTTGTAACATTGTCCTCTTAATGTTGTATGTTAAGAGGACAATGGAAATTTTAACATGAATGCACAAAGGGTGTGTAGGTTTGATGGTGATAAGGCTAGAAATATATGTTGAAGATAGATTATGTAGAAGAAGATTATATGTAGAAGATAGAAGGCAAGTTTTTAGACATTAGGGTTTTTTATTTATTCCTGAGATTCAACAGGGAAGCAGGAATTGTACTGGTCATCTGCTTGCTCACCAGATATTTCAGATTTTCCCTCCTGGAAGAGGTTAATATTGCAAGTCCCCACCACCTTGAACTTAGATTTGTCCACATGATTTTCTTTGACCAAAGAATAAACGCAGAAATGGCATGTGTCACTTCCAGGTAGGACCTTTAAGAACCAGGGTGTAAACACTGGTCTCTTTCTACTGCCAGGGCAATCATGAAATCACAGAAGGGAGTGGTGATGAGGTAAGGTAGGACAGCTCACCTACCTTGTTACAGTTGTCAAATGAGAGAGAGAAATGAATCTTTATTTTTTCAGGCCACTGGGATATTTTAAGTCTGAGTCATTCTCTTTTCCTCACATAGGTCCCTTCTTCTGACCAATATAAATGTCTTTAAACAATGAAGTAAAATAACTATCCAAGCAGTCATTTAATGACCTTATAACTCGTGATTTAGAATATATGCATTAAAGTTTATATAATATAGTTCATTAACATTTTAAAATTATCTTTAAAATTAAAAATATGAAGAAATGAAAATGCCATTCTATTGGCAATTGGAAGCTCCTAATTTGATTAGTTATCTAAACTAATCAAATATGCTGAATTTAGCCTATATGTGTTAATGAACCATTGTATTGCATGTAACTGCAAACTTAGACAAAAAAAGAATGTATTAGAAAGCTATTTAATTTACACTGAATCAAAGTTGAAAAATATAATGTATCTATGTTTTTCTTCAGTTTAGAAAAATTCTTACATTTCAGTGTGATACAACAAAATTAAAACTATTATTTTTGCAAGTACATATGATTTTATAATAAAAGAGATGTATTTTTGTTGTGAACAACATGTTTGGTACAAATAACATAGTCAATCTCTCCTTCACTGTGCCAGGGAAATCTTCAAGGGAGGGCAATGCCCAGCTATGTGTGTAATAACTTAAAGAGAGATTGTGGTTGTTTTAATTTATTTTCTCATATTATAGAAATTAAGAGTGCACTAGATATTTTATACACTATAAATATAACTTCCTAGTGTTTATGTTTTTAAAGTTTCAGCGACTGAAGAGAAAATTTCCAGATCAACAAATTGTTATATTTATACTCATTGACATGGGCAGATGCAATTCCATTCTTCTTTTTTTACCAATGTTAGTAGAAGGGCACATGTCAGAGGAAAACAGAAATCTCTGTGCTTCAAATTGACACATTCCATTTGGTTCCCTAAAATTATTTACCTAAGCAGTTATGAGTATGACACAGTTAATTTAGTAAACACAATGGTTTATTCAACAACATTAGCCTCTTATGAAAATATCTCCTCCTGTTTTCTAAAGTAAATATTGTAATATGTAGGAATAATTAAAAATTTAGACAGTGTTTGACACTATGAAATGGCAAAAGGTCAATAAAATAAATGTACATATACATAAAATATATATATTAAAGATAAAATGAGAAAAGAGTAAGAAAAGGGTATCTGTTTTTCAGAATATATTTGTTTTATATTATGCAGAAACAGAACTTGATAGTCAAAGGTCAATTGGACATTATTCTCAGCTTAAGGAAAATGATGTCTTAATAAAATATGAGAACAAAATTGAAACACACTAATATGGCCAACTCAACTCTACATAAAATCATCACTTTCTGATTTAATTTCATGTTGTTCTCTGTTTCTTTATTTTTATTAAATTGCATTAGCTTTCTTTCTGTGTCTTTTAGAAAGTAACTTTCAATCCTACCCATGGGCATTTTCACTTGCTATTGTCTAGAATATCCTCATAATCGACACTTCCTTGACATTTTATTCTCTGCTTTATGAGATGTTGGAGGGATTGTCTTTGACTATTCAGAAGTAACTTTTTCCTTGGTCCTTTCACTTTTATATTAGGCTATTGTATTTTCTTCATATCAATTATCACTATGTAATGTATTTATTACCTTTTATCTTGAAATTATCCCTATCAAATTTATATCACTTTTTAAATGAAAGTGTGTATGCATATTTTCAGAAAGTCTTATGACACATAGCATAGGCAGGTATGTAATTGGTGTGTGATGATTCAAAGGTCTTCCCCATGCCTATGTGGTGACTTGAACTGTAAGTTAAAATAAGATAATTACCTTTTATTTTTTATAAGTAAAATCATGACATAATTACCGAGATACTTGTACTTATACTATTTAGAGCATCAAAATAATCAGCTATGTAGATCTTACACTTTTTTGTAGTGCCCATATTTATGTGTGTTTATTATCTTTATGCCCAATATTTCCATTTTAGCACATTGGAAGAGAAAGTAACAGAGGGTGGGCATACCATATCTAAATGTGCTTAATGAATCATAAAGAATTCTTAATATTTAACCAACACCAACAATATATTTTTGCCATAATAACAACTTAGCCTCTTTTGAGGGATGCTAACTATGCATAATTGAAGGCAAAAGCTGACATATACCCAGAATTAATATAGTAATATTTTTGAAAATTTGCCACTTTTGAAGCATAACAAGTAGCAACTTTATATTAATTCTACTGTTTTCTGAGGTATTAAGACCATGACAAGACATTGTCCAACTACAGCAAGACTTTAAGCTGGAGAGTGGGGATAGATAAGAATTAGGTTGGGGATGCCTGCTGTAGGGTTATGCTGCTCATGGTTGGCATCTGGGCAGATAGTAGAGAGATATTAGCTTAATTTGAAATCAAATCCAGAAGATTGAGCCAGGTCCAAGAGGCAAAGAGTGTTCTGAATTTTGTAGCCTTCTGGGCTCTTGAGATGTGTCTCCTTGCTACTAAAAAGAAAATATGTTAGTGCAAAAAAGAGCTCAGAAATACAGCCTGGCTTCCAACTCCAGCATCTGTCATAAATCATGGACTTTGTGACTTATATTCAAGCCCTGTCAGACTGTGAGGTTGAAGTTCTTGAAATATATTTTAAATTAATCTAGATTGCTTTGAGAACTAGAGTTGAGTGATGAATATGTGTGAAACAATAAAGTAAAAGAATGTGGAAACTGACAACAGAGACTGTGAATATTAATCAGAGGATAAATGCACAATTAACTTTGAGGACATGTACTTGGAACTAATCTTGTGGATGCATGTATGCAATGAAAAGATGAGATTGGCTCCCTGAGATCTTAAGCTTAGTGATGGAAAGCATTACAAGAGATAAGCAGCAGGAGAAAATGATTTGGCAGTGAAAAGTAAGAGTTAAGTAACAGATAAGATGTATTAAAGCATGGTTTGGGTTTCAAATTCAGCACTGTAACTATAAAGGCATGAGTAAAGATTCAGCTTTGTTAAGTGTTAAGAAATCACAAAGAAAGAGAACATATATATTGGAAAAAGATGTTTCAAAAAGAAACTTTTATAATAACATCATTTAGGAATTTTAAAGAGTAAGAAAGACAAACAATGGTAGCAAAAGCCGTAATACAAAGGCATAAGGACAAATTGGTGACAAAGTATAAAAAAGAGAAGTTCACTCATGGTTTGTGATCAAAACTGATGATTTGAAGGAGTAAATGAGGATAAAAACTGAGGAAAATTATTTCCCTGTAATATTTATAGGATTATTATTAACATAAAAGTATAGTTTCTTTAGATCAATAGAGATCAGAGTTTAAAAGATTATCAAATAATTCTAAGAGGAATTATATATAATATAATATTTTATATATTCTATATAAATATATTCTATATTATATTAATATAACATATAATACATAATGTATATGTCATATAATTATATATTATATATATAGTGTATGTTGTCCTTATTTCATTGCATACATACAAGATTGGGTATGACAGGGAAAAAGCTAGAAACACAGGCCATCTAAAAAATGTGAATCTGATACACAATATTGGAACATGTTTGTGGGCTGGAAAGGAGATAACACAGGCAGAGACTGAGGAACAAATAGAGGGGATTATGTTTAAAAGGAGGTTAGATGGCTGACAT
Organism: Phyllostomus discolor; assembly: GCF_004126475.2. Classification (NCBI taxonomy): domain Eukaryota; kingdom Metazoa; phylum Chordata; class Mammalia; order Chiroptera; family Phyllostomidae; genus Phyllostomus; species Phyllostomus discolor. Next base: position 58,255,580 of record NC_040913.2, on the reverse strand, counting down.
TGAACTAAGAAGGATACTTATATGAGAACTAGTCTGAGAAGAACAGATGCATACCTATCAGAGCAGAAGAAAAAGCAGAACTAAACAGGCAGGCATTCATAGGTAAGAAAAAGGAAATATAGGCAGTTTTTTCCATATAGTATCTACCTTAAAATTATTTTAAGTAGAAAACAAGGAAAATTTTCTCTTATGAGTTGAGAATCAAAATTTAGGAAATTGAGGTTAAATAATTTTCTTTGAAGAAGACACTTTGAGGAATTTGATAGGTGTATAATACATGATAAAAGAATTGCAGAGTAGCACTGATACATTTATTATACTCACCACTAGATTATTTTATTTTTATTTTTTAAATTTTTAAATAATTTAGAGAAAATTTTATTGATTGATTTTAAATAAGGTAAGTGAAATGTGGTTGTATAATAAGGGAATATAAACATCAAATTTTTTACTATTACTATACAAACTGAAAACAAATACAATACTTTCCAAATTGTAGTAAAATGAACTACTCTACTACAATATCATTAAGTCTAGAAAGTCACTGGCAAGTTATCTGATGGCATCCTCATCCTACAATGTTTTCTCAATGTAAATTTTAAAACATCCTGAATACTTTTATCAACCCAAGTTTCTGTCATTGGGAAATATTGACATTCCAAGGAACTTCAGCTACTTTAATTTTAAAAGGTCAAAATAACAAAACAAATGTATTTTTCAAGGTTAATATAATTCAAGGACAGTAGTACTAAGAGCAACACATAATTTTAATGAAAACAAAACTTTTTGAGGAAAGGCAAGTCATAAAGTTAAACAAAGGTAAAATTACTATTAGAATCAGTTGCACATGTTTACTTAAGAGCACTTATTTTAAGATTTTCACTGGGAAAAATCTTGAAGCCCTTTCTTTTTTCTGCAGCTTAAATAGTGGATTATGTTCTATTAATCATGTTTCTATAGTAATTTTTCTCCAAGCAATTTTTTAAAGGAGAATTTTATTACTTAGAGAGGGAGGAGAGAGACAGAGACAGAGGGTTAGGGAGGGCAAAGGAGGGAGAAGAAGAGCGGGAGAGAGGAAGAGAGGGGGAGAGAGAGACAGAGACATTGATCAGTTGAGTCCCAAACATGCCTCAATCAGGGATTGATTCCAGGATGTTTTGATGTATTGAACAAAGCTCCAACCAACTGAACCACACCACTCAGGGTTCTATAGTGATCCTGTTAATTTTTATACTTGCCAATGTGTTCATGAGCTATAATAAGCCTTTGAATTTGTTCTGTACCTTCATAAATCTGATAGACGTTGGCATCCCTCATTAGTTTTTCTACAGGATATTCTGAATTAAATCCAGCACCTCCAAAAATCTGTAAAATAATCTGAAACCACAGATAAATTTAATAAAATCATGAGTCCCAATTACCCTTCTCAACTCCCATTTCCTATTTTCAAAAGCAAATATTTTAACTAATTTTAAAAAGCTCAACCAACTTTTTCTTGACAACTTGTGTTAATATATATGAATTTACAACACTATACTTCTTTTCCTCTCCTCTTTCAAACTTAGTCATATCAAAATTCTTAGTTCACCTGTCGCTTAACTATGGATGTTTAAAAATCATACTTAATCTTCTAGTCCCTGTTTCTATAAGATTCAAAACATTCCAAATGCCCACTTTAAAAGATGAAGACTCTGATTCTCCTTTATACTTCTCTTCCTCTCCTTCTTCCCTCCAATCTCTGTAAAAGGTACATGTATTTTTATGTTGGCAAGACTTAAAACATTTACTTAATGTTCTGCAACCTTAATTAAGTAGTCTATGATGTGTCCATTGTTGATTACAAAAGAAAAAAAGTAATCATTTTATCAAGAAATTAAACTACATGAATATTGGTCACTGTAAATCCAAGTGTCATTCTTGAATTTATGATATTTGGATTTATACCTGGGACATTATGATTACAACTGATTATAATTTTTTAATGTCACTTATGCTATGCCATTCACAAGATGAAGTTAGATGGTCAAGATATGAGTCTCATAATGACATTCAATGAGTTGCTCAAAATGAAGCTATATTTTAGTTTGCTTTAAATTTCTACCTTAACATTTTTAGAGTTGCTTGTTTTTTTCTGGAATTTATAGTTGCTGATTGATTTATTTGATGTTACTTATGTTTAATTAAATAATTTACTGTTTATTTTTAAAGAATATCTCATGCAAATTTTAGATTTATACTATGAAGTTTTCCTTTCATTATTACCTTGTCCTGGAGATTGCAGTTCTTCTGCCCTAAACTGGTCTGTGAGATTTTGTTGCAGGACCTACTTTCAGTGATCCCCTGAGTCATGTGACTTTCCCTTGCTGGTTTTATCCCCTCATTTTGCTAGAGTATTTATTACTTTAGGTGATTTTCTAAGAAAGGTTTAATATCAGACAAATTTTATATATCATTGAATGTCTGAAAAGCCTCTATTCTATCAGTCTTAATCAATAATTTGAATAACAGACATTTTGATAGGAATGTTTTCTTCATTACTTGGACAGAATTATCATTGCATACATTTCTTTTTGTCATATCTAATGAAATTCTACTTAAGTTGGAGAAAATGGAGATTATGAAAAAAACCTGTAATAAGAGATAGCTTATGTAACTCAAATGAAGACCCTGACTTATTTATATTTTTGTCTGAAATATTCCAGTTGATGCTTCTTTTTGCTCTTTCCTGAATGCAAGTAACTTCATCTTAGTAGTTGGGTAATGTCATGTTTTTTGTTTGTTTGTTTTATATCATTATGTGTAGGTAAGTGATACAGTCTTAACAGTCTTGTGACATTGGTTTTGTATATATTAATCACAAGGCACTGCCTTGCATAATGTGAATTTTGGTTAAAATAGAATGTGCATATTCTATATGAATTTAAGTTCTATTTTGTGACAAACTACTATGCTTTGTATTTCTAGTTTATTTTATTCAACTTGGGGCAGATTGAAACTCTAGAGAAAAACTTTATATTAGGCATTAGACTCAAATTAATGAGTTTGGAAGAACTTATCCAAATATACTCTGAAATAACTAGTGCGTATAAGAATTTGATTTAATATATGTTCTATGTTATACACTATAAGTACTTGCTCCATATTTTAGAAAGGAAGAAAAGAGAAATAATAGCTACATTTTTGTGTAAATTTATTCAGTCCCTCTTTTATTTTACTCTATGATACAATTTTATGAAGAAATAAATATGCATACTAACTAGTTTCTGACTTAGATATTGATAATAGTATTGTTGATATAACTTAAATTTCTGAATGGGGTGTAAAAGGAAGAATTTTCTCTGCCAGACTCAAGATAAATTACAGGTGCACCAATTTCAATATGAAGTGGGCTATCAGACTGGAAATATTTGACAAGACACTAAAGGGAAGCCACAAAGAGCAAAGGTGCAGGGATTTGTTAAAAAAAGTAATTTATTTTTGGCATCATGCCATCTTTGAAAATCTTTCCCCAGGCAATAAACATTAGAAATTTTATTATCATTGCCCCAGTCTTCAGCTTCTTTGGGAATCATGTAGTTTGCCTCATTGAAGCCCAGAGCAGCCTTTATAGCTTCCTCCAGGAAAAGTGACCCTGGTTTGCAATAAAATCATGAGGTAAAGTCATGAGGTACTAGGAATTCTTTTCCCTAGAGATTATGATTCTTACATTAAATTAGATATTTGTTTCATTATGAATCTTCCTCATTAAAAGTCTTTTTATTAAAGCCTTTAAAATTATAGCACATTTTGCCCCATGTTTTCTTAGTGACATTTTGGGAATTTATGTTGTGGCACTCTATGCCAGAGATCCTTTGGTAGTTTAATCAGAATAAGCTTCATTTCCATCTTACTACTATCCCTTAGCTGTGACGTCTGCAGATTAGTCAGATAGCCAGAGCTGCCATGTGCACACTTTACATTCCTTTATGAATGAGGAAGTTCCACTTTTTAATTGATAATTTCTTAACAAATATTATTGCAATAGCATCTCAACTTCAAAAACACTCTTCAAAAAAAGCATTACAAAAATATTTTGTTTTTTTTCTTTTATTGATTATGTTCCAGTTAAAGGTGAGATCATATGGTATTTGTCCCTCACCACCTGGCTTATTTCACTTAACATAATGCCCCCCAGTTCCATAAAAATCTACCCTTTATTTTACTCAAAAAATAATCTCATATCCAAGTTTGTAATCATAAAAGGCTGGTACAACACACAATATAAATTACACAACCTTATACTCAAAATTTATTTTTTGTATTTTCCATGTTTCATTATGTCTTAAAAAGGTAATACAAAGGAAAAATATATAGTTTCAGAAAATAAATGAGATTTGTCCCCAGAAGAAAAGAAAAGAGAAAAAGTGTCTAACAATTTTACAATGTTTCCTTTTGTCTAATAGATCATTTTACACACATTATGCCTTTCGGTCATTTATCATTTAGAATAACATTGGCAAATCCAAAGTTACTCTAGTTTTTTTTTTTAATTTGACATGAATTTAATATAAGTGACCAAAGATAGTTGAAAGAGCTGAGGGAAGGAATGCCAGCTTCTGCGTTTAAGCCACCAGGAATCCAGGATGCTGCATCTGATCATCCAAAGTGTCTGCATCACCAAAAGAAAAATTATGAAGTCTCAAGAAGTGGCCACTGATGATCTAGGCTACTTGACCAGAGCCATTCAGTGCCTCTTATTGTTGGTATTTAAGAGCCTAAAAATTTTAGGTTAATGTAAGGTCATGTCTCAACCTGATACATAAAGCTAAAACCTAAGGGGCATGGCAATGATTCGAAGTTGACAAGATAAGATCAGTTAGTGACAAAGGCTCAGCAATATTAATCAATCTTATTTTAAATATGTAGTAACACACTACATAAATATTTAATGAATTTGAGTGATAAAATATAGTATATGTAAATAAATGTGTATATGTAGAGAGATTAATTATAAGAGCTTTTGTACAATATAATAGATATATTTTATCTTATTTAATCATTACCATGTTTTTTATATTACAGATGAAGTAATAAATTCAGAGTAGGCAATTTTTCCTTGGTTCCATAGCTAATAAGTTCTATGCTGGGAATCTGAGTTCTTTCTGATTCCAAAACGTGTATTTTTAACCAGTGATATCTATAGATGTGTATATTTCAAGGGGTGTGCGGGATGACCCATTGGATTGAAGAAAACAAATATTTTGTTATTACCATTTATTGGTTACCCTTAAATATTAGAAAAATATTTTATTTATATACAGATTTCTATGAAGGTTGATACTTGTGCCATATAATATCTTCATATTATGCAAGATATCCAAGGGAACAGAAGTTCTAAAACTATGAAGTTGACAGTAGTGCTCACTTTTTTCTACTATTTTTATGGCTGTATCTGCTGTGAGTTATTGTAAAGACTGTTTTTTATAAAAATAAGAGGTTTAAATACTAGAATGTTTATAATACTTTGGAATCAAATGTGCTACTTTACAAATATTTTGTACAGTTTTGAAGTCCACTGAGTAACTCTGGTAAAATAATTTAGTCTTTAATTTAAGAACAAATTTCATAAATTTCCAGGTTTGGCTAAGGTAGAGTAAGCCCAAAACACTTCAAATGCTGGGTTAATAGGAAAAGAAACTGGCAAAATCAAGGTGACTGGGGAGTAAAATCAAAAGTAGAATCAACTTCTATGGTTGTTTGTTTGTTTTTGCTTTCTTTCTTGACCTAGATCTGAAGATGAGACCCCAGCAGGGTTGCATAGGCAGCAAAACTTGGAAGAAACTTGTACTTCTGGCCATTGAAGAAGAAATAAGGGCTGTTATAAACAAAAGAGTGTGAAGGATCCTCCCCTCAATGAACCATTTTACTATCCTAGTTGTGGCTCAAGTGCAGTTGTGGTCACTGTGCTGCAGCAGCCGGAGAAAATGAAAGAATGTAGCTTCTACAGTATCATGATGTGAAAGCTGAGGCCTATTGGCAGGAAAGTGGGGGGAAAGTTGGCTTATGAAAGCAATTAAGTAAGAAACTATATTACTGAACAAAAGGCAACACAGCTGAACCTCAGTGACCAAGAGAATGGTATCCAGTGGAAGGAAAGAGAAAAGCAATGGCTGAATTAGGCCAGGTGAAAGGCCAAGTCAAGAACAATAGCTAGGTGTCTTGCTTGACCAGTTAGTTGGATATATGTGGCTTTTACTGAAGATGGGAAACACTAGCTAGACACAAGCTAGTTTATGACATGTCACATGAGAGATGACTGACATTTCATGTAGTGTTCAAATAAGTCATTATATAAGCATGCAACTCAGAAAACACAATAGGGCTGGGAATATACATTTAGATGCAGAAATAGTGATGGCATTTAAAGCAACAAGAATAAATTTGATAACTTTGAGGGAAGAGGTGGGATGAGAATTTTTCAAAAGTCAAAAGCAATCCCTTACTAACTCCAACATTTAAAAGATGGTAAAGGAAGCATTTCTGGCTACAGAATGTTCTTTTTTCTTCTCTTTCAACAGTTTTCCCACTCATTACCTAACTCCAACATTTAAAAGATGGTAAAGGAAGCATTTCTGGCTACAGAATGTTCTTTTTTCTTCTCTTTCAACAGTTTTCCCACTCATTACCTAATATTTAATCTAGTAATTTAGTACTCTTAGACAATTTCTGTCCTTATAAATCAGTCCCAAAGAACAATGGCCATGGTTGATCAATATTTCTTAAAAGATAAATGAAACATTTAAGCAACCAGTGGAAAATATCTTCCTAGAATACCTCTAGAGTCCATTCCTCCATGACCTTGGTTTTCTACAAGTCTATTCTCCAACAGAAGAATCACAACCCAAATATTGTTAAATCTAGGGCTGGCAGTTGTGTTTCATGTACTTTGTTGTGGAAATGCTGGGTTCTTTTAGTCTTTAGTCTTAGTATGCCAACCTAATAGCTCTGAAAATGATGTAGAGAAGTTCACTAAAGGAGATCAATCAGTATATCACCTGCATAAAAAAGACAATGAATCATCATGGTAAACAAGGTAACGAAGGAAGCATAGATACTAGGGAAAAGCTCTCACAGGTAGGCTCAATAAGACTAGAGAGTACAGGAAAGCTAAAAACAAAACAAAAGTCATCTGACTAGAAAGTAATGGGAAATTTCATCATGAAAGTCACACACACACACACACACACACACACACATCATGTGCTTCAAACTTTCCTTGAAAATGGCAAGACACTTTGAGTTTGAAATTATAGTTAAGGAATAAACAAATATAAAAATTACAGACATATAGTGAAAAGGCCAACATAATAAACATAATAACCTTCTCTTTAAGATAATAAATTCTTAGGACCAAATTAAATTTGGCATTTAACTCATAATTTAATACATCTGATCCCAAAGTCCTGGTGAAGTTAATTTAAGAAATACAAAATGACACATAAATTGGAACTGCCATATCATAATATGTAGTAATGTCTTTGTTTAAAAACAACCCTGAATGGTGTGGATCAATGAGTTGATTATCCTCCTGTGAACCAAGAGGTCACTGGTTCCATTCCAGGACAGGACACATGACTGTGTCATGGGCCACATCCCTATGGGGACATGCAGAATGCAATCTATCAATGTTTCTTTCATACATTGATGTTTCTCTCCATTTCTGCCCCCTTCCCTTTCTCTAAAAATAAATAAAACCTTTAAACAAACAGAGTGGGTTTGAAAAAGAGCAGAAATCTGTTTAATTTTTGAAGACAAGGAGCTCTTACATTATTGAAAGCACAAGTAACAGCTACAATATCTACCAACTTGTAAAGCAGTAGTGTGAATACTCTTAAAAACTGCAGGATTTATTTTTTAAGTATATTTTATCAATTATGCTATTATAGTTTTCGCAATTTCTCCCCTTTATCCCCCCTTTGCCCTGTACCCCCAACCCTCCAGCATTTCCCCCTTAGTTGATGTCCATGGGTAGTACATAGAAGTTCTTTGAACTCTCTGTTTCCTCTACCATTTTTAACCTATTTCCTTCTGAAGTCCTAGTTTCCTTCCCTTCACTGTTGGTTCCCAGTACATTTTCCTTTATTTCACTTTTCATAGACTTCACTTTTTCCTCTATTTTGCAACCATACTTAGCCTTTTCTGTGAATATCCTGATTGCCTTTGTCTTTTAAAAAATATTTCATTTATTTTTATAATGGAAGGAGGGGAGGGAGGGTGAAAGAGAGGGAGAGAAACATCAATGTATGGTTGACCTTTATGCACCCCCTACTGGGGACCTGGCCCACAACCCAGGCATGCTCCCTGATTGGTAATCAAAATGGCAACCTGGTTCTCAGGACGGTCTTCAATCAACTGAGCCACATCAGTCAGGGTTGATTACCATTGCTTTGAACTCTGTGTCTGACAGGCTGGCTATCTCTTCATTGCTTCATTGTATTTTTTCTGGAGCTTTGATCTGTCCTTTCATTTGGGCCATACTTTCTTGTCTGGGCAGCCTATTACATAGTAAGGGGCAGAACCTTAGGTATCAACCAGGACTGGGCAATCCTACTGGCTGTGTTGTGGCACTGTATATGGAGGAGGGGTCTGAATGGGAACAATGCCACTTGCTCAGCTCTCATCTGGCTTACAGTCACTTCCTCTGCTATCCACAAGCAAATTGGGCATTCCTGGTGCTGATCCCAGGTGGTTGGGTTTGTGTACATTCTAGGACCCTTTGGGTCTATCCAACCACCACCTGGCCCTGAGTCGTCTCCACCCTTTCTGCCTGTGTCCACCCTTCCTACTGGTCTGGATGATTGTTTCTTCTTTAACTTGGTTGTTGGACTTCCATAAATACACACATAATTTTTTGTGTGTATTTGAATTATTCTCTGGTGTCCTTTTTTTTAGGCCAGAAACGTTCCATGTAATATGTCTTATGTTCCTCAGTTGTATTTGGGAATGTCATTATTAATTTTTCATTTTTTAAAGTTTTACTGTATATCCAATTTTTTGACAGTACATTTCTTTCATAAGGTTGAATATATAAACCCCACTACTTACTGGCCTTTATTGTTTGGTTATGATGTGTCCAGCTTTGCAACTCTTATCCTACTTCTAGTTTGTGGAGTTTGGGGGTATGTAAATTACTATTTTCTTCAAATTTGGGAAGTTGTTGACCATTATTTTTGCAAATGTTCCTTCTCCCACTTTCTCTCCTTTATTTAGACTTGCATTATGAGGTCAAAATGGCAAATTTTATTTTATAGAGTACTTTATGGTGTCCACTGGCCTCTGAAGGTCTGCTCACTTATTTCATTCTTTAAGCTTTCTGTTCTCAGACCAAGTAACCTAAATTGATATATCTTGAAGTTTGTGGATTAATTTTTACTGTATCAAATCTTCTGTTTTCCCTCTACTATATATTTTCTTTTAATCTTTAAATATTTCAATTTTTAAATTTCTATCTTGTTCTTTTTAATAATTCCTATCTTAGTATATATATTCCGTATTTGGTGAGAAATCTTTTTTCACTGTATTCTTTATTTATTTAGAGATGCTTTCTTTTCATTACTTGGACATATTTTTAAAGCTGAGTTACAGTCTTTGTATGGTACATTTGACACTTGGGCCTCCACAGAAGGAGTTCCTATAAATTGCTTTTATTTCTATGTATGAGCATTATTTTCTTATTTATTTGCATGTCCATAATTATTTTTTATTTAAAATTAGAGATGTTAAATAATATAATGTTGTAACTCTGGAAATCAGATTCTTCTCATTCTAAGGTTTTGTTGTTTGTAGTAATGGTGTTTGTTTAGTGACTTTTCTGAAATAACCTTAAAGTTTACATATTTTGTCATGTATGGCCACTGAAGCCTCCTCCTATTGGTTAACATAGCGGTCAGTTAATTATTAGTCACATGCCTCTTTACATTCTGGGAGTCATTAATCTCCCAATTTTGCCAAAATGCTCTTTGTGAATCATAGGTGTGGCTGTAACACTCACTCAGGCAGTTGATACCACTTCTCTAGGTTTTGATTCCATTGAGCCTCGAGATCTGCCACAGGTGAGAGATTAGCACCTTCTCAAGTCTTTCTGACAGGTGTGCAACTCTATGCATGCCTAGGAGCTTCTTGATTCCCACTAATACACTGCAGTTTCTTAAAGCTCTTATGGGCCTATTATTCCCCAGTTTCTTTTTGAGCATTTCTTGTTATCCTATTGTTTATCTCACCTGTTATCTACTATACTACTTTGAGCAGCCAAAAATAAACATTTGCCTGTAATTGTTTTAGACAAATGTCCTTAGAGAAAAAGCTTTTCACTGGATGAGTCCTGAGTCAGGTGAAATAAAACATTCTTGCAAATGGAGTCTTTAGAGGATCCACCCAGACAGGTCACACAATAACACCTTTCTTGGAATAAGGTTTTAAAGGAACTCCAACATTGTTCTGCCCTATCCAGTGGCTGACAGGTGACTTGCTTTCACCATAAATGCTGCTGTTGGTTTTCAAGGCTACTGCAGAGTTGGAGAGAGGAGGGTGAAAATAGCAGAAGTAAAAGTGCCCCAAGGCTCACTGTTTTTACTGAAATTTACACATATTACTTGAATAAACACTTCCTAGACTGCTACAAGCATTTCACTGCTATCCAGAATTATTTTTTTAACCTGAGCGTTTTTTTTTAAGATTTTATTTATTTATTTTTAGAGAGGGAAGGGAGGGAGAAAGAGAGAGAAACATCAATGTGGGGTTGCTGGGCGTCATGGCCTGCAATCCAGGCATGTAACCTGACTGGGAATCGAACCTGCAACACTTTGGTTCGCAGATCGCGCTCAATCCACTGAGCTACACCAGCCAGGGCTGCTATCCAGAATTATCAAATGTTGAGTCTGACCCTTCCTTTCAAGTTTATTTCGCTGTTATATTAGAGAGAACATTTCAAGGCCCTTACTTTGCCATTTTCACTGACATTGCCTGCCTCCTTAAATTTAAGCTATATTTAGTTCAGCCAGCTCATGATACATTTTTCATAAAAGGTTACTTATTAAAAATATTATTGTAATTCCAACATAAAGGTGTATCGAATATTCTTTTAGTTCATTAGTGAGGTAATAAATAGGTTGGTAAATCTGGTTCAAAGAGACTGGGTATCTATATGCAAACAGTTAAAGGAATACAGAAAATAGTTTACTAGAATGAAAACTGGTTAATGCCCTGGTTATCCTATGTATAGGACCAAAATAATTTGCATCTTTGCTGAAATATATATATATATATACACACAAGCTAGACTGTGACTGTATAGAACTTTTGTCTAATCAAATATGCATAGTAAGCCAAAGATTCACCAGCTAGAGAATTAATCCTTTTTGAAACCTGTCACACAATGATGCATTATAGCAGCTGAAGGATCTACCCTTCTGATTCTGCCTTATTTATTGACTTTGGATAATTTAAATTCTTTTAACATTTGAAATTTTAGCTATTTATTGTTTCAAAATAAGCCATTCAAAACAATAAGCCTTTAAAAACTTAGGGTTTTAAAAACAACTACCAGTTACTTTATTTATGAATTTATAATTTAGGTGGTACTCGGTGGTGCAACATGGAGCATCAACTGGGGCAACTCAATGAGAGCTGGAAAATCCATATCCAAGATGGTCCATTTCTCACATGACGGTCAACATTTGGCTGGCTAAAAACAAGAAAATGTACTAAAGATGGGTTTCTCTGTGTATCTTCAAATTCTATCCCATTTAATGGTCTAATTTTAGTCACATAGCATCACTACTTTCTTATTTGATTAGTCTTAACAAGCAGGAGGGCCATCTAGATTCAAGGAGAGAAGACATAGACTCTACCATTTGATGGAGCATTGACAATGTTCTGGAAGTCAATGTATGATGACAAATAATGTTAAAGACATTTTGAAAAATATTCACTTTCACAACCCAAATGGTTTTCTCAGGGAATTTTTGTTTTGTTTAGTTTTTTACATATGTGTCACTAAGTGGTGATCATTTGATTTCTGAATACATGACACAGACCAAGTCAGCTTTTTTAAATAAAACAGGAGGCAAAATAAGTTGAAACCAACTATGTTAAGAATGCCAGAAGTATAAATAACCTAAAAATGTCACCTAAATAATTAATGATTTTCAAATTAGTAGCTTTAAAAGGTAACATAGTAAATAGGCATGAAGGAATAGATGCTAGCATTTTAAGTTATTAATACAGTATTAGAACCATCTCTTTATAATTACATAAAAAGGAAAAATTCAGTAATATGGGCATTAAAAATGCATGGTAAGATTATTCTACTGGCCATATTTTATTTTGAAACTATGACTGTGTCTCTATAAAACAAACTATTGAAAAGTAAAAATTGCTGTGAATCACCTGATTTTTGTTATTGATTCATCATGAACTTACTGAAATGTTCCTTGTTGTCCTTTATTAACTCATGGGTGTGATAATGTAGTTTGGTATCACAATGACCCAAATCAAGTTCTCGGGAATGTGTCTGTTTCTTTAAAGTCCTACCATCAACATGTGGGGAAACAGCACTTAGATAATCATTGATGTCAGAGAGGGAACAACATGGCTCGCTTGCTTGGCTCTAGCCCCACTTTCCAAGAACTCTCCTGTGATACTAGGGGTTTCTCCCACCATGGCAACCCCTGTCATAGTTTATAGATATATGTAGTTTACAGATAACTTTAGTTTCCAGTTCAGCCAGCCCTGCCTTGCTCGCACAGTCTGATGCCTTGCCCTGGTCTTCTCAGTCAGCCTTGCCCACATAGTCTGCCACTTTGCCAGCATCTTTTCTGCCTACCCAGCTACCCATCTCCCTCATACCAATCTGACTGAATATTTATTTAATTCCCTGGTTGTTGGAGTTCCACACAATTTAATTTTCTGGCACTTCTGATTGTTTATTGTTTTTAGATTAGTTGTTATCTCTCCATTTGAGTTGTGCAAGGAAGTAAAGGGTTTCTATTACACTTTCATCTTTGCCAGAACTCCAGGATTTCCTGTGAGTTATCATAAGTAATTTTGTGCTGCTGATCTTGTACTCCTTTGGTGATGAAAGGCACTATAGAAATTTCAATATGTACTGTAGAACCTGAAATACACAGATCAGAATCAATGTCAAGAGAAAAGATGTTGGTGGTCAGAGATGGCCAATTGCTAATATGCTCATTTTTTTACCAGAAAATAGATTAAAATGGTCAAACTTCTGCTCCGTGTACTCTGAGAGATAAGTTAACATTGTAGCAGCTCTTTTCATCATCTTTCATGTCATTTTTCAAGAAATATAAGTTTTACAAAAAGCAAATATTTGTTCAAGGAATGTCACAACACTGTAAGAGTTGGTGAATAGCGCTACAAAACACAAAGAAAATCAAAAGTGCTTCTGGGCAAAAGGTGTCAACAACAAAGTAAAATAAATTTATAACAATGTTTTTAACTGTGTAATGAACACGAATAAGTCTTGAAACTACCCACAAATGCTTCTGTTAGACAATGCAAATATTTAGACATCTCATTAATATTGGGGGAAATAAGTTGAATTTGAAAGAAAAAAAACAACCCAGCCAGCATGTCTTGTAGGAAGCTAATTGAATGTAATATTTTGTGATGTCAAATTTTGGGAAAACATAACATTCTAAAAGACAGTAGTCAGAAGTCTTCAGCTAACTATGAAGTACATAATGTTAATTTATTTGGTATTCCCACACACATTTTATCCCTTCTATGGATTTGTACTATGATACAGGTAATTTGGAGTTCTCAATACTTAATCATGACACATAGTACCCATACCTCATATTTTTTCTATCTCATTTTAACCCTCCCTCTCACTGACCAGTACATATATTAAAGATTTGTTCCCCTCAATCTCATTCCCTCTAGACCACAGGTGGCAAACACAAACAAGGCTTAAGTGCCAAATCTGGCCCTCCACCTTGTTTTATCCAGCCCAGCACCTTATTTCTACCTGGTGGCAGTGCCAAGTTCCTTGCCTATAGTTAAGGAGTAGTTACACTTATATAGTTCTAAAATTACATTTGGCCCTTTGAAGGCAACTGCCAGGCTGAGGAGGCCCCTGGTGAAAATGACTCTGACACCCCTGCTCTAGATTATTCTTTTTCTAATGTCAATTCATAATTCCAATTCACTCTTTTTTACACAAATGTTAGAACCCAAAGTTTAGATTTGATTGTCAGCTTTGTTTGTAGTAGAAATAAACTCCAAGCCAAGTCATAAAGCCTCTCTACATTTGTTTCCTGTTCATTTAAGTGAAATTAAGAACACCAACAGCAAAAAATTATAGTAAAGATGAAATAAGGAAATTGATATAAAAATTTTTCTGTATGTGAAGTCATTATTAGTAACAGACTGCCATACTCAGCTATCAATACTGATTAGGAATGATTCTAATTTGAAATTTTCAGACATAGTATTCAGTTAAAAAGGGAATTGTCATGAAATTCCAGGGCTTGCAAGATTTTGGAAAATTTCTCAGTGTTAGAAGAGATCCACTAAAACTTCAGTGTGATGGCTGAAAACAAGATGAGATCATGCATGTCATTTATTTTTCCTACCCAGTACTTTTTGAACATTTTTGTTACGTTTGATTAATTTCCAGATTTATGAGCTGCCTCCTCAAGGTAGAATCCAGAAACTTCTCAAGAACTTTAATTTAAAAATGAACAACTAGAGGAAGTAAGCCCATCCAAATTTCATTTTATTCCTGAAGGAAGTAATGTCTGAGTCATAAAATTATGAGGGCATCAGTGTTCAAAAGTTCCTGGCACAAACCAAACTTTAATCAGGCAGTCATAGTCATGGTGCCTCCCAACATTGCTCCAAGGGGTAGTTGCCTCATTGTGTGGACTCTGAAGGGCAGCTCTTCCTGTTATTCATGGAAACTTAGCAGGATGCTTATCTCATGCCAAAAATTTGTGAGCTACTCATTCTTCTTTCAGTAAATATTATTACTGTTAAATCAGCTAGATTCAGCTTTTATTCCTCACAAGCAAGAACTATGGCTAATGCATCCTTTCATGCCAGTTTGCAGCCACTGAAATAATATTCAGAGTTGGTGCATAAGCTTCAAAAAATAAATGACCATGGGGTAAAGGTACAACTAAGAGAGAAGCATCCAGTAACTCATTGCAGTTGAATGAAATGTGCCAGAGAAAAGAGACACGGCGTATGCTCTCTCTCTACAAAGCCTGACAGACTCCACTACCTACAGTTAAGTAAAGACAGTGAGAGTGAGATAGAGAAAAGAAAGACAAATATACAGATATAGAAAATGTAGAAATTATACCTAGAAAGAAACAGTGGTGTGTGTATTGTTATTTGGAGCTGACATGGAAGGTAATCATGAATGCTGACTTAGTACTGAGAGTGCTTTATTGTCCAAACCACAACTTCTGGGGCTAAAACAGATGGTGGCCATTTGAGACATAAAATGAATCTTGGCTCCCCAACAAGAGTATAAGCAGGAAGAAGACTGAGAAAGTTCCTCCTCCCCAAGGAAGGAATATTTTCTATCTTTGAATGTAGCCCAGCCAAACAATGGAAAAAGGAAGAGCTATAAGACACAATAGATGGCAGACACCCTCAAAGAATAACTAAAACTTGAAGAATGTTCCCTGTCCTCAGGGAAGAGGAACTAAATAGTGCTCATTTAGGTTTCAGGTTGCTACAGGCTAGTAACTGTTGTTGGTTGCCCACTTCTCCTCATTCTGCATGAGAGTATTTATTTCTGGATATCATGCCTATCCCAGCACTATATTGGGAGGATGGAATGATGAAGAGAGAAAGATTTTATGTTTCCTTAGTACACAAGTCTCAAGTCCCAGAGAACATTCTTGTTAAATGGGCATAATTTAAAGCTTCTGGGATCCGAGTTGGACTCAGTGACTGGCTTAGACTTTTTTGTGATCTCACTCAAAAGAGAGGTTAGTGCATTCTGCATATAGGAAGAATAAACTTATTTTGTAACCTAAAGGGTAGACTTAAACATTGTGTTGGTGTTGCCCACAAATTCCTAGGGTAATGAAATAATAATCTTCCTCTCTGTATCCTAGAAGTAAGGAGTAGTCAGTTAACTTCTTTGGCCACTGAAATATGGGTGAAAATATAAGAATCGCTCTCGGTAGAATAAAGAGCCAGTGTGCAATTTACCAGTCTGTCTTACCCTCTGCCACAGGGACAATATTCCAAGTAGGGCTGTCCCATTATCACAGAACCCACAGTGCCAGCGACACAGAAGAGATTCCACAATGACCCTAGCGGCACACAATGAGAACAAGAATAAAATCTTTTCTTTTTTTTTTTACTTTAAGCCACTGAGATTGGGAGGTTTTTGTTTTTACCTTAGTATAACTGTAGGCCATCCTGATCAATAGAGGTATCATTACATTCACTTTCTAATCATGTTCTAGCAGACCAAGGATATGCTACAAAGCAGGGATAAGAAGGAGGAAAAGAGACTGATATGAGAAAAAGAAATGAAAAATATGGTCTCTTAGAACTAATATTTTGGATCAAATATAAGAGCCATAGCTATATAACAACAGGACTTAACCTTGCAAATACAATGGGAAATCTAAACGAAATCTTTACCTCTGTTTGAAAGTAAAATAATGACATCAGTTACAATGTAAGTGTTAATTCTAATTGTCATGCATGCTCAAATCATAAAAGAGTAACAACCAGAGCACATGGTTCACTCTTCTACTCTCTGAATATATGTATATAAAATTTACATTCACATGCATAAAATCAATAAATACAAATTGAGATAAGATCCTTCTAAATTGGAAATACATTGATAATATTAAAACTTTTTATTATAATTTGATTTATTAATTTTATCAACTCTATTTTTACAGACAAGTTGAAACCTCTCTCCAACGACTTGAAACCAAAGTACACAGATGGTATAGACTTTAAAGCTTTCTACTTAATCACTCAACTAAATAAACCAAGCCTTTTGCTATCACTATAACCATACTCTTTATATTTACTTTCACTTAACAGAGTAAATATTTCCAACTTTTCTGACTTAAATTATCATTTCTTTAGCAATTTTCAATGATAATATAAAGGTAAATTTATATTCATCTTTTTAGAATTTCAAGTTATTTCTTCAAGCAGGTGAAAAAGGGGATGAACCTAATTTCATTTTTCAAATGGATAAGTTTCTTAAGAAAGATACGAAATAAGTAGATAAGTATACCAAAGAAGGAGAGTCCAAAGAAATTACCTCAATTAAAAAAAAGACAAAAAGGATCTTAGGAATTAGGAAATGAAGCAGCTACATTGTTTTGATTGAGGAAATGTCCTAGATAAAGTAAACAAAGAACTAAATGCTCATATCTCTAAATTAAAAAAAAAACCCTCAAACAAAATCTGATTTATCATTGTGATATATACTTTGAAAAGGGACCACTGAGAAATTTCTAAACTTGTGAATTGCACTGCTCTCTATTAAAACACTTTTTTGTCTCTTTAACTTTCTCATTTTAAATTTTAAACCGAATTTTAAATACTTAAACTGTATAAAGACATTTACCCACAATTATGGGATTTATTTTCTAGGTTAAATGTAGTACAAAATTATTAAGGTCCAAACTAATGATGAAGATACCTATTTATGTGCTTAATCTTGGAAAACAACTCTCTCACTTTAGATGATTTCAATTTCCTCTATTAGTCACACAGTACATCAAGATCAATATAAGTCTCAACAGAAAAAGAGTATATTATTAAGCAAAATAATTAGGTTAGGACTAAAGTTCTCTGAAGAGCAAGCACCCAACTCGGTAAAAAAAAATGGTTTTGAGACCAGGTTTACAGGGAATTTGAATAGCAAGAATCATTATATCCAAAATGGTAAGTATTAAGAATCCATTTTGGGGGAATATCTGGAATGATTTTTATAATGCCAATCTGCCCAATAAAGTCCTTTTTGAAGGCTCAAGACTTCGCTCTCACATTCAGGCCTTTTAGGTCTTAAAGTCATTCAATGTTCAAACCATGGTGTTAATATCTGACAAATAAAACATGCAGTATGTTAAAAAAAAGTTAGCACAGGCAATTGTAGAAAAACAGAGGTTTTGAAAAGTGGCAAATGGCAAATATAATGTCACATTTAGAAAAATATAATCTTAAAATTACTTCTAGGGAGAAGGTTTCGGAGCTGAAGTCAGGAGCTTTAAAATAAGTAGAGTTTACTTTAGAACATCAATTCTCAACCAAGGTCAATTTTGACACTTCCCACTTCCCAATCCTCAGCATTTTGTCCAATTCCTGAAAACATTTTTGATTGGCACAACTAAATATAGTCCAAGGAGGCTATTTAACATCTTACTATGCTAAGAACAGTTCTGAAAACAAACATTTTCCAACACAAAATGTCACTGCAAGATTGAGCAACTCTCTTGTAAATAGTCCCAGAATTCCAGAATTATACATTTCATTATGATTACAAATCCAAAAAGAAAAAAAATAGTAGACTTTGGATATGTTCAGTAAAAAAATGTTTAAAAAAAAATACAAAGGAGAGATCATTTTGTTCTTACTAACACTCATATAGTATTGTCTCATATCAAAACACCTGTAATGACTATGAGTGCTTTCATTTCAGACAGACCTCATTTAAATATTTTATTTTTCTCATCATGTGCTTTTTACTTTGGCATATGTACAATACTCTTGAATCATAGCTTTTTATTTCTGAAAATTGGCATTGTTATACTTCTATTTTAATTTCTAATAAATAATTAGAAGCAACACATGGATAGTCCTATCTTATAATCTTACTATGTAACTTAACATACATATTTAAAAACATATACAGATACATACATACACATACACACATTGGTTTATAGGAGAGCAAAACTAATCAGAGCCATGAAAATATTTTATGACTATTTTACTAAAAAATTGCAGTTGTATCCACAACATTATGTTTTCATGCAAGAATTCTTTGTCCTATGGAGATTAATGAGAGACAATTAAGCCAATTTATTAACAGGAACTTTTTAAATTAATAATATTCCTACAACATATTATCATGTCAGCAACCTGGAATAATACATGAATATTTTAAAGTTATTAATGTCATATTAAATATTATAATCACATGAACATCAACATGAAAAATTAGGATGCATTTATTCATTGACAAAACAATATTGTATTAAATGGGTTTAGAAATAACCTTCTTTCAACCTTGTATCAGTTCAAGGTCAAGTTTTAAAGAAGAGCATGCTACATTTCACCCTACATTTTCCCCAGTGGAATGGAATGGATATTTTAATTAATTCAGGAAATATATCACTTATAGAATTATATATAAATATAAAAGGAAGTCATTAACCTATTAATCAACAGAAGATAAAAGCATGAAGCAGCAATACATTTCTGTAGATAGTATGTGGAAAGGAAAGTTGGGAGCAAAATAAAAGCTGACCCTCGTCTAATGGAGAAAGGACCCACAGATGGACATATCTTCTACTTATTTTTATTGATGTTCTAATACAGTTGTTTCTGTTTCCCCCCCACCACTTTCCCCCACCTTACCCAACCCCACCTCCCACCCTCAATACCATCCCCCTTGGCTCCATCCACAGGTCCCTCATTCATGTTCATTTATGTCCATTTCTCTTCTTTTTAAATGAGCTCTGACAGTGTCACTTGTCTAAGAGCTTTCAGAGCTCAGAATTTTTATTTCAGCTAATGATAATATGACTTGGGGTGTCATTTGCATAACTTGGCTTGTTTTGTAAAAATGTATTGGATTCAAATGTTTGATGATGTGGTGAATATCTTTTTGCCAGTGCAATTAAAGCACATATATAAAAAATATTGGATAGTAACATCTCCCTAAAAGTTTTTGACAAGATGAAGTAACAGCAGAAATATGACTTTGGTCCTGGAACAAGATGAAAAAGAACCACAGGGGAATAAGTAAATCTGGATTAATTTTAGTTTCCTTGTCTATAAAATTCAATAATAATCCATATATATTCATGAAAATTAAATTAGATAATATTTACAAAGATGTAGTGTGTTATATAGAATGTGTTAATAGAATTCTTGTAATATTGTTGATGCTGGTTTTAAGTTATCCAGTCTCTAAATTAAACCACAGCCAATCATTTACTTTGATGCAAATAATATCCACAAGAAAATTTTCATAGTGAAATTTATTTTGAAATGATTTCAATAAAAATTGGTTTTTATTGGAGCATATTCTTTTAAGAAGCCAGGACTATAGATGAGCAGAGAAGGTTACATTTTCTTCTAACTCAGTGTTATATTGACATGAAAGTCCTTTCAGAAACAAATCATTACAGGGAAGCATCAAAAGTAAGAAAAACCCAAGGTTATTCCATTTTGAAGGTCTCTGTGGACTAAAAGATTCATGATAAACCAAGAGACAGAAAAGCCAAACCCATCATAGGTAGCAGTCAAAAACCACTGAATTGTCCCTGTAACGATGTGACCAATTCTCCCAAGGCAAGTGCCATGTTTGAGAAGAGCAATTCTCCCCAATTCTTTGCATAACATGAGGAAACTATTAGGTCAGAGATGCAAGATATTTTATTTTATTATGCTCCATAAATGCAGAAATGAAAGGATGTAGCAACTCATTTTAGGAACAGGTGAGTTTCCTTGTATCAAATTCAAATTATTTTGGTATTACTAGTATTAGTAATTATATCAACATATAATTTTACATGTCCAGCAATATCCTACAAAGCACATGCCTCAGGCAGTTCTCTCTGTCTTCTGGAGCTGCAGTAGTGAAATGGCATGATTCACCAACTCTCTAGAGGATCATAGGTCTATGATACTTCATAGCCATGGCACATCACATTATGTTATGTTCACAGTATCACCACAAAAGCCATTGTACCATAAAGTGATAATATTGTATAATGAGACATACATACCCAATGTGATGTGACATACAAGAAAATCAATGCAGCATATCACTTAAAGCACCCCAGTTTGGAAGGAGGTACCTATGGGCATTTCAAATGAATTTACAGATCATTCATTTCCTACATAATTCTGTATTTAATTTCTGTGCATCTGCAGGCTCCCACAGAGAAAATTAATGTGGGAATTGCAAAGTGAGCAATTGCACAACCATATTTCTTTTTCAGAGGAAGTCATCAAATAAAATGTAAATATGTAGGAATTTAAATAAGGGCAAGTAGTTCTTTCTTTATAAAGGGGTTTTCTCTTTGCAAAGATTGTATAAAAAACTATCATTTCTGAAAATTGGCACAATTCTGACCTCTCAACATGAAAAAATAGAGCATACTTTTTAAAAAGAAGCAATTATAAAATGATTAAAAGTTACAATTTATCAGAAAAGGGTACATAGAACAAGGAGTGCTGGATAGAGTTGGACACTAAAGGAATAAGCTGTTCCTCAGCATTAGTTTTTTTTATTGTAGAAGGAACCTTTCCAGCCCCAAAGCAAGGCAACAAGTTACTATGAGAACTTTCATGGACCAAACTTCTAATACCAACCCACTGCCTTTGCATTTGGCACAAGGACAATAATAGTGCTATCAAATATGTTGATGAGCAAAATCTCACATTAGTTATAATGAGTACAAGGGCACATAGAGTTAATGCCAGTTAGGAATGGTGTAGGTATCAGATGGTGTATCTGGTCAAAGGAATGTGTAACCAAGAATCACTGAACTGCAAATTTATAAACAAAATGACTGGAAACATTGGATTAGACATGAAGATATACTTAAGGCAATTTTAGACCTTTGAGTTTATTATTTTTCAGGCTTTATGGCATCATTTTCAAGACAGAGTCAAAAAGTTTAGAAAAATAGATTTTAAATAACATTAAAATGTAGGAAGAAGTTTCTCTAAAGACTATGATATATATTTATGCAAATTTAAGACTCAACTTTGTATAGTTAAGGTGAATATATGTTTTATCATCCATTTCCTTTGCCTATATCCTATTTGAACTTTAAGAAGACCTGAAACATTAGCATTGCTTCAGGATTCACCAACTAAGTATATCTATTTCCTTTCTCCCAAATTCTAAAACCACCTCCTTGTTTAATGCATGTCTGGCATGACACATTTTCATGTGTAAATTAGGCATATCCCCCCTCAATGATCAGATTTTATTTAGAAGTTAAAATAGACTAAAATCTAAGAAATTGTAATTATGTTTTCAAATAAAATACAAACTAGCTTTACCATTATCTTTTTTGCATGTGTTAAAATGATTAGTGACATGTGGTCCAGCCTATCAATCTGCCTAACCCGATGTACCATGACCAGCCAGGATACTGAGGCAAGAAGAGTTATTATTTGCAATACAGCTATAATACAATTATTGGACCACTAAAACATTACAGTATTTCTTGTGGATTAATTCCATAAACCAAAAGTATAAATAAGTGTTATGGGCTTTTGAACCCAGGGACATTTTCAAAGCAGAGTGGAAGCAAGGGCAGGAGCAGAATGGTTGGATGTTTTTGACAGGACCATTTGATATTAACCAAATATGCTCATAGACATTTTTGACAAGACAAAACTACCAGGGCCTTTACATGTGAAACAAATGTCTCCATGGACATTTTGGACAGGACCAAATGTCCTTTGAGGGTTGAAACATAACATGAGCTCTACCCCATAAGAAAATTTTAAGTAAACGGTACAGTATTGTTAACTATAAGGATAATATTTTAAATCAAACACTTCCAAAATTTTTATTCAGCATGCCTGGGATTTTAAACCTTGGAACATCAACTTTCCATTATCCTGTCTCTCAGCCACTAGTAAGCACCATGTTTCTTTCTCCTTCAATGAATTCAACTATTTCAGATACTTCATATAAGGGAGATCATGCAGTATTTTTCTTTGTGTGACTGGTTTGCTTTACTTTGCATAATGTTCTTAAGGTTCATCCATGTTATTAGTATGTGATAAGATGTCCTTTTCTTTTTAAGGATAGTATTTTCAATACTGAACAGTATTGCATTTATATATGTGCATTTTCCTTATGTATTCATCAGTCTTTAAATATTTAGGTAGTTTCCTTTTCTTGTCTATTGTGAATAATACTGCAAGGAACTTAGGAATGCAAATATTTATTTGATCCCATTCTCAATTCTTTTGGATAACATAATGTAGTATTGATGGTTATATGGCAGTTCTATTTTGAATTTTTTCAGGAAACTCCATACTATTTTCCATAGTGCCTGCATCATTTTACACTCCCACCAATAGTGTATAATGATTCTCCATTTTCCATATTCTCACCAAAACACTTACTTTCTATTTTGTTCATTATTTTATTTTGGTTCTATTACAGTTGTCTGCATTTTCCCTCCACGACTCCCCACACCCCAGCCAAACCCACCTCCCTCCCTTGCTTCCACCTTCCCCCTTGGTTTTGTCCATGTGTCCTTTATAGCAATTCCTGAAAACCCTTCCACTCACTATCCCCTCCCACCTCCTCTCTGTTTACTGTCAGATTGTTCTTAATTTCAATGTCTCTGGTTATATTTTGCTTGCTTTTTGTCTTTTGTTGATTATGTTCCAGTTAAAGTTTAGATCATATGGTATTTGTATCTCACTGTCTGGCTTATTTCACTTAGCATAATGCTCTCCAGTTCCATCCATGCTGTTGCAAAGGGTAGGAACTCCTTTTTCTCTGCTGCATAGTATTCCACTGTGTAAATGTACCATAGTTTTTTGATCCACTCACTTACTGGTGAGCATTGAGGTTGCTTTATTTTCTATTTTTTAATGACTTCCCTAACAGGTGCAAGGTGATACCTCATTGTGGTTTAATCTGCATTCCTCTGATGTTTAGTGATGAGCATCGTTTCATATGGCTGCTAGTTATTCATATATTTTCTTTGGGGAAATATCTATTTAAGTCCTTTCTCATTTTTTTAAATTTAGTTATTTGCTTGTTCTACTGTTAAGTTGTAATAGTTCCTTATATATATTTTGGAGATTAATTTATTATCAGATATATGGCTTTCAAATATTTTCTTCCATTCTGTGGTTTGCCTTTTGACTGTGGGTTGTTTGCTTTGTTGTGTAGAAGGTTTTTAGTCTGATATTGTCTCACATGTCTATTTTTACTTTTGTTGCTAAGCCTTTCATTCCATAATAGGAAATCATTGCCAAGACCAATGTTATGACTCTTTCCCCTTGTTTACAAGTTTTCTTCTAGAAATCTTACAATTTTAGTTTTTTTTATTGTTTATACTATTATAGTTGTTCCAATTTTGTCCCTCTTTACTTCACTTCCCCCAGCCCCACCTCCCTCAGGCAATCCCCAAAACACTGTCTATAGGTCCTGCGTATATATTCTTTGAATAATCCCTTCCCTTTCTTTCAACCAGCACCCAATTTTCCCCTCCCGTCTTACAGCTGTCAGTCTGTTCCATGTTTCTATGCCTCTCATTCCTTTTTGTTCATTAGATTGCAATTATGAGGGAGATCATATGGTATTTGTCTTTGACTGTCTGTCTTACTTCTTAGCATAATAGTATCCAGTTCCATCCATGTTGTCACAAAAGGTAGAAGTTCCTTCTTTCTTTCTGCTGTATAGTATTCCATTGTGTAAATGTACCACAGCTATTTAATCTACTCACCTACTGATGGGACCGTAGGCAGTTTAAAATCTTGCTATTGTAAATAATGCTACTATGAATATAAGAGTGCATATAGTTTTTCAAATTGGTGTTTTGTGATTCTTAGGATATATTCCTGGAGGTGGAATTGCTGAGTCAAAAGGCAGTTCCTTTTTTGATTTTTTAAGGTGACTTCACACTGTTTTCCACAGTGGCTGTAGAATCTGTACTCCCACCAACAGTTCATGAGGGTTCCCTTTTCTCCATATCCTCACCAGCACTTGTTGCTTATTGATTTATTAGTAAGAGCCATTTTGGCAGGCATGAGGTGATATCTCATTGTGATTTTAATCAGCATCCCTCTGATAGCTGATGATATTGAGCATTTTTACATGTGTGTATGAACCATCTGTACGTCCTCCTTGGAGAAGTGTCTATTCAGGTCAGCTCCTTTGCTTGTTTTTTTAAATGTCTCTTCATGGTTTTTTTAAAATTTTTTAAATTTATTTTTAGAGAAAGGGGAAGAGAAAGAGAAAGTAAGGGATAGAAATATCAATGTGTGGTTGTCTCTCACATGTCCCCTACTAGTGATCTGGCCTGCAACCCAGCCACATGCCTTGATTGGGAATTGAACCTGCAACCCTTTGGTTTGCAGGCTTGCTGTCAATCCATTGAGATACACCAGCCAGGGCCCTTTGTCTATTTTTCAATTTGATTGATTTTCTTCCTGGTGTTGAATCATACAAGTTCTTTATATATTTTGGAGAGTGAACCCTTGTCCAATGTATCATTGGCAAATATGTTCTCCAATGGGTCTTCTTCGCATTTTGATGACAGTTTCACTAGCTGTGAAGAAGTTTTTTTTTAATTTGCTGTAGTCCCATTTGTTTATTTTTTGTCCTGTTTTTCTAATTTGGATGCCTTTAATTTCCTCTTCTTGTCTGATCACTGTGGCTAGGAGTTCTAGCACTGTTTATTAGAGTGGTAAAAGCAGACACCTCTGTCTAGTTTCTGATATTAAGAGCCATGCTTTTAGTTTTTGTCCATTGAGTAAAATGTTAGCTGTTGTTTTTTCATATACGACCTTTATTCTTTTGAGATATGATCTTCTTATTCCCACCTTACTGAGATTTTTTATTATAAATGATTGATGGATTTTATCAAATGCTTTTTCTGCATCTATCAATATGATCATGTGATTTGTATCTTCCATTTTGTTTATGCAATGTATCACATTTACTGATTTGTGAATATCGTACCAATGTTGCACCCCTGGGATAAATCCCACTTGATCATGGAGTATGATATTTTTAATGCATTGCTGGATCTGGTTTGCTTATATTATTGAGAATGTCAGTATGTTCATTAGGGATATTTGCCTATAATTTTCTTTCTTTGCTGTGTCTTTATCTGGTTTTGTAATTAGTTTTATTTGAATTTTTCTCTTGAATTTTTGGAATAGTTTGAGAAGGATAAGTATTAGTTTTTCTTTGACCGATTGGTAAAATGTGCCTGTGAATCCATCTGATCCAGGACTTTTGTTTCCTGAGAGCTTTTCTTTATTTGTCTTTTTTATTTATGTTTCAATTTTATTAGTTGTTACTGGTCTATTCCAGTTTTCTGCTTCTTTCTGATTCAATTTTGGAAGATTGTATGCTTCTAGAAATTTATTCACATTGCTCAGGTTGTCCAGTTTCTTGGCATGTAGTTGTTCATGGTATTTTCTTATAATCCTTTGTACTTCTTTTGGGTCAGTTATTAATTATCCTCTTTCATTTCTGATTTTATTTATTTGGATCCTCTCTCTTTTTTCTTGATGAGTTTGCTTAAGTATTCATCAGTTTTATCTTTTCAAAGAACCAGTTTCTGGATTTATTTATCTTTTGAATTGTGTTTGCAGTCTCTATGTCGTTTACTTCCACTCTGATCTGATTCCCTACCTGCTACTTACTTTGGGCTTCATTTGTTGTTTTTGTCTAGCACTTTTAGGAGTAGGGTTAGATGTTTATTTGAGATTTTTCAACATTTTTGAGGTAGACCTGTAATGCTTTGAACTTCCCCTTCAGTATTATTTTCACTGTGTCCCAAAAGCTTTGAATTGTTGTGTTTTCGTTTTCATTTGTTTCCTGGTACTTTTTCATTTCTTCCTTGATTTCACTGATGTCTCATTCAGTTTTAATAACATTTTGTTTAACCTCCATGTATTTGAATATTTTGAGTTTTTTTATGGAGGTTGATTTCTAGTTTTATGACATTGTGATCTGACAAGATGTTTGATATGATTTCAATTTTCTTGAATTTGTTAAAAATTATTTTGTGTACTACTATTTGGTCTGTTTTTAAGAATCATCCATGTGCACTTGAGAAGAATGTGTATTCTGCTGTTTTGGGTTGTAATATTCTGTAAATATCAAATTAATCTACTTGATCTAGTGTGTCATTTAAGGTTGCTGTTTTCTTGTTGATTTTTTGTCTGAAAGATCTTTCCATTGGTGACAGTGGAGTGTGAAAATCCCCTACTACAACTCTGTTTTTGTTGATATATTTCTTAAAGTTCACCAAGATTTTCTTTATGTATTTAGGTACTCCTATATTGGGTGCACATATATTTACAAGGGTTATATCCTCTTGTTGGATTGGTCCCTTTATGTAATGACCTTCTTTGTCTTTTGTAATGGCCTTTGTTTTGAAGTCTATTTTGTCAGATATACATATTGCTTCCTCAGCTTTTTTTGTCTCCATTTGCACAGAATATTTCTTTTTTCATCCCTTCACTTTCAGTCTGTGTAAATCTTTTTTTCTGAGGTGTGTCTCTAATAGACAGCATATATATGGATCATGTTTTCTTATCCATTCAGCTTTCTTATGTCTTTTGATTGGAGCATTTAATTCATTCACATTTAAGGTTATTATCACCTTAAAGAAATCCATTTTTCTTTTATACCTATATTCCTTTCTGTATATAATTAATGCTTCTTAAAGGAGTCCTTTTAACATATCTTGCCATGCTGGTTTGGTGGTAACAAACTCTGTTAGCTCTTTTTTTGTTGTTGTGTCTTGGAAAACCTTGAGGGTTAGAGTAGCCTTTGCTGCAGGTTTTTGCTCTTCATTACTATGAATACTTCATGCCAAACCTGTCAGTTCTATAGTGTTTCTGTTGAGAAGTCAGCTGACACAAGAACTCTCTTGTAGCTATTTCTCTCTGGCTGCCTTTAAGATTCTGTGTTTTTCTTTAAATTTTGCTATTTTAATTATGCTGAGTCTTGGTGTGGATCCTTTCAGATTTGTCTTGATTTGGACACTCTATATTTCTTGAACTTGTGTGACTTTTTCCTTCACCAGGTTATGGAAGTTTTCTGTCATTATTTCTTCAAACAGGTTTTCTATCCCTTGCTTACTTGCTTCTCCTTCTGGTATCACTTTGATGTGGCTATTGTTGCATCTCATGTTGTCCCAAAGATGCCTTAAACTGTCCTTGTTCTTTTTAACTCTTTTGTTTTTATTTCTCTGAATAAGTGTTTTTTCTACCTTGTTTTCCAAATCACTGATTTGATCCTTTGCTTCATCTAAACTCCTATTAATTCCTTTTAATGAAGACTTTATTTCAGATATTGAATTCTTTATTTCAGATATTTAATTCTTTATTCATAGTTTCTATGTCCTTTTTCATGTTGATGTAGTTTCCACAAAGGTCCTTATAGTTCTAAATTCCTTTATTATCCTTATACTCATTATTTTGAACTCTATGTCTGATAAATTGCTTACCTTAATTTTATATGGCTGTTATTCTGAGGATTCCTTCTCTTCTTTTGTTTGGGGGAAGTTTCTGTATCTCCTCACTTTAGCTGTCTTTCCTTGTTGTTGTTGTTTATTTCTGTATTAGATTGATCTGCTTCAACTCCCTATGTTTGTAGAGTTGCCTTATGTAGTAGAAGTCCTGTGGGACCCAGTGGTGCAGTTTTTTTTTTTATCCCCTGGGCTGGATGCTCTAGGAATGTCCCTTATGTTACTTAGTTATGGTTAAAACAATTGCATATAACCTTCAGATTCATCTATCAAAAGATGATAGCGGTGAGGGAAGATAGCAGCAAGGTAGGTGGGAGCAGAGTCCACTCCCCCCTGTGCACAAATGAAATGCATAGCTGATATACTGAGGAACAGAGTGAACAATCACCAGTACCCAGCATATATGAATAAAGGAGACCAAAATTGTAGAGGACATTGAAAAACAGATGTGAGACAAAAAAAACTTGGAACTCTGAAAAAAACCCACAAAAAGGCATCTCAACAGCTGAGACAGTGAGGCAAATTTCACTTTGTTACTACAGAGAACTTACAATTTATTGCATGTTGAGTGGGTGGAAGCTGTAAACACCAGGATACCTGCTGCAAGAGGAAACCCACCAACAGATACCAACAGAAGAAGGCGAAGGAGAGAGTAGAAGCCACACTAACAACCCAGGACCCATCTGGAAATACAACTAAATAGTGGAGAAATTACCCAGAACAAAAAACTGAAAAGAGCAAGAGGGAATCCTCAAAACTTTATACACACAGAGGAGCCAACTTCAACACAACCTGCCCATACCTGCACAAAAGAATATAAAAGGTGGTAGACAGAGTTACTCTCAGTTAACCATCTAATGGGAAGGACCAACCAAAGAAAGACCCAACAACAGTCAGAACCAAAAGACATACACTGAGCCAACATAAATGACAGCCCAAGACCAGTGAGCTCAGGAGATCAATGAGATGGCATCATTGAATCTCACAAGTATTCTACCATAGAAGTTCAAACCACAAACCCTGGGAGTCAGAACAGATCAATTTAAGAAGCAGAGACTAACAGGAAGAGTCTCACAAACAATGGAAAGACAAAGAATCAATCCCCAAATGAAATGAAAGGGGGAAGTCTTAGAAAGAATGCTAAATGAAATAGAGGGAAGTCAACTAGCAGATATTGAGTTCAAAACAATGGTTATCAGGAAGCTCAATGAGCTCCCAGAGAATTACCAAAAACTACAGGGAAACTACAATGAACTCACTGCAAAGTATATCAACATGAAAAAGAAAACAGAAACTATCAACAAGGGCCAAGAAGAAATGAAGAATACAATTTCTGAACTGAAGAACACCATAGAGGGAATCAAAAGCAGGCTACATGAAGCAGAGGATAAGATCAGTGAGCTGGAGGACAAGGTAGAAAAAAACATCCAGAATGAACAAGACAAGGAAAACAGGCTCAGAAAGAATGAACAGGGGTTAAGGGAGATAGAGGACAACATGAAATGTAATAATATTCATATAATAGGGATCCAAGGAGGAGAAGAAGAAGAGCAAGGGGTAGAAAATCTGTTTGAAAAAAAATGATGGAAAACTTCCTGAATTTAATGAGAGAAAAAGTCACACAGATCAAGGAAATACAGAGAGTCCCAATCAAGAGGAAACCAAATAGATTATTTTAAGGCACATCATAATTAAAATGGCAAAATTCCAAGACAAACAGATAATCTTAAAGGCAGCCAGGGAAAAATAGGAAGTAACATACAAGGGAGCCCCAAAAAGACTAGCAGCTGACTTCTCAAAGAAAATGCTGAATGACAAGAAATATTCCAAGTAAGGAACACCAGAGGCCTGCAACCAAGACTATTTTATCCACCAAGGCTATCAATTAAAATGGAAGGCCAAATAAGGAGCTTCCTGGACAAAAGAAGCCTCAAAGAATACACCTCCCCCAAACCAGCTCTGCAGGATACGCTAAAGGTATTGCTTGAAAAACAGAAAGAAAAACAGTGAAAGAAAGAGAAACACAGGAACAAAAAAGTGGCAATAAATAAGTACTTATCAATAATAACCTTAAATGTAAATGGATTAAATGCCCCAATCAAAAGACACAGAATAGTGGAATTGATAAGAAAACATTACCCATGAATATGCTGCCTATAGGGGACCCACCTCAGAACAAAAGACCTACATAGACTGAAAGTGAAGGGCTGGAAATAAATATTCCAAACAAAGGGACAAAAAAAGGCAGGGAAGCAATGTTCATATCAGAAAAAATAGACTTCAAAAAAAAAGAACGATAAAAAGAGACCCAGAAGGTCACTTCATAATACTCAAGGGAAGAATCCATCAGGAAAACATAAGCAGAGTAAATATGTATGCGCCCAATATAGGAGTACACAAATACATAAAGAAAATCTTGAGGGTTAGGGACTTCAAGAAAGATATTGACAGCAACACAATTATAGTAGCATATTTTAACACCCCACTGCCAAAAATGGACAGATCTTCCAAACAAAATATCAACAAAGATATTGTGGCATTGAACAATGCCCTAGATCAAATGGACTTAACTGATCTATATAGAGCCCTTCATCCCCCCCAAAAGCAAAATACATATTTTTTTCAAATGCACATGGAACATTTTCAAAGATAGACCACATGATAGGACATAAAGTAAGTCTCAACAAATTCAAGAAAATCTAAATTATATCAAGTATTTTCTCAGACCACAAGGGACTGAAACTGCAAACCAACCTCAAGAAAAAAAAATCACTCAAAATCATGGAGATTGAATAGCATGCTATTAAATAATGAATGGGTCAAGAATGAAATAAGGGAAGAAATCAAAAAGTTTCTGGAAACAAAGGAAAATGAACTTACAATAACCCAAAACTTATGGGACACAGCAAAGGCACTCCTGAAAGGGAAGTTCATAGTGATACAGGTCTACCTAAAAAAGACAGAAACATTTCAAACAAACAACCTAACCCTATGTCCACAAGAACACGAGGAACAACAAAAGCAGCCTAGAGCAAGTAGAAGGAAGGAAATAACCAAGATCAGAGCAAAATTAAATGACATAGAGACTAAAAGCACAATTCTAAGGATCAATGACTCCAAGAGCTGGTTCTTTGAAAAGATAAATGAAATGGACAAGTCTTTAAGTAGACTCATCAGGAAAAAAAGAGAGAGGACCCAAATAAACACAATCAGAAATGAAAGAGAATGGAATACAACTGCTACCACAGAAATATGAAGGATTTTAAGAAATTACTATGAAGAACTGTATGCCAAGAAATTTGAAAACCTAGGTGAAATGTACAACTTTCTAGAAAAACGTAATCTTCCAAAACTCAATAAAGAAGAAGCAGAAAGCTTGAACAGACCAATAACACCTGATGAAATGAAACAGTAGTTAAAAAGCTTCCAAACCACAAAATCCCTGAACCAGATGGTTTCACAGGAGAATTCTACATAGCATTTCAGGAGAGCTAACCACCATTCTCCACAGATTATTTCAAAAAATTCTAGAAAATAGAAGACTCACAAACTCTTTTTATGAAGCCAAAATCGTCCTAACCCCAAAACCAGATAAAAACATATCAAAGAAAGAAATCTTCATATCAATATAGCTGACCAGCATAGATGTTAAAATCCTCAACAAAATACTGGCAAACTGCATCCAGCAATACATTAGAAAGATCACATACCATGACAAAATGGGATTCATCATTCACAAACCAATAAATATAATATTCTGCATAAACAAAATGAAAGAAAAAATTACATGATTATATCAATAGATGCGGAAAAAGCATCTGATAAGGTATAACACCCATTTATGATAAAAACACTTAGCAAAGTGGGAATAGAGGGAGCAGCCCTCAACATAATAAAGGCCATATATGAGAGTCCTGCAGCCAACATCATACTCAATGAACAAAAACTTAGAGCTTTCCTACTAAGATCAGGAATAAGACTAGGATGCTCACTTTCACCAGTCCTATTCACAGTAGTACTGGACATCCAAGCCACAATAATCAGACAAGAAAAATAAATAAAAGGTATCCATATTGAAAAGGAGGAAACAACTGTCACTGTTTGCAGATGACATGATAATGTACCTAAAAAGTCCTATTAACACAGCCAAAAAACTGCTCAACCTAATAAATGAATTTTGGAAAACAGCTGGATACAAAGTCAATACTCAGAAATCGAAGACATTGTTGTACACCAACAATGAAACATCAGAAACAGAAGTCAGGAAAAAAAAATCCCATTTGATATAACAACAAGAAAAATAAAGTACCAAGGAATAAACATAACTAAGGAGGTAAAAGACCTGTCCTCAGAAATCTAAACAACACTGAAGAAATAAATTAAGGAAGACATAAACAAATGGAACCATGTACCATGTTCATGGATTGGAAGAATTAACATCATCAAAATGGCCATACTACCTAAAAAGATTTATAGATTCAATGCAATCCTTATTAAAGTACTCAAGACATATTTCACAGATATAGAACAAACATTTCAGAAATTTATATGGAAGCATAAAAGATTCTGAATAGATGCAGCAATTTTGAGAAACAACAAAGCAGGAGAGATTACAATACTTGATTTCAAACTGTATTGCAAGGCCACTGTAATCAAAACAGCCTGGTACTGGCATAAAAACAGGCACATAGACCAATGGAGCAGAACATAGAGCCCAGAAATAAACCCAAGTCTACACAGTCATTTAATATTTGACAAAGGGAGAAGAAGCATAAAATGGAGTAAATAGCCTCTTCAACAAATGGTGTTGGAAGATCTGGACAGGTACATGCAAAAAAATGAAACTCGATCACCAACTTACACCATATACAAAAATAAATTCAATGTGGATAAAAGACTTAAATATAAGTTGTAACACCATAGAAGTAATAAAGGAAAACATTGCCAGGAAAATCTCAGACATTCCATGCAGTAACATCTTCATGGATATATCCCCTAAAGCAAGGGGTGTAATGGAAAGAATAAACAAATGGGATCTCATCAAATTAAAAGGCTTCTGCATGGCCAAAGGAAACAGCATTAAAATGAAAAATAAGCCAACTGTATGGAAAATCATATTTGCCAATGACACCTCAGACAAGGGTTTGATCTCCAAAATATATAAAGAACTCACAGGACTCCACTCCAGAAAGACAAGCATCCCAATTAAAAAATGGACAAAAGACTTGAACAGGCACTTCTCTAAGGAGGACATACAGAGGGCCCACAGATGTACAGAAAGATGCTCAACATCACTAACCATCAGAGAGATAAAAATTAAAACCACAAAAAGGTGCCACTTCACCCTGTTGAGAATGGCCATCATAAACAAAGCAACAAATAACAAAAGTTGGAGAGCTTGTGGAGGAAAGGGAACCTTAGTGCACTGTTGGTCAGATTGCAGACTGGTGCAACCACTGTGGAGAACATTATGGAATTTCCTCAGAAAACTAAAAATGGAACTGCCTTTTGACCCAGCAATTCCGCTGCTAGGATTATATCCTAAGAACTCTGAAACACCAATACAAAAGAACCTATGCACCCCAATGTCCATAGAAACACAATTTACAATAGCTAAGTGCTGGAAGCAACTTAAGTTGCCCATCAGTAAATGAATGGATCAAAAGACTATGGCACATTTACACAGTGGAATACTGTGCAGCAGAGAGAAAGGAGCTCCTACCCTTTGCAACAGCATGGATGGAACTGGAGACCATTATTCTAAGTGAAATAAGCCAGGTGGTGAGGGACAAATACCATATGATCTCACCTTTAACTGGAACATAATCAACAAAAGAGGAAAGCAAACAAAACATAGCCAGATTCATTGAAATTAAGAACAATCTAACAATAACCAGAGGGGAGCTAGGAGGGACAGGAAGGAGAAGCATTTTCAGGAACTACTATAAAGGACACATGGACAAAACCAAGGGGGAGGGGGGAAGCAAAGGAGGGAGGTGGGTTTGGAGGGGGTGGGTAAAGAGGTAGGGATAAAATACAGACAATGTAATTGAAGAACAATAAAATAATTTTAATTTAAAAAAATAAATAAAAAATAAAAATACATTGTCAAGAATATAAAAGTTCATACCAAAAAAAAAGTTGGACTGTATATTTCCTATGCACTGTGAGTAACAAAAAGAAGGTCAGATTGGAGGACATGACATCTTTGAAGCAGATGTGGAGGATTTTTTATTACTAAAAGAAAACATTTATAAAGATGTTGATCTCAAAAGCAAATTCGAATGCTGCATTTTGTACAATACTGAATGGTGTAATAAGCCTTCTTCTCTTTTGTGTGAAATTGTGCTTTTATATGATGACAGTGACATTTTACATATTTAGCCCACAGTTTTAACAGCTCCTAAATATTCATAATGCTAATTTTAAGTCATAGCATGATTTGTTAATTCTTATAACTCTGCCAAACCTTGATAAATTGGGCTAAATTTGAACCAGATTTTCTAAGCCTTGCAGGGACACATTAATTCAATATTATTACTGTCAAGCATAAAATATGTTCAGAAGCTTCCAGCATCACATCACACCACTTCACAGCTGAACTGCCATTTCACTCCCTTAAACTGAGTGACTTATCTACCATTGAAATAATCAATAATATTTATTGTTCTGGCATTTAATGGGGTTCATTCACTTGACCAAAACTGTAGAGCTAAAAAAAAGGAAGTAGAGAAAATTGTGTTAAAAATTAATAGCTTAGGTAGTTAATAAATATAAATTCTTATTTTCAAAAAGTTAAAAATGTCAAGAAAGAAGCCCACCTCATTGTTGTTGGTCTACCAGATACTAAATATGGTAAATGACTGGTTCACCATCATCCAATGGTGAACCAGTGACCTTTTGATTTGCAGGCCAGCACTCAATCCACTGAGCCATACCAGCCAGTGCTATACTTTTATTATTTGAATAACAATGCTATTTTCTGGATATTTACCTGTGTAATTTCAGCATTGTCATACTTTTATGGCAAAACCTGAAAGATTTTGACTTTAGAGAAGAGGGTATTTTCCTACTTTATTTTTATCTGACCCTCCCCATTCCAGGGCAAATTAGTCACACCTATAGTTATAAAATAAAAATATTAAAATAATCTTGACTGTCAATAACTTAAAAATAAACAACAAAGTTATTTCTTCAATAAGCTTCATTTTTTGTGTTATTCCACTTACTACAAGTCTCTGAATATCTCTTTATTTTTCTATCTGAGGTTCTTTCTCCAAACAGCCTTCTCTCTCATGCATCTGAATCTAACTTCCTTTTATTTACTTAAGGTTTTATAATTTGGAAATTGTTTCTCTTTTAAACAATTACCATTTTCCCCTGTCTCTTATCCATCCTGCTTTAATAGATTCTATCTTTAAAAAAATAAAAATAAAAAGCTTCCTTTGGCCATACGTCTTCTGGCTACCATTTTATTTTCTTCTCATATTCAGAGAAAATGTTTTTGAAAAAATAAAAACTCACCCTGGCTGGTGTGGCTCAGAGGATTGAGTGCTGGCCTGCAAAGCAAAGGGTTGCCAGTTCATTTCTCAGTCAGGACACATGCCTGGATTACAGACGAAGTCCCCAGTGGGGGTCATAGGAGAGGCGACCACAAATTGATGTTTCTCTCCCTCTCTCTCTCCCCCTTGGCCCTCTCTCTAAAAGTAAACAAAATCTTTAAAAAGGGGGCTATTGGTCTTTTTCTTAAATTCCTCAATAGCACATATTTTATATTTTTTCACATTTTTAAAAAGATTTAACTTATTTATTTCTAGAGAAAGGGGAAGGATGGGAGAAAAAGAGCGACAGAAATATCAATGTGTGGTTCCCTCTGGCATATCCCCCACTGGGGACCTGATCTAAAACCCAGGCATGCGCCCTGGCTGGGAATTGAACCAGTGACCTTTTGATTTGCAGGCCAGCACTCAATCCACTGAGCCATACCAGCCAGTGCTATATTTTTATTATTTGAAAATGCTGTATTTATTAATTTGTTTTCTTTTAAAATATTTTATTTGTTTATTTTTAGAGATAAAGGGAGGGAAGAAGAAAGAGAAGAAAGTGAGGAAAAATGTGAGAAATTTTTCACATTTGAAAAAATGTGAAAATGTGATTTTTCCTTAATGTGAGAAAAAAATACATGGCTCAGTTGCCTCTCCTAAGTGTCCAAACCAGGGACCAAACTCACAACCTAGGCATGGGCCCTGACTGAAAATCAAGGAAGAGACCTTTCAGCTTGCAGGATGATGCCCAACAAAATAAGCCACACTAGGGATGATTCTTTTTTTCTTTTTTTCTCAACATTTGATTAATAGGCTTATTTTTAAGTACATTTTGTTGATTATGCTATTACAGTTGTCCCTCTTTTTTTTTTTTACCTTTATCCCCTCTTCTCCCTGCACTCCCCTACCCTCCAGCATCCCACACCTTAGTTCATGTCCATGGGTTGTATATATAAGTTCTTTGGCTTCTCTACTTTCTATACTATTCCTAACCTCTGCCTGTCTATTTTATGCCTACCAAATATACTTCTGATTCCCTGTACATTTTCTCCCCTATTCTCCCCCTTCTCACTAATAACCCTCCATGTGATCTCCATTTCTGTGATTCTGTTCCTGTTCTTGTTGTTTGCTTAGTTTTTGTTATTTAGATTCAGTTGTTAATAGTTACGAGTTTGTTGTCATTCTATTGTTCATAGTTTTTATCTTCTTCAATTTCTTAGATAAGCCCCTTTAACATTTCAGACAATAAGGGCTTGTGATGATGAACTCCTTTAACTTGACCTTATCTGGGAAGCATTTTATCTGCCCCCCCATTCTAAATGATAGCTTTGTTGTGTAGAGTAATCTCAGATGTAGGTCCTTGCCTTTTATGACTTTGAATACTTCTTTCCAACCCCTTCTTGCCTGTAAGATTTCTTTTTAGAAATGAGCTGATAGTCTTATGGGAATTCCTTTGTAGGTAACTCTCTACT
Organism: Phyllostomus discolor; assembly: GCF_004126475.2. Taxonomy (NCBI): domain Eukaryota; kingdom Metazoa; phylum Chordata; class Mammalia; order Chiroptera; family Phyllostomidae; genus Phyllostomus; species Phyllostomus discolor. The sequence goes on along the minus strand of NC_040913.2, from coordinate 58,218,080 downwards.
CTCCTCTGGCTGCTTTTAAGATTCTCTTCTTATCTTTAATCTTGTCTAATGTAATTATGATGTGCCTTGGTGTGTTTCTCCTTGAGTCCACTTTCTTTAGCACTCTCTGAGCTTCATGAACTTCCTGGAAGTCTATTTCATTTGCCAAATTGGGGAAGTTTTCCTTCATTATTTGTTCAAATAAGTTTTCAATTACTTGCTTTTGTTCTCCTTCTGGCACCCCTGTGATTCAGATATTGGAACATTTGAAGTTGTCACAGAGATTCCTAAGCCTCTCCTCTTTTTTTTTTTTTTTTTTTTTGAATTCTTGTTTCTTTATTCTGTACTGGTCAGATGTTTATTTCTTTCTTTTGTTCCAAATCCTTGATTTGAGTCTGGATTTCCTTCCCTTCACTGTTGGTTCCCTGTATATTTTCCTTTATTTCACTTTGTGTAGCCTTCATTTCTTCTTTCATTTAGTGACCAAGCTCAATTAATTTTGTGAGCATCCTGATTGCCAATGTTTTGAATTCTGCATCAGATATGTTGTGTATCTCCTTGGTGCTTAGCTTTTTCTGGAATTTTGATCTGTTCTTTCATTTGGGCCATATTTCTTTGTCTTGGTGCACCTGTTATTTTGTAAGGGGGTAGAACCTTAAGTATTCAACAGAGCAGGGCACCTTCTTTGCTGCATTGTGGTGCTGTCTGTGGAGGAGAGGTCAGAGAAGGAGCATTGCTGCTCCCTTGCTCTGCTCTGCTGTAACCCCACTTTCCATCAAAGTCTCCTGTGAGACTGAGAGATTCTCCTGCTTTCACAACACCCACAGTATTTTAAAGTTTGAGATTTTGAGTCTTAGTTTCCTGGTCAGCAAGCCCTGCCTTACCCATGCAGTTCCCACCTTGCTGTTGGTCCTCTCCACCCACCCAGCTGCCCATCTCAACCCCTCCAGTCTGGATAAATGTTTCTTTAACTCTTTGGTTGTTGGAGTTCCATGCAGTCTGATTTTCTGGAGTTCTGGTTGTTTATTGTTTTTAAATTGGTTGTTATTTTTCTTTTGTTTGTGCAAGGAAGTAAAGCATTTTTACCTACACCTCCATTTTGGCCAGAACTTCTGGGATGCTTATTTTTTTCTTTAAAGATTACTTTTCAGAACTTAGTTGAGCAGAGTGTACAGTGAGAGATTTCTCATATTTTCTCTTCCTCTCTCACACATAGAGCTTCCCCCACTATCAATTCTTAGTATCAGGTTGATATTTATTATAATTGATAAATATACATTGACACATCATTATCACTCAAAGTGCATAGTTTATATTAGAGTATACTCGATGTCATATATAAGGTCTGTCTGGAAAAAGTTTAACCATCGCTAATATAATGCAAATAGTTTGTGTGACCTTAATGTAACTTGGCAGCCAAAGAGGGTGGACTGGAATGTGTATGTATGAACAATGATGACTTCATTGTACTAGTCAGCAGGATTGCTAGACATTGAGTGAGCTTGTGCATTGTGTGGCCATCACATTCAAAATGACAGTGAGTAGAGCACTGCATCTGCATCAAATGTTGCATTAAGCTTGAATGAATGTTCTCTCTCCACAGAAATCTGGATAATTCAGAAGGCTGCAGCTATGGACAACTGGTGATTGGCAGCTTCATCATGATAACATGCTGCTCATGTATCACATCTCATACAGAGTATTTTGGCAAAACATCCAATCACTCAAGTGACTCAGCTCCATTACCACCCAGATTTAGAGCCCTGTAACTTCTGACTTTTTCCAAAACTAAAATCACCTTTTAAAGGGAAGAAATTTCATAGTTGCAGTGAGATTCAGGAAAATACAATGAGATAGCTGATAGTAATTTGGAGAACTGTGTGAGATCCCAAGGTGCTACTTTGAAGGTGACTGAGGTATCGTTGTCCTTGAATACAATGTTTCTTGCATCTTGTATCTTTTATCTTCTTCAATAACTGCCTCTACTTTTCATATTGTGTGGCTGGATAATTTTGGAGCAGACCTCATGTACTATATAGGTTTTCATAAGCCTATTGTCATATATCCATTCTTTTAGTACCATAAAAAAAATAGCTTCACTGCCCTGAAAATCCATTGTGCTTCTCTTAATCACCCCTCCTGCCCCTTAATCCTTAGAAACCACTAATATTTTCACTATCTCTATAATTTTGCCTCCAACATTACTTTTAAACTCATTTAAATGTTTTCATCCAACTACTTTAACTGAAATCACTAATCATTTTGTAAAGCAAAATACAATGGTCAGTTTACAGTGCTCAACTTATTGGAAACCACCCTGCCTGGTTTCAGAAGCTGTACCCCTCCCACTGTGAAGGCTGAATAAAAAGACCTTGGGACCATAAGCCCAAAGGAGACAAAGCTTATCTTCCTGACAGGGGCACCACTTCTGGCCCCTTTACTCCACCCTGCTTGGCCCTGGGCAGATGACTGGTTAGCCAATGATAGGTAAGATTCCTCAAGGGAGGGATGACCTAAGACAGGCGCATCCAAGAAGGGGCCATCAGAGAAGGACTTGGGGGCTATAGAAAAGGAGGTGATGGACCCTCATCCCTCAGCTTTGACATAGTCTGAGTCCTCATTCTGTCTGTCAGAAGTCGCCTAATGTCATGGCTGCTCACATCCCCCACCTGATTTAAGCCTGAAACAATGCCAGATGTGGGTGCAGCCCTGTGCTAGAAAGGGCAGGTTTCTGGGGCAATCAGGCCTAAGAAAATAATGCATAAAATCCTGTTAAACCTGCTTTGCTATTAATACCCTCAATTTAAATAAGGGTCCAAGCATAAAATAAGTTTGTTTCCCCAAAGTTGTATGGCCCTTTAGCTATCTGACTCTGACTCAGGATAAGCCCTCATAGTTCTTTGAATGTTATCTATTGTTTAATCATTACTGCCTGACAACGATTGAGTTTTACATATATGCCCTGTATTTCTATGCAAATCAAACCCAGTAAAAGGGTGGATGGGGGTGGAGAGTCTCTGTGGGTGAGGCCTCCCACATCAACATAGTTCAATATCTCATCATTGACAGTTGCTCCTACCCATATTCTTGAAAAACACATGTATCTGGGTTTTCATGGTGCCAAATCTTTGTAGTTTTCTTTCCTCTCTAAACATTTGTATTTAATTGCATTCTCTGATTTTCCTTCTTCTGACAAAGTCCCTAAGCATTAGGGACTCTAAGTGTGGATCTGGTGTCCTCTTCCATTCTAACTACATGGACTTTATCTTATTCAACTAAAAGATTTCAAAAAAAAGTCAGTTTGTCAAATGTGCCAGTATGACTTCTATGACTTCTATTCTTAGAAATAAGATAGAGTAGATGTATTTCTTCTTATTTCTCTTATTAAATACAACTAAAATCTCTAGACATTATATATAAAACAAAGAGAATAATCTGAAAAATGGACATAAAAAGACAGACCCTTAAGGAAACTCAAGACTCAAAGAATGGCATAGTGTTAGCTCCTCCAGTTTCTCTTTTTGCTTGTCCAGACTAGGCACTAAAGAAGATATCAACCTGGAAATATCAGTGGGTACAGACCCAAAAAGGCCAAAGCAAGCTTTTTTTTTTTTCCAGAAAAGTACCAGGAAAGGATTGCTTTTACAATAAAGAAAACTTTCAGAAAATCACCATGAATAAAACTGTGGCCCCACTATCACCACTGTCAGCAGAGGACAAACTGGAAACTGGACTTCTAATTTTGCCTGTCAAAATGTTCCCCTTTTTCTCACTGGGGTGCTTTGAAAGAATGCCAAATAACAACCTACGACATCATCCCCACTTGGCAGTATGGGGGCCCCCTACACACACCAAGAGTGTCATGGAAGCCACATGAAGAGCAGTGATGAGGTTCCCTTCCCAATCTATGAGAACTAAAGTGATCTCTTCACAAGAGGACTGCTGGGAAGCCTGAGTTATCATTCCATCCAACAGTAATGATGTCATGTTTCTTTGTTGGCATGGTATCACAGGAGGACCTCTAACACAGAAAACTTAAGATCCAGATTCTCATGACATAATATCCAAAATGTCCAGGATACATAATAAATAACTTACTAAGCTAAAAAACAGAAAATATAACAAATAACATTAGAAATGAAAATCAACAGATGTCAACACTGTGATGATATAGATGTTGGAATTTTTTGATAAGGATTTTAAAGCAGCTATCACAAAGGTACTTCAATGAGCAATTATGAACATAATTGAAGGGAATAAAAAGATAGAAAACCCTATCAAAGAAATAGAAATTATCACCAAAGAAAACATAAGGAAGAACCAATTTGATGTTTTAGGACAGAAAAATATAAAAACTGAGTTAAAAAATAATCTATGAATGGTTCCCATAGGAGAATGACAATGGCACATAAAATAATTAGTTAACTTAAAGACAGAAGAGAAAGAATGGCACAATCTGAACAACAGAGGGAAAGCAGATTAAAGAAAAATGAACATAACCTCAGGAATCTATAGGAATAAAACACAGGTTCTAATATTTCATGTCATCTGAGTCTTAGGAGGAATGGAGAGAGTAGGACTGAAAATGTATTCCAATAACTAATGGCTCAGAACTTATCAAATCTAGGAAAAGAAAGATATAAACTACATATTTAAGAAGCTGAGTGAACCCCAAAGAGGACAAACCCAAATAAATTCATGCCAAGATACATCATGACCAAACTTTCAAAAATAAAAACAAAGAAAAATACCATAAAAGCAATGAGAAAAAATGTTATCTTACCTTTAATGAATAAACAATTCACAAGGCAGTAGATTTTTCACTGCCAGAAACCACGGAGGCCAGAGAACATGACACAACATTGTCAAGTACTAAACAAAAAGAACCATCTTCCTAAACAAATAAACAAGTGAAAAAATAGACTCTGAAATTTTATTTTGTTTTAAAAATGTGTGGCCTTTGAACAGATTTTTTGTGAGTTACAGCAGCAAAGAGCAAACCTATCCTCCTTTTCAATCCTCAATGTTGTCAAACAGCTTCAGGAGAGCTGAAATTTTTATTCAGATATATAGCTTATTTCAAATTTATATAACAATATTTTAATAAAAGATCAAGACCAGTTATAGAGTATTTAATTAGGTAATAAAATACCTGTATTCAAATCCTTGTTCAGTCACTTACTATCTATGTGAACTTGGTCAGAACACTATCTCTGAACCTTGTTTTTTTTTTCATCTATTAAGTGGGGTGATAATATTTGTTTCATATATCACAGTGAGGATCAAAAGGATAACACCTAAAGTAAGTTTTTTTTAGATTACACCACTTTTATTTCTAAAATATATAAAGATGTGCATCATTAAATTATTTAAAAAATATTTAGCATAGTTTTACTAAGTTTGGGAAGAACAAAGATGTCAACCTCTATGTTTAGGGTAAATACTTAATTGAAGAGACAGACCTGCACACAGTTTATAAAGGCAACATGGTGAGATAAAACATTTATAAATGCAAAAATAAATGTCTATGGGAGCTACAAGGACCTTATTGTAAACACCTAAATGTAAGTCTGAGCACTGCCACTTACATCATTGGATTGATCTCTACAAAGTTCAGTTTCCTCATTGACAACATGAAGATAAAAATGATGTATCCTCCTAGAAGGGTTGTAAAGCCAAAGAAAGACAATTAATGTGAAGCATTCAGCCAAAAGTGACACATAGCAGTCTATAAAATGATACAATATTATTACAATTTTTAATGACAAAATTATTTCTCAGAAGTAGCTTTCATATGACACATGTTTTAGCAATTGCAGGCTTTCTAGAAAAAGTACATAGTGAATTATAAGTGTATTCTAACTTGATAAAGCAGGATATCAAAAGCCAAGAAGCCAGAAAGCTTCAGGATAAGTTCAGTATTCTGACAGGGTAGAGATACAATATAAATGGCTAGAAGAGTACACAGCAATTTGACTTTAGATCATATTATTGACAATAAAGAACTAATAAGGGTGCTGAGGAACAGGCTGAGCATGATAATCACAACACTTCTTAAAGGTATTTCTGATGGCAAAGAAAATGGTACACATGGAAATGCAGAGGCTAGAATCAGGAAAATAATTGCAATTCTGTTATAAAAACCCAGAGAGTACCAGATAAAGGCCTGGACTAGAGAGAGGAAATGGGTGAAAATATTGGTAGATGGGAGAAGTAGAAGGAGGAAATCTCAGAATGACACAAGTGGCCTTACTCATTGAGAAGAAACACACAGCATAATGGAATACACAACACAAAAAGGTTTTCCAATCTTGACATTTTCACCACCACAAAACCCTGACCTGAAAGAGTCTGAGAACTGTGTTAAAGATCATCCATCTTAGATATTCACTGTTGTGCCAAAGAAGCTGCTCCCATTCTAGGGCAAACATGGTGATGACTCTGCTGGGAACAACAAATATCTGCCTCATTATTGACATTTAAGAATTATGTCTTTTCTGACTCAGTGGATATGATATTCAGTAATGGAAGTTCTTAATTTTGTGATTTTTATACATCAAAATCTTTATCTCCAGCTTAATTTTGTCCACTGATATCATTGTTTGCATGGATTCTGTCCACATATGCTGCATGCAACTTCCTGTTATGTACTCTATATAATTGAATGATGCCCTTGGCTCTAGTTTTCTAATGAATATCACGCACAATGACCTTGAAAATACTCTTTCTCCTTCAAATTTTTTTTCTAGTTCTAGACATTAATTAAATGAACTAGCCTATGTTAATCTGAAAAAATAGCAAAAAGGGTATAAATAAGAAACAAAGTCAAATAGTTTTTTTCTGGCTGTACTAATTATATTAAATGATAGCTTATTAGAATAAATACATCTCTATGAATATAATACATGTAAGAATACACTTGCTTAGAAAGAATTATATTATCTAATATTTACTGAGTGTTGCAATGGGCCATACATTGTTTTAAGTGCTCTAAGTGTAATACTAGGTCTATCCAGAAAAATTCCAGCCATTGTTAATATAAGGAGAATGGTTTGCACAACACCAATGTAACCTGGCAGCCTAGGAGAGTGAACTGGAATGTACATGCATGAACAATGAGGACTTCATTGTACTAGTCAGTAGGGGCAGTAGACGCCACTGAGTGAGCATGTGTATTATGTGGCTGTCACATTCAAAATGACTGAACAAGTAAAGCAACAGATCTGCATCAAATTTTACATTAAGCTTGAACATTCCTCTAAGGAAACTATTCAGATAATTCAGAAGGCTTTCAGGGACAACACAGAGTGAAGCACAAATAAAACTGTGGCACAAATGCTTCAAAGATGGTCAAGAATCTGTTGAAAGTGATCCACATTCTGGAAGGCCTGCAACAAACAGAACACCTGAGAATGCTGAACGTGTATGGGCTACAATCAACAAACATCAGCGACTGACAGCGTGAGAACTGGAATTTGATCTGGGGATTCAAAAAACTACTGTGTCCAGATTTTGACAGAGGATCTTGGCATGAAATGTGTTGTGGCAAAATTCATGCCACAGCTTCTGCTGCCAGAGCAGTAGGAACATTGTGCTGCAGTTGCTAATGACTTGATTCAAACCTCTACCAATGAACCAGGTTTCCTCAAGGAGGTGATAACTGGAGATGAATCATAGGTCTATGTCTGTGATCTGGAAATGAAGGCCCAGTTGTCCCAATGGAAATTGCCTGGTTCTCCACACCCAAAAAAGAAACAGCTAAGTCACAGCAAGATCAAGACCATGTTAACTCTGTTTTTTATTGGGAAAGTGTCGTTCATCATGAAGGTGCCCCCACTGGTCAAATGATTAATAAAGAGTACTATCTCAATATTCTATGTTTGTTGAGAGATGCAATATAACAAAAATGGCTGCAGTTATGGGCATGTGTACCATGTGGCCATTGCATTCCAATGACTAAGCAAGCAGAGCAATGAATCTGCATCAAATTTTGCATTAAACTTGAACATTACTCCACCGAAATTGTCCATATGATTCAAGAGGCTGCAGCTATGAACAACTGGTAACTGGTAACTTCATCATGACAACATGCCTGCTCAAGTATCATGTCTCATTCAAAATTTTTTGGCAAAACCTCAAATCACCCAGGTGACTTAACTTGCCTTCACCCCAGATTTGGTGCTCTGAGACTTCTGGATTTTTTCAAAACTAAAATCTCCTCTGAAAGAAAAGAGATTTCAAACAATCAATGAGGTTTAGGAAAGTACAACCAGATAGCTGATGGCAATACCAACAAAGGATTTTGCAGAGTGTTCTGAACAGTGGAAGAGACTCTGGAAGGTCCCAAGGTGCCTACTTTGAATGACTGAGGCATCCTTGTCCTAGGTACAATGTTTTCTGTATCTTGTATCATCTTCAATAAACATTTATATTTTTCATATTACATGGCTGGGCACCAACTTGACAGACCTTGTATATTGCTTCAAAGCATAAATAGCAGGTAATATTATTAGCCCCATTTGGCAGATGATTAAAGTGAAGCTTAGTTTAATGACACAGCTTAAAATCAGGATGAAATTTCATAAAATTATTGAATCTGACTCAACAACTTATTCCTAGTTACTATTATATGGTAATGTGAATTCTAATATGTGCATAACTGTTTAAATGTGCATGTGCATGTTATGTATACTTCACGCATAAAAGCTATTAACAATATACAATGTACCTCAAGGAAGCTTATGAGCCTTGTTATAGAATAACACTTTGAAACAAAGGGAAATGTCCAGCTAAAGGGTTAGTTTGTTAGTTGTCTTCCTCTTGGCTGATCTTTTCATAAATCTGAATTACACTGTCTGATAAATTCTACAATTCTACTTTCATGAACATTTATTAGCAATACCAATCAAATTAAATTTCCAGAAACCTCTCCATAATTTCTAAAAATAGTAAGATTCAAATTTCATTTTTCTACAGCAATAACCTTGCAAAAAACCTATAATTAGGACACTTTAAATTAGCTTAGGGAAGTATAAAATGTAATTTTCAGGTCATTCAGTTTTTTCAAAAACACTTTGACTTACTCCAGCCTGAGGTATGACTACACATAAATGAGTGATTTAATAAGCAATATTTAAAAATCAATCTTATTACTGTAGAGGACCGGTCAACCCTGGCAGTCTACAGGCAAGAATTTTTGCCCTCAGGTATGTTTTTTTTGGCCTATATAACTTTGGCTTGTCCACAGTTATAAATCTTTTGAAATAGTTGCCAAGATTTAAAGAGTGGGAGAGGTATAAAAAGCTGAGTTTCTAGCTTCTTTTAAAAAGACTAAAAATCTGGCAAACTGGGCACTGTTTCTCTCATGGCAACTCGAATTCTTATGTGAATAATCTCCCAACACTCAGTTCACTGTGATTCCATCCTTTCTCTATTGTTAAAAGTTTGTTATATTTTCCTAACAGTCAGATTGATTTATTTAGAGTCTCTGTGCAACTTCTGTAATCATTTGAGTCTGGATGTCTGTTCATACATCTGAATTTTACATTTTCTTAATGGTATTTTCTAAGATTCCCAAGCCCTAGAATACACACATACTCTTCTAGTTATTGATTCAAACACGGATCCAGGTGCTGCTGTGAAAAAAAAAACAATTGTAGATTTTCTCAAATTAGTTGACCTTCAAAGCAGGAAGATTATTAAGGTGGGCCTGATCTAATCCCAGGTTTTCTTTTTAATTTGATAGAATTTGTTGTTTTACTTCTTTATTTATTCATCAGTTGATTCTTGTATGTGCCCTGTCTGGAATTCAAACCAACAATCTTGGTGTATTGGGCCAACACACTAACTGAGCTATCCAGCCAGGGACTGGGACCTCTTTAAAAGCAGAGAATTTTCTTCTAGCAGGTCACAAAAGAGGATGTCAGAGATAGCATTTCATTGGTGTGAATGAGCAAAATCCTTTTTGTGAAATGCTTTCCAGGCCCTGTAGCAAAGACCTGTGGGCAACCTATAAAGTTGATAGTGGTCCTCCCCTACAGCTAAGAAAAAGAACAAAAACAAAACAAAACAACAACAACAACAACAAAAAAACCAGGGCATTAATCCTGCAACCATAAGGAGAGGAATTCTGCCAAAACCAGTGAACTGGGAAGAGGATCCTGAGCCTTCATGAGAACCAGAACCATGGTTAATATCTAGACTTCATCACAGTTAAGACTCTGGGTGGAAAACTCAACCATATAGAGCCCAGACTTCTGACCTACAGATTCTGTGACACAAATTTTTGTTATTTCAAGTTTTTAGGTTTAGGTAATTTTTAGAGCAGCAACAGAAAACTAATACAGTATTTAATCATTCTCTTAATTATCTTGATGTGAAACCTTAATATTAACAGTAACATCCTTTCTCCAAATAGTTGCCAAGGTGTATTGTTTCTTTCTATTTACCTTGCTACTTTACTGACCTAGATGATTTCTTGCCATCCCATACCTGAAATTAACTTGTTCTTTTGCATGGTCTTCATCTCTAGTTTTCTCTCTAACCCAAATACATGATGTGCATTATTTTTATTTTAAATTTTCAGAAACACTTTTTAAAATTTTTAGTGTGTTTTTATTGATTTACTAAAAATAAATGGCCTAAGTCTTGCCTACTTTTGAAGGTTCAGTGATACATATTCTTTCAAAGCTTCCTACAGTGCAGCACCATTAAGCTTAGAAAAATGTCACTTGTTTCATGTCTTACATTAGACAATAAGTTCATTGGGGGTGTAGTGCCTATCTGAAAATGATCATGGTATGTTCTAGAGCAATGCTTCTACATTGATATATATGGGCATATGATCCTGACTTCAGGTTTCTCTATGAGAATTAAAATGTAATGTTTTTATACTTTCAGTAACTATGTTAAAAATAATACAAATATATGACTGTCCATTTAGATACACATTTTTGACAAGTATAGCCACTCAATGTCAGTGGTCTTATATATACTTATTTGCATTAATGGTCTCATCAGCATAAGTTGTACTACATTGATTTTCCTAAACAGCAAGGTCAGAAATTAAGAAGGACATAGTATGGAAGTGATGCTTCATGTCAAAAGTGAAGGTCAAAAAATATCATAGTAAAATTTAATTGAAAATTTCAGTGGAGTTTACATGGAAAAACATTTTTAATAAAGAAGAAAAATGGTAATGAAGGACTCAAATTGTATAAATTCACTTTATTACACTATTATCACTGTTGGGGTTAACTTTGATCATCTGGCTAAGATAGTGGATTAATTATGTATCTTATCTCCTTGAGAGCAAAATATATTCATATACCTCTTGGGATTCTTCTGCATGATGTGGAGGTTTTTAATATGAAGAATCCCATATTTCAGAACAACTGAATTTAAATATCTAAAAGAGAGGCTTGGTCTTTTCAGAAATCTATTTATTATTTATGTTTTTCTGGTGAATTGTTAAACTATCAGGTTTGATAATTTATATCCAACACAATATCTTATAAAAGGTAGATATTTAATAAAATTTTATTGAAAGAAAAAATTAGAAACACTTCAAATTTATTTATATATAGCATGTGTGTTATAAATATCTTAATCACTTTCCTAATCATAAAGAGTCTGATAAAATTTTTTATACATAATGACTCCATGTATTATTAATAATATAATGGTAAAAAGCAGAGCAGGGTAAATTGAGCCTGGGACTCAAGGGGAACTTTGGGGTAAGAAAATGTTTTAAAATTTTATTGTCACAGGAATTACATGCATTTTACATTTATAAGAGTTCATTAAAGTGTTCCTCAAAAATGTAATTATTTATTATGTTAAATTTTACTTCAATAAAGTTGATTTTTTTAAAAGAAAATTTAGACCTATTTTCCAAGGTTTCCTTTCAGATGACAAAGAAATACTTTAGAATGTGAGAAGAAATAAGGTTAGGAAATGTGAAAGATAAGCCTAATTTAATATGCAAAAATGGGTGTATCAAAGACTGGTAGTTGGCCAGAAAAATTCATTTTTCTATTTGCCATAATAATGAAGTTTAAACAAGAAATAAGACCTTATAGCTAGTGTATACATAATGTATACACTTCTGACTTTCTTCTGTATTTACATAGCCATATAATTAAGTCTTCATCAATTAGATTTGGAAAAAAATTAATGTGTATAGCTTTTACTTTACTTGTTTAAAAGAAAATTGGTCTCATGATTTTCCCTGATTGCTTCTTTATGATCACAACAGATTGGATGTGCCTATACCTCAGCTTTGGTCATCAAGTTGTAGGTAAGAACTTAGATATTTGTGAAGCTATATAATTGAAGAAAACTCAATCACTAAAGCTCATATAGACCAGAGCCTCCCAGCTTATCAGTCTTCCAAGGGAGGTACATATATATGTATTTCCCTTGGGTGACTCATATATAATATTTATAAAGACAGGCTATATATATGTGTGTGTGTGTGTGTGTGTGTGTGTATATATATATATATATATAGTCTGAAAAGTATTGATAAGGTTGCCAGTAAAGGTTGTCAAGGAAAAAAAACTCTGATAAGGAGAGTCTGAGACTGAAATTGCAGTTAAAAAAAAAAAGGGAGTTGTGAGGATATCTCAGTGAAGGGCCTGGCAAGCAAAGGGGAGCAAGGGAAAGATTCTGAAGCTGGCTAGTGCCTGATGTGATGAGGGACATGGAAGAAGCTACAGTGGCTAGAGTAGAGTGAGCAGTGGGGAGAGGGATAGGAAATGATACCAGAAAGGAGTTTAGGTATTGAAGTAATTTTATCCATTTAAGTCATAGTAAGAATGTTTGCTTTTACTCTAAATACTAAAAACTACTAGAGGGTTTTGAGCAGGGAGGTGGCATGACTAAAAATATTGTAAATAGAACACAGTGTTTTTGAGGTTTTTGAATCAAATAATTACAAGTCTTTGGCCAAAAGTGTAGTGTCCTTGTCACAGAGAACTCAACATAAATTCCAGAAAGTGAGGTTTGAGGTTACTGAATCACCTGACTTATTTTATCTGCCCTTTTATAAACTAATCGCTGGGTCCAGGGAAGAGGAGGGAAGGTGATAGCACTGCACAGCCTAGCCTGGATCATGTGTCCCCAGCTTTTTATCTGATAATAAAAAAAAAAAAGCATCGCTTGAAATACATAGAAATAAAATCACTGAACTGATTAATAAAATGATAAAGATACAATGAGTCAGTGAACTTGAAGCTAGATCAACATAAATGATCAAACAAAAACAAAAAAAAGATGGAATAAAAATAACATGGACCTCTGGGACCCTATTGATATTGTCAATAGATATCAACAGGTAATTGGTATCTCAAAGGAGAGAAGAGAGAGAATGGGTCAGCAAAAGTCTTTGGAAATAAAATGGCTAAAACTTTCAACATTATGAGACATACATTTATAGATTCAAGAAGTTTTCTGAAATGCAAGCATTCATGTGAAGAAAACCATAGGCAATCTGACATCATAGTCAGATTTCTAAAAAAAAAACAAAAATAAAGGGAATATTTTGAAAATAACCAAAGAAAAACAATATAGTATCTAGATGTGAAGAATTATTTAATGCCTGTGAGATTCTCATTAGAACTGATCTAAGCCAGAAAATAATGAGACTTATTTACTAGCCCAAAACACAGTCTATCTTGGTGAATACAACAAGGTGTACTTGAAAGAATGTTTGTTCTATAGTCATTGAGTGCAGTGTTCTAACATGTCAATGAAGTCACCTTTTGTTTTTATTACTTTTTCTAGGCATTCCATCAACTGTTTAGAGAGGGATGTTAAAATCAACTATGATTATGGGCATATGTATACATTTCACCCATTTAACCCTAGAAAAAGACCATCTTCAACATTGGCTATTGCTTTCACTTCTATGTGGTCTATTCTCAAGATTTTCAATGTTTAAAAGACCATAACTTTATATATGTATGTATCTTCATTATCCTATATTATACTTTTTTATTATGAGCACATACAAAAAATCTTGAACATAAAGATCAGGTATAAATTGTGATATTTCTGCCTTTGTTTATTGTCAATGTTTAGTTAAACCCAAATGATCTTCATAAACTGTGGAAACGTTAAACAATACAAAGGATGTTAGATCAAAAAATGTAATCCACCTTTGTGTTTATGTGTAATTAGAAAAAAATTGAAACATCAAATCCATGTCTCTTAGAGAAGGAAAAACTAATTGTCCATAACAAGCCAGAAGAATTTTAATGGAAAATTGAGAAAAAGGAATGACTTTGTGTAGATTTTACAGCCTCAGTTTGCAGAGCCATTAGCAAACAGTCAAAAAGTCAAGCACCTGATAACTGTAGTACATTTACTCAATGGAATGTTACTACTCAGTTGTAAAAAAGAAGAAAATCTTACTTTTACAACAGCATGGGTAGACCAGGACAGTATTATGCTAAGTGAAATAGGACAGTCAGAGAAAGACAAGTACTGTATGATTTTACTTATAAATGGAATCTAATGAACAAAATAAACTAACAAACAAAATTGAAACAGACTCATAGACACAAGGAACAGACTGACAGATTTCAGAGGGAAGGGGCTTGGAGGGCTGGGTGAAAAAGGTGAACATATTAAGCAAAAAAAAAAAAAAAACCTCATAAACATAGACAATAGCATGGTGATTACCAGAGAGAAAAGGGTTAAGAGGTATTAGAAGAGAGTGAAGGAAGCATAAAATGGTGATGTAACAAGAGGGAGAGGTGACTTGGAGGGGTGAACAAACAATACAATATACTAATAAATATTATAGAATTGTATGCTTGATACCTGTATAATTTTATTAACCAATGTCATCCCAATAAATTGAATATTTTTTTTAAAGTGAAGCACTTAAATAAATAGATCAACACAGAATTACTTATTGAAAGCTCTCAGAGGTCATGGTCAAATACATCTGCTGCAGATCTAGCTCATGGATAGAGTTATTTAGCACAGCATGCAATTCAATGGCATTCTATGTGTTGGGTGCCCAGAAAGTGAGCAGCTGACAGCTTGGAGGAGAATGCCAACCAAGGAGGGTCACTTCTTCATTTATATCACATTGAAATTCAGATGGTGGTTGAGAATCTGAAAAGTGAATTTATTGTTGCAAGAAAGTCAGTTATCTTACAATTACTCTAGGCAGTGATGTAGAAGCCCATTTTAGGCACACCAGTTACTTCTTCATACACAAAACTATCGCTACTCATTGCCATGGATACCTAGAAGAAAAGTAATTCCATAAGGCTACTCAGTGTGAAACACTGGGTCTTTAAATAGCAACCAAACAATCTGTTACAAGGTGCAGCCAAGGGCGGGGGTTGGGGAGGGCATGGGGGAGGTGGGCCCAAGTAGAAATTTGGAATGGGACCCAGAACTCAGGGTGTACAGGAAATATTAGAAAAACATATAAGATGTCTTCACCCCTTCCCCCTTCAGGTGTGAGTTGGGGGAAGGGACAAATGGAGCAGGGCCATTGAGAACCGTTTTGCATAGCAACAGTTTTGCAGCTAACCTCTGGCATGGTCATTTAACATCACTATAACCTTTCACTGATTGCACCGATATGTTAAATAGCTGTGGCCCTGCTTTGAGCCAGGGAGAAGGAAGTAACTACCTCCCCACCGCCAAGATGTAAGTGGGAGGCAACTCCCCCTAGTTACAGCACCTGCGCCTGCATGGCAGCTTGGAGAAGATTGGCTCCATGCCATGAGGTCATGCCTGCCCAGACTCACAATGGCAGCCCAGTAAAGCTAGAAGGTTATGAGAGTGCTGGCAAGTATAGCCAATTGTGGGAGGAGTCAGAAATGGAGCTGCAGAAGATTGGCATGGGGATTTAAACTGTGGCGCGGCAGCAGCCACTGAAGAGAGAGACTCAGCAGACACTGTGCAGGGAGAACCACAAGCAGTGCAGGAGGAGAGAACCACTTGGTCTTTCGCAGAGTGGGGACTCCCACAGCCCTGTGAGAGAGAATCACCACACGGCTTTGGCAGAGTGGCAACCCCTGCCCCACCCTGGCTCCCTGCGGCTTTGTGGAGAGATCCATGCAGTTTTGCCAGAGTACAGACCCCTGCAGCTTTGGTAGAAGAGGACCATGCAGCTTTGGGGTGCTCCCTTTCACCATATGGCCTGGGAAGCAGGAGAGACTTTGCCTGGAAGAAAGGTGAAAGGACTCTTGCCAGTAGGCCATGAGAAGGTGTCACATGGCTTTGGATTAATTGGAGATCCTGCCTGGATGGCGACACAGCTGATGATGTCAGGAGCCTGGATCCTGGACATTTGCTTCTTTTCCTGAGTTATAGTACCCCAAATTAGGTCAGGGTGAGAAGGAAGCACTGTGGGCATCAGAGGGTATCCAAGAAGACTGATACTTTAATGAAGACATTAGGTCACTACTTTAAGTCTGTATAGCTTTATTTTTTATATATTTTTAAAGATCTTTACTTGTTTATTTAGAGAGAGGAAGGGAGGGAGAAAGAGAGGGAGAGAAACATCGATGTGTGGTTGCCTTCCACATGGCCTGCACTGAAGACCTGGCCTACAACCCAGGCATGTGCCCCAACTGGAAATCGAACTGGCGACCCTTTGGTTCATAGCCTGAGCTCAATCCACTGAGCTACAGCAGCCAGGCCAAGTCGGTATAGCTTTAAATAAACATTTCCTTTCCTTTCCACAAATCTCTGGCACTGAGAGATGTCTTTCCTATAAGGTGGCAGACATAACAAACCTGGGGGTTCCATTTGGTAATAGTATATGCCCCCCATCTGTTTTGTAACAAACCTAGGTTTCATTAAGAAAACTGAGTTATTAGAAAGAAAATTTTCTGAATTTCAGGACAGGCTATTTACCTCACTTGTCTTACTTTCCCCTATTTTACTCTTATTTTTTTTGAAGAATTTTTCATTTTTAATAAAATCTGTCGTGATATCAAAACTGTTGAGTTTATCCTTTCCTGGTGACTTTCATGATGCTATGAAAAGGAACATAGATAACAGAATGTATATTTGACTTTAAAAATTGATGCATTTTGATGGAAGAAAGTATATTCATAAATCTCAAAGTTAGTGTTGTTTTCTGAACTAATATAATCTTGCTTATTTATTAATAGAAATATAATTGGTATTTATAATTTTTATAACATGCTTTTTAAGTGAATTTATCTTAAATGAGATAAACTAAGGTTTTTTTATATAATTGATCTTTATGACATACACACAAAAAAGCTAAAAAGATGAGTTCTTCAGCTCTTTTCATAACATATTTAGTTAATAAAACAAAGAGAAAATGAATAAATTTGATACAGCTATTTGAATTGTAAAATCTTTTGTCCTTTTTGCTTTTTCCTTTGTGGAATAGAAGAATCAGCATACCTGTTTACTGACATCTAGCTCATATAGGCTTGTGCCAAAGAATAGCTTCTCTCTACATTTTTTAAAATTATTAATAAGATTAATTTTGTCAAAATATCTTGTCAAACTCTGATCCTAAAACTCTAAAGAGAATGTTATCAAGGAGAAAAATACAGAGTCTCCCTAGACTGCATTTCAGTTTCTTCAGTCACTGCAAAGCAGGTCCACCCAGACTGTCCACATCTGTGTGACACTTTATGTCGATATTGGGGTTTGAAGAACATTCTACAGAGGGGGTTATGCTTACCTTTTTCTCTTTGCATCTGAGTATATTTAAGTAAATATACTCAAGTATTTTTGTATGTTTAAGTAAAGAAAAAAGGAAATTAACCTCCCTATAAGAACATATTTGTTTGGATAACTAACAGCAGCAGAACTTTTCTCCTAAATGTATTAAACATGAGCTTTACCATCCAGAATCATTGCTGTATGCATGAACTAATGTTTAAATTAAAAAAAAAAGACAACAAGGACTCAAATGAGATCTGAAGAGCTGTGAAATGCATCTCAAAGTAGTTTTGGAAATGGAATAAATAGTGTGTCAATTTTCTACCCAGCAAAGAAGTAACACCATTTACTGTATTTACCCACAAATCCAAGGAGCTGTGTGTGAGAGACTAAAAAATGAAGTGTGTATTGGTTGGTGAGAGTTAGAAACTTTTAGACCCTTGTCCACAAGAAAGGGTGTATGGTCAGCCCTCAGAATTTAGGATTTGACCTTGACCTTCAGCCCCATCTTGCTGCCTCTTATTATTTTCTGGCATTGTTTCTCTGAACTTCCACAGTTTTCATTCTTACAGTTTTGTGTTTCCAATGAGTCAGCTTCCCTAGATTTCTCACTTCCTATATCACTCTCAAGTTTATACCTGTCTCTCGTTTTCTTTCATAGCACTTGTTTTCAGATTGTGTGATGTGTCTCTGAGATGTTCTTTTGGGAACCTATTCATTTGGCCATTTTTTTTTTCTGAATGGTGGAGTATATCATAGTTCAACCCATCCTCTGTTCTGGTCTAGAACAATTGGAATAATTTTGCCAATTCTACCTAACAATAGAAATGCTTTCTTCTATTCAAATAGCTTTCTAGGCACTTGTGAAATCTTTACATTTATGACTGAAAAAAAATTTAAGAGACTATTATGTGTTGGTACATTCAACAATGAAGGGGAAAAAAAGAACAATCTTAGCAATATCTTGAAACTTGACTTGGGGGAAATATAAATTTTTGCCAAATCTTGTATCTCTATGAATCATTTTCTTTTAATTTCAAAGAAGAGCTTTTATAATATTATGGTGTGAAATATCAATTCAATAATTATATTTAACTGTTTAAATTATGCCAGTTCATTTATATTTCAATAACTGTACTTACTTACATCATTACATTTACCATAATGAGATGGAAGTCTATTTAAAATAAGATTTGCTTAAATTGATTAAATTTGAAAGTAGAGAAGGAATACTTATGAAATTCTATATATTGTCATCATTAAATAATCTTCTAGCATTTAAAGCTCTATCCCCTGAGTCTGCTTCTTTGGTATATGAATGCACTTAAGTTATCCATAAGTGAGGCCAGCACTGGGTTTAACATTTTTATAAAATTCAGTTCAGCCTGAAACACTTCAGCACAAATGACAAATGCTGTATAGAAAATTAATTTTAAGGACCACTTTAAGTCATGTTGCTGGGGCTGTGTGGGCTTTTTTAGAATAAAATTGCCAGAGCTGCTGGAAGTGTGAGTGTCAGTAATGATATTTGTTAAACTTGTAAATCCGTATGAATTTTCATCCATCATCTTTTGAGACACACACAAAATTCCATAAACATATGGTCCTGCCTCCCCTTGCCAAACCAGGCCAGTTAGAAGAACCATCTCTCAGGAAAAGAAACAGAAGTCTGTAGCTTAGCTAGGCAGATTCCTATTTTAACATTCTAGCTTCTCCCAGTCATCCATGCACAGTGAGGCACCTGCTCTTAATCCAAAACCACATAGCCCTTCTTCATGGTGGGTTGGTGGGGGCACTTCTGCATCCTTTCAAACCATGTGACCAAGACCGCTACAAAACTACATGGTCAAAAGAACCCTGCATGGCTATGAGAGTATGGCTGCCCCATACTTAAGTTTAAATCCTCACCCTACTCCTCCAGGTAACCTCATTTCTGACTCCTCCCACAATCAGCTACCTCTGCTAGTGCTCTGGTCTCAGCTACCTCACCAGTTAAAGTCACACACATTTCCCTGGCTCATAGCACAATAGGCACAGCTATTAACATTACTAAAACACTGGCCAAGTTCCTTAAATATGTCAAGTAACTCTCAAAGTCTATTCTCTGCTTCTCCCTCCCCCAAGCAATGAGTGGAGGTAGGGCTGGTTTACAGCTTCTCAGCCTACACCCCATACTGATCCCCATTCCACACCCATTACTTTGGTTTACATAGTGTATTCATTCATCAAAAGTCTTTGGAATAATGAAATCTGTGCATTCCACTCAATATAAAGTATACCTTCATTATATATAAAAAACTTATATTTGATAAAGCAGTAAACACCAGGGACAAAAATATTTTCACAAAATATAAAATACAACATTTCATTCAATAACTATTCACTGAATGCCTTTTAAGTGACATGAATTGTTTGGGGCACTTATGATACATTAGTAAACCAAGTAGAATATGATCAGTGCATATATTGCAGCAAGAGAGAAAAACAGGAAAATAGAAAAAAAATAAGTAACTTTTCTATTCAATAGTATACTAGTAAGTGAAAAATGTTATGGAAAAGTAAAAAGGTATAGCAAGGTAAAGTGAATCATGAGTGTTCATCAAGTGAGGAGAGAGCTGTTAAAATTTTAAATAGGGTGGCCAGGACATGTCTCACAGAGTAAATGTGAATACTCGGGTGAAGAGCATTACAGAGAGAAAAAAAACTGCAGTATTATAAAGGCATCAGGTGGGAATATGCATAGATTGTATGAGAAAGAGCAGGGAGATTAGTGTAAGTGACATGGAGTGATCCAGGTGGAGACAAGGAGGGGAAGGTTCCAGTGTGCAGATCTGTAAGTGTCTTGGAGGTAATCATAAGAACTCTGGTTTTTGGTTGGAAGAAATTGGGGAGCTATTGAAGATTTTAAAAATTGCTCTGGCAAGTTGGTGGTGACAATTACAGAGACATTAAAGAAATAGCAATCTATTACTAACCATAAATAGTAAAAGTGGTCATGTTCTGGATACCTTTTGAAAGTAAGTTTTGGAGGATTTGCTGAGTGATTTGGTATGCAGTGTGACAGAAAGAGATCAAGTTGATTTTAAATTTTCTGGTCCATCAAATATTGGTAGAGCAGAGTAAGAATAAATATATAGATAGTGTAGATGTACATACAATAAGCCAAGGTCAAGACATGACTCAAATGTGAATTACTCTTATCATGCTAGTTTGGGGCATAATGGAAAATATTAGAATAATTTATAATGATTAATGTATTTAAAGTTAAGAAAATTGTTTTCTGTTCTGGCTCTAGCCTTCAACAACTGAGCAATATGGATGAAGTGACTTCACCTCACTCACTATCCCCCTATTTGCTTATCAGTGAAAGGAAGATAACAAGTGCTAGACCACCTCCCAGGATTGTTATGCATGCAAACAAAGAATAAACAGAAAGATAAGGAAAAAGAAAGGTAGACCAGAATCAAAGTTACTTTAGAAGTAAACTCTAGTTTCCTTCCCAATAACAAAAAGAAACCATCATCTGAAGTATTTAAGATTACTGAATTAGTAACTCCCTTTACCATGTGACACACAGTACTCTACACACTATGTGCTGTCATTAAATAATAAGAGCTAATGAACTAAGACCCTCCATTCGTTAAAATATCATTCTGGTCAATAATAATGTGAAGATGATAATCAATAATTTATATGAAGTGAGTGCTTACTGTATGCCTGACATACTATACTAATTCCTTTATATACACTTGTTTTTTAAATTACCCTATAACATAGAAACTACTGTTATTTCCCTTTTTTTCCAAACAGATGAAGAAATTGAGACTTAGAGGAAGTAGTAAGATGCATATTTGGATTCACAGATCAGTCTGACTCTTAATCATTCTCTTTTTCTACACCCTATCCCCGACAGGTCAGGGCTCTTTATTTCCAGGACAAGTCACTCCACAAGCTCAGACAATAGTTAGTTACTGAAAGGATACCACAGGCAATGCTTTGGACTAGGGCAGGAAGGTAAATACTATAGGACAACCTAGGGGTTTCAGCTAAGAAGCCAGGAACCAAGGCCATTTCTACAAGCTCTCATCTCCTGTTCTTTTGAACTGTCTACTACAAATTTATACAATATTTTCTCAAAATATGGGGGCCTGGGTTTCTCCAGGACCAAGCGTTTCTAATGTCTGAATCTCCTTTCACTATATTATATATCACTATATCATTATATTATATTTCACTATATTATATATCTTATTAAAGATCTTATTGTATATTGTTTTGGTATAGAAGAAAGATAAACTTCTAACTTCATTTTTTTACTACTATTAAAAATTAAATTCTGAGTTTAATTGTTTATGATCTTAACACACAGGGAAAATTCTGTTTGCATCTGGCTTGCTTTGAGAAGTAGAAACTAACACAAAGAAGCACAAAGCCCTATAGGAATGTGTAAATGCACTTAACTTCCCAAACTGAATCAATCTCAATAATTATTCTCTCCAAATAATATTTATTAAAAATCACCATTTTGCAATTTGGTAGCTGTAATATTTCTGTGTTAACTCTGATGACTTTTTATTGTACTTTTTTCTATTGACACACTTTTAGTGTATAGTATAGCTAAAGTTTTAAAAAACTTTCCAAAGTCCTTTAACTTTTTATTTAAAATATGTACTACTTTTACTCCAGGTGATATGCAATTTTATCATTTTGACCTTTGCAGTTGACTTTTTTTACTATAAATGGAAAAGTTTGTATTTTACATTATTCTATTTGTAATATTTTGATGCATTATAATAATCCATTTTAACATCGGTGTGCTTTTATACTGTAATC
Organism: Phyllostomus discolor; assembly: GCF_004126475.2. NCBI lineage: Eukaryota > Metazoa > Chordata > Mammalia > Chiroptera > Phyllostomidae > Phyllostomus > Phyllostomus discolor. Next base: position 58,195,592 of record NC_040913.2, on the reverse strand, counting down.
AAAGTACTGTACTATCTATCACTCTGTTTTGTGACACCACAACATTGGGATGACAACACTTTAAAGTGAAAAATTGACTGGTATATAGGAGAATAAAAAAACTTACCATTTAATAAAAACACATAAATAAAATTAAAAAGAATTAAAATTAAATGAAATTACATCATGTTATGATTATTTACTATGAAGTTCACAATATATCAATATATTACATGTTATTCTCCTCCTATATCTTGTTAACTGGATAATTTACTAACAGATAAAAATATTGAATGTATGTGTGTATAATGGCTATGCAATAGAAACTTTAATTTAAGAAATATTATTTCTTAAGGAAAGATGTGATATTACTATGAATTTTTGTAATGTTACACTTGAAACTTTCTTCTTCTGGTCTTAAAATATGGTAGCTTATTAAACAAAATTATAACTTTTTGGATAAAAACAAATATATTGAATCCATCCAAAATCCCAACCTAATAAAAGAAAATCAATTTTTATTTTTAGTGACAGTGCTCAAGTTAAAGTGCTTTTTATTCCTATTTTGATTATGCCAGGTGTCACTGTATAAATAAAGTTATAACTTGTCAAGCATTCTAATTACCTAGTGCAGCTGACAGTCTACTAAGAAGTTCAAAGAGTTTCACTTAATCTGTGACTGATTATTTCTATTAGGACAAATATTTTTTTACTCCTTTGCCTTCACCATATGCTTTTCATTAAGTCAATATGAAAAATGATGAAAACATATTATTTTATGACTGCTAACTGGAGTACCTTTTTATTAACTTTCATAACTCAAAAAATCAATATTTCTAGGATACTTTGTTTACTAGAAAATTTGTCCTATGTGAAAATATTTGTGGATTAAAATATATTGTTATATTTAAATAAAGGTAATAATGTATTCATTTTTAAGTATATACAATCAACTGGGGTATCTGATAGAGACTGGGGTATAAAATAGAAGCTATTGTTATTTCCCTTTTTTATATAACTGCAATTATATTTGTTTTACAGACTTCTAGTAAAAAATGGTATAAGATGCAATGAATACACTAAAAATAAAATTATATCTATTAGAAGACAGCTCTGAAGTAACCATTGTTGAAATCACTCAACTGCTAATATTGTTGCCTTTAATTTTTCCTACAGCAGGATATACTAAACAGGGTATCATTATCTGTTCTCTTAATTGCCTAGAAGCCTTCGAAAATCACCACTTCTAATATTCAGTTTTGTTATTCCCAGTGAATTATAGGTAAGTAGAGCAGGGCATATGTGACTTTGTTGGATGTTCTAAATAGAATAAAGTTTTTATTCCTCATTCTCAAGTGAATAAAAAAACAAAGTGAGCTTCACCAAAGTTGTGTGATGTTAACTATTCTCATATAATGGGCAAATGAATCTTTATTTGGATCAGTAAACTATTAGGTATACATCTTGTGTTGGCATATATAATAGTCCAAGACACAGATCCCCTCAACATGCTATCCTACATAATTACACTGGTATTCTGAAATTAAAAATCAGCATCTTGAAGACTCCTCAAGTACAAACACAAATAAAACACTTTGTCTCATGAACACCTTTGTTCATAGAAACCATGGGAAACATCATGACTGTGGGTTTTTGAATGGGAGGCTAAATATGAAATCCTAACCATAAATAGGAACACTGTGTCTGAGCTTAGGTGGCAAAAATAAAACCCAAACATGCTTTTTTCTGAGTCGACTCTGCTGATTGGATACTAGATGTGATTTTACTAATAAGGATATCAGGAGTAGGAGGGGGTTGTAGGAAAATGAAATATGACTCATTAACTATACTTCTCAGATAAGAAATCCATTAGATGTTCTGTGATATGTCATGCAGTAAATCAAAAAAATATAGTGGAAACATGCCCCAACTGGTTTTATTACCCATGCTGTCATGTTAGTGATTAAATCAGTGAACCAGGTTTACAATTAAAGGATAGTAAGGGACAATGAACTGCCAAATAAAATGGGGAGGAGGCACCATGGCTGTTGAGGTCCTCTGTGTGAATTAGAGGCAAGACACCACTTTTGGAAGGATAAGACCCTGCTGGGATGTAGGACTTGTAGTTCACCAACATTCTTATTCAATATATTGTAGGTAGTACCCAGAATCTGAAATTTTAGTTAAGTGCACAGGTTATTCTGAGAAAAGTACTGAATAATCCATTGATTCTTCTCCAACATTAATGATTCTTTTAATAGAACACAGATAATGGGATAAAGTAGATAAAGCATAAGATGATTATAAACTCTGAACATTTGAAGGCCAAAGAGCATAAAGGTCACTTGTGATCACTGAAGTTGGAAAGGGCATCACTGGAAAGCCTGGAAGTATGTCAACATTGGGTCAATTACATTTCCCATGAAAGAAAAGCATGGGTGAGAGATGGGAGGTAGAACTAATGGAGCACACTCTGAAAATGTAAATAATCAGAGTGTGCTCCAAATATATATGATTTAAATATGCATATCAGATTATGTGGAAGGCCAGAGGAAGATGAGTCTAGAAGGTCACCAAGAACAGGGAATTTCAGGAGAACCAGTTTTTTTTCTTCTTCTTCTTATTCCATTGATAATAGAGGGTTTGGGGACGTTTTAAGGAGAGAAGAGATAAACATAAATATTGAGCCTTAAAATGATTCATCTTGAATCAAGAGAGCAGATTTGCAATTTTCCAGAAATGTAATGAAAATCTAGTTTCAAGGGGTAGCTGGAGGAAGTAGGGGAAGGAATATACACAGCAGGTGTCAGGCACAGGAGTGTATGTCTGATTAAATGTATGACTCAAAGATGGCTAAGGATCAAACCTACAGGATAAAGAGAATTATATTATTATCCAGTAAAAGGAACTGGAAATTGAGGATTAGGAAATTGGTGTGGGAGAAATGATGAGACTGATTTTTATGGTAACTCTTAATTAAAGAAGGCAAAACTTTCCTAAGTAGCTTATAGGTTAAGAGTTTAGGCTCTGGAGGTTGACTATTCTCCTTCAAGGTTGGGCTCCATAATTTACCAGTAATTAATTCTGGACAAATGATTTACTTTGTCCATGACTCAAATGTCTAATCTTTAAGACGGGGGAAAAACTTCCAGCCAAGATGGAGGCATAGGCAGACACATTGTGCCTCCTCACACAACCAAAATGAGGACAACACAAATTTAAAAACAAAAAACAACTAGAACTTCCAGAAAATTGAACTCTGTGGAAGTCTGACAACCAAGGAGTTAAAGAAGAAATATTCATCCAGATTGGTGGGAAGGGACAGAGATGGGCAGCCATGTAGAGAGGACTTGCAGCAAGGCAGTGGCTGGCAGACCAGCCCGTTCCATATTCAAATGCAGATAACCCAGGTCTGTCTCACCCCGCAGTGAGACAGACCACACAACCCAGGATTCTAGCATGGGTAAATAAAGCCTCAAAGCCTCTGATTGAAAACACCTGTGGGGGTTGAGGTGGAAGGAGGAGAAACTCCAAGCCTCACAGGAGAGTTCATTGGAGAGACCCACAGGGTCCTAGAACATACACAAACCCACCCACTTGGAATCAACACCAGAAGGGCCGAATTTGCTTGTGGGTAGACAGGGAAGTAACTGAAAACTGTCAGAGAGTGGAGCAAGTGGCACTGTTCTCTCTCTCTGACACCTCTCCCACATATAGCATCACAATGCAGTGACATGGTGAACACATAAGGTTCTGCCCTGGTGAACAACTAAGACTCTGCCCCTTACTATGTAACAGGTGCACCGAGACAAAAACAAATGGCCCAAATGAAAGAATAGTTCAAAGCTCCAGAAAAAAATACAACTAAGTGATGAAGAGATAGCCAACCTATCAGATACACAATTCAAAACACTGGCTATCAGGACATTCCAGGAACTCACCGGGTAATTCAACAGCATAAAAAAGACCCAGGCAGCAATGAAGGTCACACAATGTGACATAACAAAAAAAAAATCTGGGAACCAACAGTGATGGGAAGGAAACCAGGATCCAAATCAACGGTTTGGAGCAGAAGAAAGAAAGAAACATTCAACCAGAACAGAATGAGGAAATAAGAATTCAAAAAAATTAGAGGCTTAGGAACCTCCAGCACATCTTTAAACATTCCAACATCTGAATCAGGGTTGCCAGAATGAAAAGAGGAGGATCCAGAAATTGAAAACTTATTTCAACAAATAATACTGCCCCAATCTGACAAAGGAAATAGACTTGCAGGAAATCCAGGAAGCTCAGAAAGTCCCAAAGAAGTTGGATCCAAGGAGGAACACACCCTGGCACATCATCATTACATTAGCCAAGATTAAAGATAAGGAGGGAATCTTAAAAGCAGAAAGAGAAAAGGAGAGAGTTACCTACAAAGGACTTCCCATTAGACTATCAGCTGATTTCTAAAAAGAAATCTTACAGGCAAGAAGTGGCTGGAAAGAAGTATTCCAAGTCATGAAAGGCAAGGACCTACATCCAAGATTACTCTATCCAGAAAAACTATCATTTAGAATGGAAGGGCAGATACAGTGCTTCTCAGATAAGGTCAAGTGAAAGGAGTTCATCATCACCACCCCTTATTGTCTGAAATGTTAAAGGGACTTATCTAAGAAAAAGAAGATGAAAAAATATGAACACTAGAACAGGAACAGAATCACAGAAATGGAGATCACATGGAGGGTTACCACTGAAATTTATCATAGGGAGGGGAAGAGAGGGGAAAAGGTACAGAGAATAACTAGCATAAATGGTAGGTAGAAAATAGACAGGGGGATGTTAAGAATAGTATAGGAAATGTAGAAGCCAAAGAACTTATATGTACAACCCATGGACATGAACTAAAGGGGGAATGCGGGTGGGAAGGCGTGTGCAGGGTGGAGGAGAATAAAGGGGGGAAAATGGGACAACAGTAATAGCATAATCAATAAAATATATTGTTAAGAAAAGATGGGGCAAACAGTGGTAATTGCTTCATGTTTGTTCTCTTGTGCTTTTTGAGTTTTAAGTTAGTTAATACATGCTAAGTGCTTTAAATAATACCTAGCTCATAATAAGCCCTCAATAAATGCAGGCTGTTACTATTACAATTATTTACTAGCTAACAAGTAACCATCATTTCCTTTAACATATTCTATCTTAGATCTAACTCTTCTCTTTCACTAAGCCTACACTGTGTACCCTCAATTAAAAAAGAAAATCTTTTCTCATATTGCTTTCTAGCACAGCTCTAAATATAAATTAATTTATGCTCTATGCCTCATAATTGTTATATGTCTACTCTTTAATAATCTCTGTGACTTTCTACCTCATACACAAAGCTAATCTAATAGAATGCATTTCCCTAAAACTGTCTATATAGCTGCTAATGCTTATTGCTCAAAAACATTGTTCCAGTGCTTTACAATATACTGCATTATTTTACCTGAAAAAATAATGCCTTTGATGCAAAAACAATTCCTGTAAAAATTATACTTAGTAAAAAGCCTATTAAAATAGATGTTTTCTCTAGAAAATGAGAATTAAAAGCAGCATATATCATTTACATAAACACTATGGTTGCATTAGAAAGCAAGAAAAATGTCATCTGTTCTATATTCCTATAAAACTGCATTTGTATTGTATCATGTGTTATGATACAGGTATGATGTATCAGGTGCTATGGCCATGTTGGTTTATATATATGCACAGATATCTCTTCGTAATCAATGAGATGTCCCATTTCAGAAACAAAAAACTAAGCCAGTTTTTCTATTGTATTTCTGCAATACAATGTGGGCCCTTTACCACTCTTGATCTCCATGCAGAATTTTATTGATGTTGCTAAGAGATAGCACATGAATTAAGCCTAATAAATAATAAATAATAAGCAGGAGACTGAATTGCTCCAGGAATTAGTAATGGTCCCCTGACCTACAGGTCAACAATTTAAATTCAGACACAGCTAATGGTGGCTAAAAACTGCTACTATCTGATGTTCAATTGACAGCCAGTGAGAGGAAACCTACAATATTGGTAGAATTCCAAGTTAACAGATGTCAGAACACAGAATCCCCCAAACAATGGCCAGTTGAAAGGTCAAAGATGAAATCAGTGTGAAACCTTGCTACTTCTGATCAGCAGAAGAAATCTATTCAGTACTTACTAGTGTGCTGATTGCACAATATATTCTTCCTATTTCACACATATGGGAGACCTCTTTCTGTGACAATATCAGCAGAACAGTACACATGGCAACTCCTATAATAGAGAGAATATTGTCAGAATTTACATACATGTACAAAAATGAAAGTTTTTTTACACACACATATGCACACACCACTGAAATGATGAAAAGATCCCTTACAGATTAAAATTAAATCACCGTTACTACATTTTCCTATTGCTGATAAAGGTTTCCTTCACAGGTGAGAGTAACATTTTGTATCTCTCTCTCTTTTTTAATATTTTACTTATTTTTAGAGAGAGGAGAAGGGAGGAAGAGGGAGAGAAACATCAATGTGTGAGAGAAATATTGATCCATTGCCTCTCACATGCCCCCAAGTGGGGACCTGGCCTCAACCCAGGCATGTGTCCTGACCTGAAATTGAACCAGCAATCTTTGGTTCTCAGTCTGGTGCTCAACCCACTGAACAGCACTGCCAGGGCTCATTATGTATCTTTTAAAAATATATATCAATAGTGTTATTTTCATAGTGTTTCATTCATAAGTAATAATTTTTTTAGTATTTGTTGTATAAAGAATGACTACTTTTAAAAATGGGTTGAAATTTTGTATATACATGCATTGATAGGATATCATTAGATTACATTTACAATAGTAACAAAAAAAGATAAGCCTGTATCACTCCTCTTTGAAAGAACATTTATAGGATGTTTGTAAATTCCTAGTGCAACCTTACTTTAATAAATGTGGATGTATTTAGATAAAGAAGAAAACTACAAAAATATGTTAGTATTCTTCAAGACAACATGATAAGGAGAACATTCAAGTCAAGATTACATATTTAAGTCAAGAAATTACTTATTTACAATTGGAGAATATTTTCAATCTGTTAGCATATGAATTAACATTATATATCACAAAAAATCTAGAAACTTTTACCTTTTAACTTTTGTCATATGCATACATAAAATTATTTCACAATACAGATTTTTGAACAACTTTACACCATTTTCTTATGCTTGGAACCTTAAGTTCACAAGCAACCTATTTTTACATGAACTCCACCTTTTTCTAATAGCACATTTTTTAAAAAAGAAAAACATCCAAAATTATACATTTTCTATTTTAAAATCATTGATATTTATATCTACTATCAAAATAAAGGTGCATCATCTGTCTGAAATTAAAACACTTTCTGCATTATAGTGGTGAAAGAAATAAAAATATATTTAAAATTGCATATTCAAAAACCCAAGTTCAGTAATATTTCTGAATCTATCCCATTATGATTACTCCTTAAATTAAAAAAAAAATGACCCACTTTACTTTTTACAATGGTCTAAATCATCTTTGTTTTACTGGAATAAGAATTCATTGCTTTCTATGCTTCAATAAGATGATTTATGTGTAGAAACACCTGGAAGATATGTCCACAGATGCTCTGCCCCCCATACTTCATAATTGGTTTGCAAAAGGACAGCTGCCATTGACCTTTTACATGACTAGAGAAGTTGATCTCACAAAGAGTCTACTTTTCTGTCCCTGAATGAATTTAAGATTGTTTTTTTTTTTTTTTACTAAAACAATATAAATGAATGTCTGGTAATATGTTCAATAACCTGACTTAACATCTAGAAATTTTAAAAATCTTTAGCCCTAATATTAATATTTCCCCTCCTGCTGCTAGATAATATTTCACTAGAGATGAGTCACTTGAAAATGAAAATAAATTCTTGATTTCTATTAAACACACACACACACAAGTTCAATAGTACCACCTAATGCTTAAGTACTTTCTCATTTTATTTTTCTCTTATGTTTGTTTGTTCATACTATGCCTCATTTCAAAAAGGTCTTACAGTGAATTACAGACACATAATAAGACAAAAAGCAGAAACCCAAAACACAGGTAAGTAATGACAGTTAACTAATAAAATTAAGCAATATTGAAAACTTATATGCAGTCTAATTACAAAAGGCTCAGTGTGCATATAATGGCACACAGATAGATGTGTGAACACATGTACACACACATACTATTAACATGAAGGCAGCAAGGACTTCCCAGCTCTCAGGCTTTAGAACACACTCATCCTAGGGTCCTATTATAAATGGATATGATGAAATGATGAAATTGGTGACATTCTCAACAATATCATAATGCTAAATTCAGTAACAACATCAAAAAGTAGTCCTTTACTACATCCTTGAAAGCAAACAATATATACTTAGCTCAGTTTGTTGAAACCTACACAGCAGAACATGAAAAGATAAGTCTCAATAAACATTTTATTGATAATCATCTAGATGAAAGTTTCAAATATAGATGAATAATTCTTAAACTGTATTGTATTTAAGAATAAGCTAAGTGGTGGTTAAAATACAAGTGGGGCACCCCCCAAAATTGAATGTATTATAAAAAATCATACATTTATTCTTACACATTTAAACCAGTAACCTTCAAAGTACTCTCCATTGGATGCAATATACCTATCGAGACATTTACTCCACTGCTTAAAACAGTTTTTAAACTCATCCATTTTGATGCCATTTAGTGCTTCTTCCATTTTTGCTTCATCTCTTCCTCATTGGAAAAATGTTTCCCTTTGAGGATTTTCATCCAGGGAAACAAACAAACAAACAAACAAAAAACATTGCTTGGGGTGATATCAAGTGAATAGGGAGGGTGGGGCATGGGGGTCATGCTGTTTTGGTCAAAAACTGCTAAACACTCAGGGCCACATGAGCAGGTGCACTCATAAATCACCCATCATAAAATGGGCAAATGTGTTGAGTCTTCCAAAAAAATTCACTGAAGCTGAATGCAGTCTCTCATGAAAACACCAGCTAGTACACTGACACAGATGGGCTCCTAAAACACTCACATAGTGGGGGAAGACTGTACTACGAGGAGCCTGCCTTCCAGAATACAATTCCATTTTTTCTGGGTCCCACTTTGTACCTATTCCTTGGCACTACTTGCAGAAGTTCTGACTACGTAGGTGAAGAAGAGGGATGGACTCCTTGTGTTTAGCAAGCACCACTCAAGATTCTGGTGCAGGTCTTTTGAGAACCAACTTTGAAGAAGATCTGAGTACCCTAATGGAAGGGATGTTTGCAAAATTGCCACCCAGTCTTCTGGAATATTATTTCTAACTCATATTTTGGAAAAATACATAGAGAAGTGTTTTCAAGGTAGTCTTGGAAATAGAGACTTTATAAATTAATGAAAGGTAGTTCCATTATAGTCTTTGTTAGTTTTCTTTAATAACAACCCAAATGATATGAATATATTTTCTCTATCAAGTATTTTAGTGGCCCTGAAAAAATACATTTGGCTTTTCTAAATACAAGTATGGAAGAATTTCTCTGATGTAAAGTGTAATGTCAGTAAACTATCAGAAGCCAAGTTTTAGCAAAAGAGGAAGCTACATAGATGTTTTCTACAACAAGCATCAGAAGATTGAAATGAATGACCTCCACAGCATAAGTTGGTAACATCCCCCCTTTTGATCTTTAACACTTCCCCATTTGTCCCAAATAACTATTAACAACCAAATTTTATTTAAAAACATAAAAATTTAAAAGTAACAGTCAGTGATATTTTGATTTATAATAAAAAATATATATTTGGTCCCAGTCCCAGTTTCTAGCTCAGAAAGCTAAGAGATCCTAAAACCTTTGGAATTTCCTAAGTGATAAGAGTAGTATAGGTATGTTGATATTAATAACAAATGTTTTTCAATCACACTTGACTTGACTTTAATGAGGTGACTTTTGGAAAGCTCCCTAAGGTTGTTTTGGTTGCCTGGGGAACCAATGTGATGATTTCAGTTCCACCACCCTCACCTCTAGGGAAGGAAGATAGCTGGAGGTTGAATCCATCACCAATGCTCAATTAGTTGATTGATAAAGCCTAGGCAAGGAAACCTCTGTAATAAAATAAAGAGGTGGTGTTTAGCAAGCTTCCAAGTTGGAAAACCAGGATGTTTTTGTGTGTCACAATCTGGGGCCCCAAATTTCACAAAAGACAAAAGCTCCTTTGTTGGGATGCTTGCCCTACATGTCTCTTCATCTGACTGTTGATTCCCATCTTTCAATTTCCTTTGTAAGAAATTGGTAATCTAGTGAGTAAGAGGATTTCCTGAATTTTGTGAGCCAGCCTATCTAATTAATCAAACAAACACAAAGAGGAACCATGGGTATCTCCAATCTATAGCTGATTGCTTAGAAACACAGGTAACAACTTAGATTTTTGACTAGAGTCTAAAGTTGGGAGTAGTTTTATGGGATTGAGCCCTTAATCTGTGGAATGTGGTGCTATCTCTGGACAGATAGTGACAGAATTGAGTTGTAAGACAACAAGCTGGTGTCCAAGAACTTTTTGGCAAGTATATGGAGGGGAGGAAAGGATGGGAAATTATACACTAAAATTTGGTGTCAGAAATGTAGAGTCAATATTATTCTCTACTTTCAATATCAAGGATACATATGGCTCTTGCTTAGAATCTGAAAGTTCACAGGAGCTCCATTTTAAAGTTCAATAATATATTACTAAGTAATGTCATTGGCTGATCCCATGAAAATAATGTCAGCCTCTACTATTAACAACAAATATCAATAAAAATCAAATAAAATACTTGATTTTGTTTTTAACATTGTCTTTTTGCTGTTAATAAGGAAATATCAGAACCAATATCTGTTATAGTCTTGTAGTCTTAAAAAATTCCTAAAGCAAATATTTAAAAACTATTATTTAGGGAAATTCAAAACAAATATAACATTCTAGATTTTGAAAAACAATTTTGCTGCTTAATAACAGACTTTACATGAAACTAGATGAAGTATGTGTAAATACATTTTTCATTATAATTTAGCATATAGGACATGATAATAAAACATAAATTCTTCTGAAGTCTTTAAAAATGTTTTGAAGCATGGCTTCCATGTAAACTATTAAGCTTATATATATGATATGTGATAAAGCCTAATATTTGATGCACCATTTTTCCAATTATTTGGCATAAGCTTCTCACAACATTAGTCAGTTAGTTTTTACAATATAAAATTTTATTTATTTTCAAAAACACAAACTCTTAATTTTTATGTACTTCATTTAACTTTGTGCCAAAAGAGTAATTTGTAAATAACAGTTGAACTTCAAATAGCAGTATTCACAGATAATATTGTACATATTTTAAATATTGATTATCTCTCAAATAAAAGTAGATGCAAATTTTAAAAAGTAAGGTTATAATTTCGCCTCAATTAAAAAAAAAATCTTCTTCTTTAACCTAAATCAAGAACCTGAATTAAATAAGCTTTATAACTGTCTGATCAATCACATTTATTTCAGCTTATGGACAATTAATCAAGGAAGTGATAGCAAATGCTGAAACATTCTTTTTTATTTGTAATTGTTTGTAATTTTATGTAAGAAAACAATGAAGAGACAGACACCTGCCCAAGCATTATAGACTCTTGAGTTCAGACACCACTTTAGAGAACGAAGTCCAAATGGTTTCTGACTGCCTTCCTGTGCATCAGCTTACTCTTTGCTATTCCCACAAGTGAATTTTATGCTGAACTTTCAGTGATCAGAAAAGAATACAATTTTTTTTTAAATTTTACAAAGCTCTCCTTGTAGATGTCTATTGAAATGATTGGCATAATGCACTTGAGATTTCTAGGTACTATCGTACACACACACAATTGCTATTAGTCTAAAGGTCTTCAAGGCATTAATAAGTAGTAAATAATTTACTTAAAACCACGATTTTTAAAATTTAAGCAATATGATTTTAAAGTATACTAATTAATAACTTTAAAAATATTTGCACAAGCCTTACTATATATTCTCCCTATTATTTTACATGATTGGTTCAATAAAAATATACAGTGATAATATACACATCCTGCTTTATCATAAGCTTAAGGGCAAAAAGATAGGATAAGTACATAGAGTAATATAAACATAAAAATATAACCAAACAACCAGTGGGGTATCACTGCCAGCTGCATGTGGGCAATAACTCTGGAGACAGAGTCTGGTAGAAAGGAAAATAATCTATATATTAGATTATTTGATGCCCGACCCCACTCCCACCACTGGAGGAGCAAGTAGACTGCTGGCAAATGGCTGGTCCAGTCGTTTCCTGTGGTTTCACATGTGGGGGAGGAGCATGAGGCTTGTCAATAGTCTGCCTTCCCAGACCTGCTGTTCCTAAACTCCTCTCTTCACCATGCTGCCCTCTTCTTACTGGCCTTGTTTGTACTACCTTTAGTGATCCAGGTCAGGCCCAAAGCACTGAGAGAGGGGTGAGGGTCCTGACCTTTCCAGGATACACTGGGTTCATAGTTGATTGGCCTGAACTCGCATGGACCACAGAAGGGTAGCAGCCACCAGGGCTTCCTACCTGGGGGAAGGGGGTGGTAGGCTTGTCAATCTGGGCCTACATGAATCCACTCCCTTTCCCTCTTACCAGAGCTCATTGCCCTCTAGGCCTACTCTGCAGCACTCTGGGAGGGGCCCTGGGAAACACTCCCAGGTCACCTAGGTCACCTAGTCCCCAGGGTCATGGACCCAGTAACTACAGACCCTGTCATTCTGGAAGGATAGCAGACTCTGAGAGAATGGCATTCTTGCCTGCTCTTTTTTTAAAGGCTCTCTGCAGAATACCACATGTGGCAGAAGCAGATGGGAGGGTATGTCCCTCCTATCCAATCATCTTGTTTTTGGCACCATCATTTTGTGCCTATTTTGTGTGTTATGTGCATGTTGTCTTGGTTGCTGGGTGATGAACTCATGCACCATCTTTGGAGCTTTTCCACCCCTCTCCATTTCCTGGGAGCAGTTATCCCATTAAAATCCCCCCCCACCCGCTTTAACACTCTGAACACTTGTAATCTTATAAAGGAGATGGATGAAAGTCTCGTTCTTCTGTACTATTTTCTGCTGACCAAGTGTGTGGTACTGCCTATCCCCTGGTCCAGAGGTCCCTTACCTAGGGGTTCTGGTGTGAAGGGAAACCTTCACATGAAGGAGAAAGATCTTGCAAAGTCCAGGTCAGCTGGTTGATCTTTGAAAGTGGTGTGTGTGACATTCAAGGATGGCATTACTGGGTGAACTGGCACCTTTGTCATGTTCAAGAGGTGACAAATTTGACAAGAGAGTTAGAAGGCACAATCAAAACTGTAACAAGTAAATAACAAAGGCAGGGACTAACTATACAATGCCCCCCATTTTTTTAAAAAAATGGTTTCCTTGGAAGAAGGTGTGAAAGACATGTCACACCTGTCTGAATCCTTACTGTCTACCATAATCAACTTAAAATAGGCTTAAGGGAATATCATGAAATTCTCCCCTTTAACACTTCTGGACTGTTTCTGTCCAAACTATTAAGGCATAAAAGAAAGCAGTTTTAAAGTGAAGCCAATAAGCCATCCTATACTTCACCAACTCAACTGTTTAGTCCAGATAAACTTTGAGTCCCAGAAGTAACAATGCAGGTGGGCTTCTCAACTGAGGCTTATACCTTTTCCTGAGTCCACAAGACTGTCCTTCTCAAAGGTGTTCAGTTGCAAGGCCTTTGCTGGATTGATACTAAGCAGTGATGGTTTGATATCATCAGGCTGAACCAGTTCGACTCTCAAGTGAAAACAAATTTTAAAGATAGCTAGCTGTAGTAGAGTCTGATGATCAAGACTGAGCATTATGACTTCCCTTAAAACCTGATTCTCCTCTCTCAGATCAACCTTGTCAGTCTCAAAAAGACTGCTATTTTCAATTTTGCCTCATCATTTGTATAAAAACAATAAGAGCTGCACTGAACACATAGGCTTTTTAAAGTTTGCTTTGCTGGAACTTCCACAAGGAACCTTCAGATTGACTCTTAATAGCCCTTCAGGGCATAGAAGCCAAGTCCCAGAACTGTCATCTGGCCTTCCCTATAGTACCTGTATTCCTCAAGTCCTTGAGGTTCTCATTGTGTCTTAAGCTTCCTCCTTGACATCTATCAAGAAATCAACCTTTGCTCCTTCCCTGGAAAGATTGCCATGAAACACATGACCAAACAATGTACCAGACCATTTCTCCAGTGGGCTTTTGTTAGCTTCCAAAGTGAATCTTAGATCCTCAAGGCTTTTTGCTAACAACTAGAGTCCACTTATGCCTCCTTCAAGCATGACATTCCACTGAAAGTCTTGGTTATTAAAACCATAATTTGAAACTGGTATTGCTGGTTGCATGCAAAGAAAATTTTATATCCTTACTCATTAAGAATGCCAAATTTTAGAGGGATCAGGTAGGGAAAAATGTAAAACAAAAAAGAAAATCTATGCCCTTCCTATATTCACCAAAATTTTATTCTATGCTTTATATCTTTTATTAATTTTATACTTGGTGTGAAGTTTTAACTCTCCTTAGGAAACCTCAATTTCCTTTTAAAACAGAAACAAAACAAAAATATTCAAAACATAAAAACAGAATTCCAAAAATAAAATAAATAAGAGGGGACTAAAACTAGTCTTAGAATCTTGTCTCCCACCAACCGGTCTCACTAACTGGTCACACAGATGACCATTGTCAGGTCCCAAATGGCACTGTGCCCCAATTGTAGAGATATTCTGTCACCCAAGCTGGCTCTTACTGGCACCAAATGACTTTTTCTAAGTCTCAAGTGGCACAAAGCCCTACACAGAAGAAATATGTTCTCACCCAAGACAAATTCTACCTAGCACCAATGGCATGAAGTAGCAATGGTAAAAGCATTCTCTTGACTACCAGTGCATCCATTGGTCTCCTGGCAGAAACCTGACCTTTGCCAACCAGTCTCATGGCAGACACATAATCTCTTACTCTTGATGGCTCCATCAGGCACCAGACAACATTTCTTAGGTCCAGATGGCACAAAGCCCCAAATGGTAGAAACATGTTCTCTTACCAAGCAGTACTGCAAATGACCTTTTCTAGGTCCCAAATGACACAAAACCTTTAATGGCAAAGACAGAGAATTTCCAGTTTAAACAAAACATTTAAGTTTCCCAAGTCCCCAAAAGATCAGGAAGCAAGAAACAAAACAAAACTTAAAGCAAAGAATAATTTAACCCAAGCACTGACATTTCTTTGCTTTCAAAAAAAAATTTTTACACCCTTCTATGGCCTCTACACTTTTCACAATTATTTTCAGCTTTCTGTATGCCTTAAAACTTTCTACATACCTTTTTCAACCTACATAGACCTTCTTACTCACTTAGGGATAACCATAATTCATTCTCAATTCTTGTCCTTTTTAATAATGGGATGGGCCACACTTAGACTCAACATCTGGCAGCTAAAAATCCCTATCTGAATACATAAAGTAAAGGAGCATTGTCACTTTGCATCAGGGCCTATTCTCTTCTCCTGAAATAGAAATTTCAAATGTCCTTCCAAGTTCCAGTCCAGCTTTCCTGTTCAGTATCAACCACAGCAGCAGTGTTTGAATTCTCCTCAGGTAGTGTCCACTTTATTCGTATGTGGTGGATCCAATGCTTAATTCCCACAAACTTCAGAGAAGAATGTGTTGTCAGTAGGACATCATTGGGGCTGATACATTACTCACCTAACTACTGTTCAGGTCTTCCAAATCTTTAAGTAAGATTTGTCCCTCAGTTGGAACTGGTGTAAAATTTGTCAGATGTATAGGCAAACCTGCAATGAGCAAACTTGTGCAGAATGGATAGTGTTTGCCTCAAATATTGTACATGTTGCTTATGTACATTCATTCTTCAAATCTGGGGTGGGGGTGGGTTCCTTGAACTGAGAATTGGAAGGGTCTCCCATAAACTATTTCAAAAGGACTTAACATAAGCCCACTTCTGGGTGCTACCCTAACCTGGCAAGCAATGGGAAGAGCATGGTACCATTTCAAATGTATTTCCTGGAATATTTTTGCCAGGGTCTTCTTATTGTACAATTCATTTTCTCAGTCTTTCCCATAGATTGTGGTTTCCAAGATGCATGTAGTTTCCATCTTATTTGCAGTGCCTGTCCAACCTTCTGGGAGATCTCCAAAGTGAACAATAGTCCATTGTTACCCTGAATACTGTGAGGAAGTCAAAACCTATAAATTATTTCTTTAAGTAGAAGTTTCACTACCTCAGTCACCTTCTCAGTTCTAGTAGGATATGCTTGTACCCATCTGGAAAAAGTGTTCACAAAAACTAATAAAAATTTGAAATTCTCTCTCGTTTTAGACATTTGTGTAAAGTCTACTTGCCATTCCTCAAATGCATGTAACTCTTTATATTGTTCTTTTTTTTGTTGGAGTGTGTTCTGTCTTAGGATTGTCTTTGGCACATGTCTGACAGGCTTGGGTAATCCTCTGAACAGTCCTTTGCAAATGGAGGCCCTTCAAATATGGCCTAATGAGCTCCATCAAAGCATCCCTTCCATAATGGATCCCTTCATGTAGGTGTTTGAGGATGGGATATACTAGAGCTTTAGGAATTAAAATCATATCATGGGTGTTTATCTTCCACATAGAATTGGGATCAGTGTTAGTGAATCCTCATTTATGGGCTCATTTCTTATCTTATTCTGTGTATTAAATTTTAAGTTTTGACAAATCCAAGCAAGGGACAAAAACTTCTAAGCATGGTGGTCTTGCAGTGGCTTGTCTTGCTGTTTTATCAACAGTTTGGTTTCCCTGGCTCATTTGGGAACTGTCTCTTTGGTATCTCGGGCAGTGCATTAAGGCAACCTGGTCCAGTTGAATCTTCACTGCCTCTAGCATTTGTAAAATCTCCTCTGCATATTTAACATCTTTGTTATCTGAAGTTAAGGGTCCTCTCTCCTTCCATATTGCTCCATGGGCATGGATTACCATGAAGGTACATTTGGAGTCCCTGTAGATGTCTTTCCCTGGGACAGTACTAAAGCTCTCCTGAGGGCTATCACTTCTGCCTTTCATGCTGAGGTATTCAGACCAAGGGCTTGGGTTTCTATTACCTTCTCTATGGAGACTACTGTGTACACTACTCATCATCGTCCATTTTCCATGAAGCTGCTCCCATCCATTTACAGATTCTAGAATGGTGCCACCAATGGTTGGCCCAGTAGACTTGGCCTGTGAAAATAAACTTGGTCAATAATTTTTGAGAAATCATGCTGGAGGGCAGAATTTTCCTCTGTGTCTGGGATCAGAGTAGCTGGACTCAAAGTTGTGGTAGTCTGCAAGGTAATATTTGGGTTGCTGAACAGAATGGCTTGACATTTCTCCATGTGCCCTGTCATCAGCCAATACCTTCCTTTCTGTTCCAACAGAATTAGGACCTAGTGTGGTACCAATACCATAGTGGGCTCTCCCAAAGTAGTTTCTCAGTTTTCTTTAAGTTGTCACAGGTAACTGCTACTGCTCAAAAACATGGTGGCCATCCCTTTGTCATGTGATCTAAATTCTTTGAGAGAGAGAGAGTATGGGAACATTTCTCAGAGTCTGGGTTAGTAAACCCAGTCCAATCCCCTGCCTTTCATGAACATAAAATTCAAAAGGCTTCTGTAAATTGGGCAATCTTAGTGTAGAAGCCAAAACCGGCTTTATCTTTAAGGTATCAAATGTTACCTGGTAATCCCTTGTCCATTTGA
This sequence comes from Phyllostomus discolor, assembly GCF_004126475.2. NCBI lineage: Eukaryota > Metazoa > Chordata > Mammalia > Chiroptera > Phyllostomidae > Phyllostomus > Phyllostomus discolor. The sequence continues at coordinate 58,177,779 of NC_040913.2, read as the reverse complement.
AAAGTTCAGAGTCCAGTCAAAAGGCAGCTCCATTTTTAGTTTTCTGAGGAAATTCCATACTGTTTTCAACAGTGACTGCACCAGTCTGCATTCCCACCAACAGTGCACTGTGGTTCCCTTTTCTCCACATCCCCTCCTATTTGAACAACAACAACAAAGTTAAAAAAAGAAAAATTCAGAGTCCAGTACTTTCAAGGAGTTGTACAGTAGTTTTGCTGTAAATACGAAGTTTGGGATCCAAAATTAGCCAAACCCTGTAAGCCTTAAGAATGCACGAGGGTGGCTTCAGTTCTCTGGGATTTTTAATGCAGCAATGGTTTACTTTCTATTAGCCATCAAGCTCCTGGTACCTTGTTTCAGTGGAAATCCCAGGTATGCCACTTCCTGTTTGCAAACCTGGGCCTTGTGAGGCAATACCTCATATTCCCTTTATTACTTCTGTGGGATCCATGCTCCCTCTTTTAGGTTAATTTTAATGGGTTGGATGATAACCTCTTTACCCAGGATTCCATCAGCCCAAACAGTTTTATCAATCTGTTCATAGATCTCAGGAGAAAAGAGTTCACCTCCAGGAGCTTATTGGCAGGTCAGGAGTGCCTGGAGCCAGAGAGCATGTTTCAGTGAGACCTCTATACATAGTTGCTGCTTTTCAGGAGAAAAAGCTATTTGGATGTGCAATCTGCAAAGTAAATCTCAGCCCAGCAATGGCATAAGGCAGTCTGGCATGTAGAGAAAACTATGCACACTCTTTTGATGCACAAGCTGGCATTTTAGGGGTTGAAGGAATGCTTGTTTTTGTAATTTTCCAGTCACTCCAAGTAACCATTACTATATCTGACCTTTTCTTGGTTAATCTTGTATTCAGAGCTGAGTATTAGCTCCCATATCTACAAGAAAATCAAATGGCTTATTCCCCACCATCAACTATACCCAGTTGATGTAGTGGAGATATAGTAATAGGTCAGGAGATGTCCAAGGGAGCCACTAGACATGCTGATTCATCATCAGACTCCCTTTACCTTTATAGCATTTCCTGGTGCGGGTTTCCATCCCTACTTTCCCTTTTGAATTTCAGGTACTCCTATCTCCAGTGACCCTCCAGTGTGCCAATAGGCACACTGATTGGCACCTAGTGAGCCTCTCTTTTTCTCTTTGTGGTCCTGCCTCTTTCCCTTGTCTCACTATACTTTTTCTAAGAACAACATACCCTGCTTTATCTCCCTTGCTTCCCAGGCATTGTAGACTTTAAATGCTATGTCTACCAGCTGAGAGGGATTCATTCCCAATGCCCCATATAAACTCTAGAGTCTCTTTCTGGTATCCAGGGTAGTCTGCCCAGTGAAAGTTACATTCACCATCCACACAGTCTCTGGTGTCTGTGGATCAGCATCAGTATGCTTTCTATAGGCCTGAGAAAATTCAGACGGGTCCTCATCTGGCATTTTCCTTAAGGGCTTGTATCATATTTAGACTCTTTTGCTTAAGCACCCCTTTCTTAAGTCCTTTCAGTATACACTTTCTGTAATATTCCAGGAAAGATAGGCCCCCACAATTTGGGGTTCAGTCAGGTTCCATCAAGGGAATTGCCCCAGCTGGGTTGGGGATCCCATTGTGATTCTCTTGGTGGAAATAATGGACTTACTCATTAGCTTTACTTATAACCAACTATCTGTCATATGCTGTTAACAAGATATTGAAGAGAGCCTATACATCTTCCCATGTTGGATGATGAGTGACAAAAATGGATGTGATAAGATCTTCTATTTTCTGAACGAAAGGTTGAATTCTGCCAATAGCCTGTGGGATGGTCTTCCTGATTTACTCTACCTAAGGGATATTGCCTCAAATGAAACTGTCTTTCTCAGGATAGGGAGGTTCCCTGGACAAACTGGGTGCTTTGATGTGTCTTCAAGGGGGAGACCCATCCTTCCTCCTACAGGGGTGGGGCCATTGCCTTTTTGGCTTCTATTTCAGAGGTGGCTTGTGATGAGGATGATGACAGAGAACTCAGGGTGTGCTATGAACCTGTGTTTCTTGAGTTCATGGTGTTAAGGGGGCCCATTTCCTTCTTCTCCTTTTCTTCCTGTGTACTATTAGAAAGAGGTTTCAAGGCCCCTTGCCTTCTCTGCACCATAGCTGCACCGAATGGACCTCTGTCTCTGGTGAAATCCCATTGTGCAATGACATAAATGCCTTGACATAACAGATTTAATACCATTTGTGCAACTATTGGTAATACTGTTCCAATTTCATAATAGTATAGTAATCTAGGGAATCACCTATTAGCCATCTTTTCCTACAATCTAAAATGTACACAAGCTACACAATATTACAGTAATAAACCAATACTTTCTTGGACATAGGCTAATGGCTATATCTACCCCCAGTATGCTGAAATTCTATCCTATGAGCCCCTCCAGAAACCAACTCAGAACAGCCCCTGCTGGCCCAGATACACACAGACCCAACCTTATGACCAAAAGAAGCCAAGCTACCTGGACACATACAGAGAAAACTGGCATTCCCAACTCCATTATTATAACAAATGCCCACAAGTAAGTTTTTCTTTCAACCAATCTCACAATCAGTGAACTCAAGCAATGCCCCCCCCCCAAAATAGCCAGTTCTCACTCAGACCCCCTGTTCATAGGGCCTGACCCTCCATAGCTGGTGGGTTGCACTGGTGGGAGCCACAGGCAGGTGACAGGCACCACTGCCTCCTGCTTGAAGAAGGGGCCAGAGGCTTATTGGCCCTCGTCTCCCAGATTCAATTAACCAGAGCTTGCTGTGCTCCAAGCCTACTCTAGAGTGTTCAGGGAGAGGCCTTGGGAAATGCTCCCATGGACACCCAGTCCCCAAGGTCCAGAGCCCAGGAATCCAGCCCTTATCAGTCCAGATGGTTGGGAGAATCTGAGAAAGCAGCATTCCAGTATGTGCTCTCTCCTTTTAATGGCTGCTTCAGAAATCTCTCTACAGCAGAAGCAGATGGAAGGGTGTGTCCCTCCCATCCAGTCATTTTCCCAGTTTTTGGCACTTGCCTTGCATGCCTCTTTTTTGTGTTATGTGTGACATGTCCCAGTTGTAGGGGTCATAAACAAGTGCCATCTTTAGCACTTCTCCATCCCTCCCCATTTTCAGTGGGGAGGACCCTGTTACAAAAATGCACTACAAATACTAAAAGGGTTACAAACTGCAATGGTGGTTTTCAAAAGGAAGCAATCACCTACATTTTGAGGATCAGAGAATGGGTTACAACTGAGATAACATTTACATTTGTGTTTTAATACAGGGGTCCTCAAACTCTAGATCACAGACTGGTACTGGTCCACAGCCTATTAGGAACCCGCTTCCAGGATGGAGCCTGGGTACCAAAGCACAGCAATGGACTATAGCTGTAAACACACATTAAGCTAGCCAGTTGCTGGACTAGACTGTACTTTATTTTTTTCCCTTCCTATGTTTCTTTCCCTTCCTTCCTTGCTTCCTTCTTTCCTTCCTTCCTTCTTTCTCATTTATTTATTTTTATTGTTGTTCAAGTACAGTTGTCTCCATTTCCCCCTACCCCAGCCAAACCCACCTCCCACCCTCAATCCTACACTCCTTTGACTTTGTCAATGTGTCCTTTATAATTGTTTCTGAAATCCCTTACCCCTCCCCCCCCATTATTCCTTCCTACCTCCCCTCTGGTTACTGTCAGTTTATTCTTAATTTCAATGTCTCTGGTTATATTTTAATTGCTTATTTGTTTGGTTGATTAGGTTCCACTTATAGGTGAGATCAGATGGTATTTCTCTTCCACCACCTGACTTGTTTCACTTCACATAATGCTTTCCAGATCCATCCTAGCTGTTGCAGAGGGTAGAAGCTCCTTTTTTTTTTTTCTGCTGCATGGTATTCCATCATGTAAATGTACCATAGATTTTGATCCATTCATTTACTGATGGGCACTTAGGTTGCTTCCAGCACTTGGCTATTGTGAATTCTGCTGCTATGAACATTGGGGTGCATAGGTTCTTTTGAATAGCTGTTTCAGTATTCTTGGCAGATAGTCCCAGCAATGGAATTGCCAGGTCAGAAGGCATTCCATTTTCAGTTTTTTGCTTTGTTCTGTTTTGTTTTGAGGAAATTCCATACTGTTTTCCACAGTGGTTCTGTAACAGGGTACAGCCAGCGGGGTGGCTAATACAAATTTTTAATGGGGTCCAGAACTCAGGGTGTCTAGGAAATGTTAAAAAATATAGGATGTCCTCACCTCACAAGTCTGAACTGGGGGATGAAAACATAGAGCAAGGCTATTGAGAGTTGTTCTGCATAGCAAGTTTTGCAACTAACCTCATGCATGGTCATTTAACATATCTATAACTTTTAATTGGTTTCATGGATGTGTTAAGTAGCTGTGGCCACACTTTGAGCCAGGGAGATGGGAGTGACTTCAACCCATGGTGTAATTGGGAGGGAACTCCCTCTGGTTACAGCACCTGCATGAGAGCTCAGAGATGATTGGCTCCACAACAAGGGGCCATGCCTGCCTAGACTTACTATGGCAGCCCAGAAAAGCTGGAAAAACGTGGGAATGCGGACAGGTGTAGCTGATTGTGGGAGGAGTCAGAAACGGGGCTGCCAAGGAGGACTGACACTGAGATTTTAACCCAGGCATGGCAGCCCTGCAAAGAGGGGACTACGCAGCTTTGGAGTAAAGAGTTGGGATCACATGGCTTTTGGCAAGAAAAGAAGAACTACATGGCTCTGGGGCTCCCTTTGCCACACGGCTTAAAAAGCTGAAAAGCAAGATGTAGCAGCAATGCAGAGCTGTCTCTTAGCAGTTTGGAAGGATGCAGGAGAGAAACTGAGGGAAGGAAGGGGGTGAAAGGACTCTTGCTGGTGGGCCAAAAGAAGATGCCATGTGGGTTCGGATTAAGAACTGGAGATCCTGGTGGTGACACAGCTGATGGTGCTGGGAACCTCAGGAGGCCTACTAGCTGATCACGGATTACTGGGAAGAACTGAAGGCTACCAGAGCCATGAACTTTTATTCTTCTCCTGAGATGCAGTACCCCAGACTGGGCAAAGGGGGAAAGGAAGGACTGTGTGTGTTTGTGGGTGTTTTAAGGGACTTTAATATTTTAATGAAGACATTAATTCATTACTCTTAAGTCTGCATAACTTTTGAATAAATAGTTCTGTTCCTTTTCACCAATCTCTGACATCAAGACCTATAATTCTCTGACAACAGGCAAATTGAACCTAGTACAGGGGGACCCAAGGAGAAGGGGGAGTCCATTTGGTAATAATATTTTGTCCCCTCCCCCCATGTGTCTGTTTCTGTAACAGCTACACCAGTTTGCATTTGCACCAACAGTGCACTAGGGTTCCCTTCTCTCCACAACCTTGCCAGAACTTGTTTGTTGATTTTGTTATGATAGTCATTCTCATAAGTGTGAAGTAATGTCTCATTGTGGTTTTATTTTACAACTCTCTGATGCTTAGTGATGCTGAGCATACTCTCATATGTCTCTGGGCCCTCTGTATGTCCTCCTTGGAGAAGTATCTGTTCAGGTCCTTTGCCCATTTTTTTAATGGGGATGTTTGTCTTCCTGGAGTGGAGTCATGTGAGTTCTTTATGTTTTTGAGATCAAACCTTGTTCAAGGTCTCATTTGCAAATATATTTTCTCCTATGGTTGGTTCCCTTTTCATTTTCCTGATGTTTTCTTTAGTTGTGCAGAAGCTTTTTATTTTGATGAGGCCCCACTTGCTTATTCTTTCCATTATGTCCCTTGCTCTAGGGGACATATTGGTGAAAATATTGCTGCATGGAATATCTCAGATTTTCCTGCCTATGTTCTCCTCTAGGATTTTTATGATGTCGTGAATAAGCCTTTTATCCATCTTGCATTTATTTTTGTGTGTGGTGTAAGTTGGTGGTTGAGTTTCTTTCTTTTTTTCTTTCTTTTTTTTTTTGCATGTACCTGTCCAGATTCCCAACACCATTTGTTGAAGAGGCTATTTTTACTCCATTTGTCAAATATTAATTGACCACAGAGACTTGGGTTTATTTCTGGGCTGTCTGTTCTGTACCATTGATCTATGTATCTGTTCTTATGTCAGTGTTAAGGCTGTTTTGATTACTGTGGCCTTGTAATACAGTTTGGTATCAGGTATTGTGATCCCTCCTACTTTGCTCTTCTTTCTCAAAATTGCTGTAGCTCTTTGAGGTCATTTATGGTTCCATATACATTTTTGAAGTGTTTGTTCTGTGTCTGTGTAATATGTCATTTGTATTTTACTAGAGATTGTGTAGAATCTATAACTGCTTTGGGTAGTATGGACATTTTGATGATGTTAATTCTTCCAATACATGAACATGGTACATGCTTTCATTTATTTGCCTCTTCCTTAATTAATTTCATCTGTGTTCTGCAGTTTTCTGAGTACAGGACTTTTACCTCCCTGGTTAGGATTATTCATAGGTCTTATTTTTCTTGTTGCTATATCAAATGGGATTTTTTTTCCTGATCTCTGTTTCTGACATTTCATTGTTGGCACACAAAAATGCTTTCTACTTCTGAATATGGGCTTTGTATCCTGCTGTTTTTCCAAATTTGCTTTTTAGGTGGAGTCATTTCTTGGTGGAGTCTATAGGATTTTCTATGTACACTATCATGTCATCTGCAAACAATGACAGTTTTGTTTCCTCCTTCCCAATTTGCTTGCCTTTTATTTCTTTTTCTTGTTTGAGTGCTGTGGCTAGGACTTCCAATACTATGTGAAATTGGACATCCTTGTCTTGTTCCTGATATTAGTGGGGAAGCTTTTAGTTTTGCCCATTGAGTATGGTGGTAGCTGTAGCTGTCTTGTATATGGCCTTTACTATGTTCAGGTAGGCTCCCTCTGCCCCCACTTTGCTTAGTATTTTTTTTCATAAATGGGTGCTGTACCTTATCAAATGACTTTTTCCCATCTATTCATATGATGATGTGATTTTTGTCTTTCCTTTTGTTTATGTGATATATTTATTGATTTGCAAATATGGTACTATCCTTGTATCCTTGGGATGAATCCCACTTGATCATGGTGTATGATCTTTTTAATATATTGCTGGATGTGGTTTTCCCATATTCTGTTGAGGATTTTAGTGTCTATGTTCATCAGCTATATTGGTCTGTAGGTTTTTTTCCTTTGTTGTATCTTTATCTG